>NC_080072.1:100953536-101269745 GCF_949987535.1 Balaenoptera acutorostrata | reverse complement strand
TTTTTTTTTGGCCATGCCACGCGGCTTGCGGTATCTCAGTTCACCAACCAGGGACTGAACCCGGGCCGCATCAGTAAAAGCCCAGAATCCTAACCACTAGGCCACCAGGGAACTCCCCAAGTTCTGATTTTAAGCATCAAGTCAGCTTAGGGTCAAAAGCAATTTTAAGCCAGTTTTCTTGAATATTTTATTCCTCACAATCCTGAAGGAGATCTTAGATAATCTTTTGCCACAATGGTAGAGAAACTGACATTTTTGTTCCCAGTCCAGCCTCTCAGCTTTACCTGCCCCAGAAATAGAACACGTGGTCTGGAAGGAGTGGTCTGGGCCCAGAGCTGATTAATGTCTGCTTATTCTGGGATTTGGGTCCATTAAAGTAAGATATAACTCAGGACAATAAAGGGATAAATGCTTTCTTCATAAAATGAAGCCAGGATTATCACTCTCCCAGTATCAAATTTATGATAATAGGTAAATATGCATTTCTTCGTGAGAGCAGATGAAGATTTTTATCTTGAATTAGTTCTTGAATCCACGACCTGTGTTTGGTTACAGATGCCCCAGGAGGAAGGCACCCATAGCCCAGTGTGGAATAGTGCCCTCCTGCTCCCACCCCTCGTCCTCAGAACTGATGCTAAGCTGCTTCCTTTCCTGGGGAAGCCAGGGAACCCTAAGTCTGGAACCTTCCCTCCTTGCTTCAGAGCAGTCCTACTGAGGGTACAAGCAAAACCACCCATAGCTGTAAAGACTGACGATGTGAAATTTACTATAATACAAAAAAAGCCTTGAAATTTAACTACTGCTCCTGGGAAGGTAGTGGAATCCAGGAGAAAAGGGGATTGGATGGGGAAGGAAGAGGAGAAAAGCATCAAAGGGTCAAGACTAATAAAAATGAGAGAGAAAGAGAGAGAGAGAAAATGAGGTTCAAGGGAATATCCACCAGGGACACCCTCTGAAAGCTTAAGCACTAAGGTCCTACTCTTTGTAGATAGTTGCTACAGACTGAATGTGTGTTGCAATTCATATATTGAACCCTAATCCCCAGTGTGATGGTATTAGGAGATGAGGCCTTTAGGAGGTGATTATGTCATGAAGGTGATTAGGTCAAGGGTAGAAGCCTTGTGAGAGATTAGTACCTTTATAAGAGGCCTCAGAGAGCTCTCTTGCCCCTTTCACCACATGAGGGCACAGCCAGAAGGCAGCGTCTGGAAGCCAGGGAGCTCTCACCAGACACTGAATCTGTTGGGGCCTTGACCTTGGACCTCCCGGCCTCCAGAACTGTGAGAAATAATAAGTGTTGTTTATAAGCCACCCAGTCTATGGGATTCTGTTATAGTTGCCTGATCAGACGAAGACAATTGCACACAGGAGCAAATTAGAATAAGCCCAATACTTGATCTCGTGCTGTCCCTTGCCCCTGGATGTAAGCCATAGAGCCGTAGAAACTGAAACTACCTTCAGTGTTAAAGGGCACTTATTGGCTTCTTTGTTTTGGCCGTGCCACTCAGCTTGTGGGATCCTAGTTCCCCAACCAGGGATGGAACCTGTGCCCCCTGCAGTGGAAGCGCGAAGTCCTAACCACTGGTCCGCCAGGGAAGTCCCCTTATTGGCTTCTGGCAAAGGAAAATCTCTGTGTTTTCCTCCCCTACTCACCCTGCTACCACATTTCCGGTCACTGAAAGTGGGAGGTGGTTTTCCCACACCAAGCAATTCTGAGAGCTCACCTGGGTGTCCTACAATTCAATTTAGTTCTGAACTATCTACCTGGAGATAGCGTTAGATCCCACAGGTTGAGGGCTCATCTCACAAGACCGCACCCCCATCCCTTCAGATGCCCTTGCAAATCCAGGTTATTATCTGTGTTTCTAACCGACTGGCTGTAAGTCAGAGGTTCCCATGACCACCTCCTCTGGTTTGTTTAATTTGCTAGAGCAGCTCACAGAACTCAGAAAAACAGTTTACTTGCTAGATTACCGGTTGATTAAAAAGGATGTTAAAGGATACAAATAAACAGCCAGAAGAAGAGATATATAGGGCAACGTATGGAAGGGTACTGAGCACAGGAGCTTCTGTCCCCATGGAGTTTGGGGTACACCACCCTCCAGGCACATTGATGAGTTCTTCCCCAACCCGGAAGCTCTCCAAGCTCCATCCTTTTGAGTTTTTATGGAGGCTTCATTACATAGGCATGATTGATTAAATCATTAATTGCTGGTGATTAATTCACTCTCCAGCCCCTCTCCCCTCCCCAGAGATCAGGGGGTTGGAGCTAAAAGTTCCAACCACCTAAAGACATGGTTTGTTCCCCTGGCAACAAACTCCTATCCTTAGGGGCTTTCCAAAATCACCTCATTAACATACACTTAGGCATGGTTGAAAGGAGCTTGTTATAAATGGCAAAATACACCTTTACCTCTCCTACCACTTAAGAAATTCCAAGGATTTTAGGAGTTCTGTGCCAGAAAAGGAAATGAAGACCAATTATATCTTATTATAAATCACGATACTACACTTCTATAAACAAGAAGTCCAAGAGGCGATCTAAGTTCAGGTCCAGCTGAACGCAGGGGCTCAAATTACAACATATGGACTATGGTTTTCACCACCCCTTAGTTCCACGGGCAGCTACTTCTGTTGGGTCCAGGCAAATTTTCTCCAGGTGACAGCGAAGATGATTGCGAGTTTTCCCTGGCTTGTATCATCCATATGCATAAAGAGAAAAGAGAGTACCTTCTCTCCCTAGCATAACATTCAGTCTGTATCAGTCCCTGAACAGGACCCCGATGAGGTCACATGCTCATTTTTCTCTATCCAGGAGGATGGGGTATTCCGATTGTTTAGTTTAGAGACACGTACCCACAATAATCACATAGTGTGATTTCTATGGGCATTTCTCAGAAGGAAGGCTTGGAAGACAGCTATCCACTATAGCCCCTAAGTCCATTTGGCTTGAACATTCTTCTAAACTCTCCAATATAAAGCTGTTTTCACACCCATGGAGTTTAGTGTGTATTCAGTTTGGAAAAAAGGAGCACTGCAGGTTTGATGGCATCAAGGACAGGTCAGAGGTCATCCTCTCTGCCCAGTCACCATGAGAACTCTTTGTACATCCTGGTGGACCACTGGTTGATGATGATCATCTAGCGATTACAATCTAGATTTTAAAAACTGGAAGGGTCTAGACTTCCCTGGTGGCTCAGTGGTTAAGAATCCGCCTGCCAATGCAGGGGATACGGGTTCGATCCCTGGTCTGGGAAGATCCCACATGCCGCGGAGCAACTAAGCCCGTGTGCCACAACTACTGAAGCCCGTGTGCCACAACTACTGAGCCTGTGCTCTAGAGCCCGCATGCCACAACTACTGAAGCCCGCGTGCCTAGAGCCCTCGCTCCACAACAAGAGAAACCACAGCAGTGAGAAGCCTGCGCACCGCAACGAAGAGTAGCCCCCGCTGGCGCAACTAGAGAAAGCGCATGCGCAGCAACGAAGACCCAGCGCAGCCAAAAATAAATAAATACAATAAATAAATTTATTTTTTTTTAAAAAGTAAAAAAGTAAAACTTATTAAAAAAAAACAACCAAAACTGGAAGGGTCACTCTGCTGCACCACCTCCCCAACTAACCCCCCCGCCTCCTCAGATAGTAACTAGAGACACACCTGTGAGACAGAAAAAGAAAGTGTCTTGGCACAGATTGGTCATGAACAACAGCCGTATTTATTCTTTCCTACTCTCAGTTCCTTAATCTGCATTTTCTTTCCATTGGGGTAAAGCCAAAAAGACAATGAAAAGAGAACACAGGCATATTATTCATCATTCTTCTGTGATAAATTCATGATTACCCCTTATTTTTCAGTGAGGGTGTTTTCTGACAGTTGACCTTTATAATTCATCTATTAGATAGTTTCAATTCAATGATCCATTTTAAAAAATAACTTTGGCAGGCCCCCTGGAGTTTCAGCCATTTAAACAAAACATAATAGAATTTTCCAAAAAAATAAAAGGTGATGCCTTTATACAGCTTCCAAACAGTCCATCTGGAAAACTAGAACTAATAAACTTATGAATGAGATTCTCATTTTCCTGTTCTCAGAATCCCTCCCCCCATTGTTTCATTACTCTTTCAAAACCCTAATACGAAATTATTCCCTCTAGGAAGTCTTCCTGATTAATCACTTCCAGATCTAATTACATGTTGTTCATCATATAAACAATAATTGTGGGTGCAGTTTCAATTAGGTTCACCTTCTCTGGTTTGTATATGGATTTAAAACTTCATAAGTCTTAGGATATGAGTGTACCTCCTGCTTTCCTAAGTGACGACTCATGCGCAGGGGATCTTCTCTTTTGTGTCTGTATAACTATCCCTTTACTCTCCCCTCATGCCCAGGACTGCTTTAAGCAAAGACAAAGGAGGAACTTATTTACTGGTGTAGTGAAAGATCTTGGGCTCTGCAAATCGCAGAGGTGAAATTCCAGCTCTACTATTTACAGCTGCTTGGAGGGAAAGAATCTATATTTAAAAGCTTAATTTTCTTACATGAAAACATGATAATAAGTTCTTGAGAGTTTGTGTGATGATTAAGTCAGATATGTGTTCAAAAGCACTTAAGGATGCCTGTAGATCCTTCAAAAAGTATTTGTTTCCTTAGCGATATGATTGTAGAAGCTACTGAATCTATGAGATGTATTTTTCTTTTGTTGGTGACATTTGAAATTTATTTCCAGAAGCAAAACCTTTTATGCCAGATTAGAAATAAGACTGAGGGAATTCCCTGGTGGTGCAGTGGTTAGGACTCTGTGCTTTCACTGACGAGGGTTCGGGTTCAATCCCCGGTCTGGGAACTAAGATCCCTCAAGCTTTGAGACACAGCCCCCGCCAAAAAAAAAAAAAAAAAAAAAAAAAGAAGTAAGATTGAAATTGTAAATAATGTTGGGGGCAAGGAACAATCAAGTCAAATATCTTCACTCTGCCAGGTCTGATAAATATATGGCCACATACCCCAACACTGCTCCTTCCCTAACCAGTGATGGACACTGCCCATTTGTCAAAGCAGAGTATCCCATTCAGCTTGTGACACATCTGAGAACTCTCAACACGGGACTCAAGACAGACACTGGCAATCAACTGGAGATCGTCCACTCATGCTAACATACACCCTTGACACCTGGCTACTTTCAGAAGTGCAGGATTTGATTAAAGGATTAGGGGACAATTGGAGGAAGAGAGTAAGGGAGAATTCATTGCTGAATGTAGAGGTGAGAATGAGCTCCAGGAGAGGAAAAAAGGTGCAAGTTCTCTGGCCTGATATATTTTCTAAGATGTTACCATTACCAACAGAGTTACTTCTCAGGGTCCAGTCGAAAGAATTGTCCCACGGACAACTAAATAAAATTATTGCTAATTATGAGGTGTTCAGCGGGGTGGTGTGGCAGAGAATAGCTTGAGGAGCCCTGCTGCAGACAGACTGGTCTGTTGAGGCCCCTCTAAGAAGGTGACATTCGGGCTGAGATGTAAACAATGATCTTCAGGAACCAGCCATTCACAAAGGAGCAGGAAGAAGCAAGTAAGAAAGTTTCAGGCCAGAATCAACTTGGGCTCCTCAAAAAGTCTGAAAACCAGGAGGTCTGGAGCAAAGTGAGCAAAGGAGAGTGACAAAGGATGAGTATAAAAGTGAGCAGGGCTGGATCATGCAGAATTCTGGGGCCCATAACAGGAAGCTTGTAGAGACACTGAAGGGCTTTTAGGGTAGTTATATGATCTTAGGTAGATTTAAAAAGCCCTCTCTGGTTACTGTGTACGAAAAGGATGGGAAGTGGGGATGGGTCAAGAGATGAAGAGAAGAGATAGGTTAGGAGACGAGGTGAAAGAGAATCAGGGTTTAGTCTGGAGAAGGGGATAGTAATATGTGTCCAAGAGGTTGCTACTCTAGGACTTGCTGATACACTGACAAAGGGGATGAGGAGAAAAGAGGAGTCATAGGTGACTCTGCATTCTCGGTGATGGTGCCCTTTACCCAGATGAAGGCTAATAGGAGGAGTAACTTGTGGGGCGGGAGGGCAGTGATTTTCTTGCAGAACAAGCTGTGTCATTCAGTAGCCACTTACTCTTACCCAATGGGAATTCTGGGCATGAAATTGAGGGAAAAAAAGAGAACAAGAGGGAATGTGTGCTCTTATTAGGGTCATTCTTTGATTCAACAGATATGTATCATGTGCCAGACCCTCTTCTAGGTTTGGGGATTGCCAAAGCTCTTGGTCTCATGGAATTTCTATTCTACTAGGTATGGGGTGTGTGTGTGTGTGTGTGTGTGTGTGTGTGTGTGTGTGGCACGTGCACACAAAAGCGTACATAATATACCAAATGGTGATGAGTGCTATGAATAAAGTGAAACAATATGAAGGATAAAAAAATTAAGTGTATGTGTGTGTAAGGGGGGTGGTTTGCTCTTTTATATATGGTGGTTGGGAAACCCTCTATGATAAGGTGACATTTGATTAGAAAGATGAAGGAGCTGACAAAGAGAGCTATGTGGCTATCTGGGGGCATTTCAGGCAAAGGCAG
The DNA here is from genome assembly GCF_949987535.1 of Balaenoptera acutorostrata. Classification (NCBI taxonomy): domain Eukaryota; kingdom Metazoa; phylum Chordata; class Mammalia; order Artiodactyla; family Balaenopteridae; genus Balaenoptera; species Balaenoptera acutorostrata. The sequence goes on along the minus strand of NC_080072.1, from coordinate 101,263,182 downwards.
AGGAAATGCAAAGGCCCAGCTTGCTGTGGCCCAGGAGCTGCAAGGAGGCCTGAGTGACTAAGCAGAGTGATGGAGGGAGAGTGCACTGAGAGAGGAGCCAGAGAGGTAGTGGGGCCAGGTCTCATATGACCTGCCGTGGCCACTTTAAGAAACTTGGACTTGACTGTGAGTGACAGGAGGAGCCACCGCAGCATTTCTACCTTTATTGAGGACACACCAAATATTCCCATTTGCAGCCCCTATTCTTATTAAATGAGGAAACATTTTTTATATCTGGTCACTTTGTGGTGAAGCATAAAAAAATAGATCAAGAATAAAATGAGTACGGAGGTACCTTCTAGCAAAAATTGCCTAAACCAAAAAGATATCAACATTTCTCTGACCCAGGCCATTTCATCACTGAGCAACTTGGGATAAAATCTCTGCAGCTGGCAAATTCTGCTATAGGAGGGGCATGATTTAGGGAAAATAGGGAAGTTTCTCAACTACCAAAAACCTTATCCATCCATCCAACCAATCAACCAACCAATCAATATTTATCGATCTTCTACTCCATGTACAGTGGTGAACTAGGCACTATGAATATATGCGGATGGATAAGACTCCCATGTTCTGTGTTTTCTTAGATTCTGTTTGTCCTTTTGCATCCATTAATCACAGGGTCAAGCTAATAACCAAAGTAGTTTATGCCTCCCCTGTGATCCAGCTTACGTGGGTGCACAAAAATCATATTATGGGGCTTCCCTGGTGGCGCAGTGGTTGGGAGTCTGCCTGCCAATGCAGGGGGCGCGGGTTTGGGCCCTGGTCTGGGAAGATCCCACATGCCGCGGAGTGGCTGGGCCCATGAGCCACAACTACTGAGCCTGCGCGTCTGGAGCCTGTGCTCCGCAGCGGGAGAGGCCGCGATAGTGGGAGGCCCGCACACCGCGATGAAGAGTGGCCCCTGCTTGCCACAACTAGAGAAAGCCCTCGCACAGAAACGAAGACCCAACACAGCCATAAATAAATTAATTAATTAATTAAAAAAAAAATCATATTATGAACTAACCAACCAATCCTGAGGCCATACTACCAACCACCTCCTTTCTCTAACTCTCACACAGCAAACCAATATTTCCCCTGCCTTAAATCAACCCAGGGCCAGGTACCAGGAAACTAGGCACAGTCCCTCTGTTCCAGAACTTACGGGAATTATTCAAACTAGCCAATCCTCAAGCTGTTTACCTTGTCCAACCTCATCTTTCCCACAGAAACCCCAATAAAGACTGTGGCCTGTGCTTTCCCCTACATCCTGCTTCTGCCTTCTAACCAAACCTGGTGCTTCTCCATGTGACCCTGTGTGGCACGGGTGCCCCTGCTCTCAGGAATCGTAAGTAATTACACGTCTTTCAATGGCATTAACCTCTTCATGTCGTCACTCAGTCACCTTAAAACCTCCTTCCCGGAGAGACCTTCAAGATGGCGGAGGAGTGAGATGTGGAGATTACCTTCCTCCCCACAAATACATCAGAAATACATCTACATGTGGAACAACTCCTACAGAACACCTACTGAACGCTGGCAGAAGACCTCAGACATCCCAAAAGGCAAGAAATGTACCTGGGAAGGGCAAAAGAAAAAAGAAAAAGCAGAGACAAAAGAATAGGGACAGGATCTGCACCTCAGGGAGGGAGCTGTGAAGGAGGAAAAGTTTCCACAAATTAGGAAGCCCCTTCACTCTCAGAGACGGGGGAAGGGGGGGTGGCGGGTGGGGAACTTTGGAGCCACAGAGGAGAGCGCAGCAACACGGGTGCAGAGGGCAAAGCAGAGAGATTCCTGCACAGATGATGGGTGCCGACCAGCACTCACCAGCCCGAGAGGCTTGTCTGCTCACCTGCCGGGGCAGGCGGGGGCTGGGAGCTGAGGCTCTGGCTTCGGAGGTCAGATCCCAGGGAGAGGACTGGGGTTGGCTGCGTGAACACAGCCTGAAGGGGGCTAGTGCGCCACAGTTAGCCGGGAGGGAGTCCGGGAAAAAGTCTGCACTTGCCTAAGAGGCAAGAGACCATTGTTTCAAGGTGCACGAGGAAAGGGGATTCAGAACACCGCCTAAATGAGCTCCAGAGATGGTGTGAGCTGCAGTTATCAGCGCGGACACCAGAGACGGGCATGAAATGCTAAGGATGCTGCTGAAGCCACCAAGAAGCCTGTGTACAAGCACAGGTCACTGTCCCCACCTCTCATCCCGGGAGCCTGTGCAGCCCGCCACTGCCAGGGTCCCATGGTCCAGGGACAACTTCCCCGGGAGAACACACGGCGCGCCTCAGGCTGGTGCAACGTCACGCCGGCCTCTGCCGCCTGCAGGCTCACGCCGCATCCGGACCCCTCCCTCCCCTCCGGCCTGAGCGAGCCAGAGCCCCCAAAGCAGCTGCTCCTTTAACCCCGTCCTGTGTGAGCGAAGAACAGATGCCCTCAGGTGACCTACATGCAGAGGTGGGGACAAATCCAAAGCTGAACCCCAGGAGCTGTGTGAACAAAGAAGAGAAAGGGAAAGCTCTCCCTGCAGCCTCAGGAGCAGTGGATTAAATCTCCACAGTCAACTTGATGTACCCTGCATCTGTGGAATACCTGAATAGACAACGAATCATCCCAAAATTGAGGCGGTGGACTTTGGGAGCAACTGTAGATTTGGGGTTTGCTTTCTGCATCTAATCTGTTTCTGGTTTTATGTTTATCTTAGTTTAGTGTTTAGAGTTTATTATCATTGGTACATTTGTTTATCGATTTAGTTGCTCTCTTCCTTTTTTTATATATAGATATATATATATTTTTCCTTTTTCTCTTTTTGTGAGTGTGTATGTGTATGCTTCTTTGTGTGATTTTGTCTGTATAGCTTTGCTTTTACCATTTGTCCTAGGTTCTGTCTGCCCGTTTTTTTTTGTTCTTTTTTTTTTTTTAGTATAGTTTTCAGCTGTTGTCATTGGTGGATTTGTTTATTGGTTTGGTTGCTCTCTTCTTTCTTTTTTCTTTTTTTATGACTTTTTAATATTTTTATTTTTTTATTTTAATAACTTTATTTTATTATTATTTTTTTCTTTCTTTACTTTTCTCCCTTTTCTTCTGAGCCGTGTGGCTGACATGGTCTTTGTGCTCCGGCCGGGTGTCAGGCCTGTGCCTCTGAGGTGGGAGAGCCGAGTTCAGGACACTGGTCCACCAGAGACCTCCTGGCTCCACATAATACCAAGTGGCAAAAGCGCTCCCAGAGATCTCCATCTCAACACTAAGACCCAGCTCCACTCAATGACCAGCAAGCTCCAGTGCTGGACACCCTATGCCAAACAACTAGCAAGACAGGAACACAACACCACCCATTAGCAGAGAGGCTGCCTAAAATCATAATATGGTCACAGACACCTCAAAACACATCACCGGACACGGTCCTGCCCACCAGGAAGACAAGATCCAGCCTCATCCACCAGAACACAGGCACCAGTCCCCTCCACCAGGAAGCCTACACAACCCACTGAACCAACCTTACCTAATGGGGGCAGACAGCAGAAACAACAGGAACTAGGAACCTGCAGCCTGCGAAAAGGAGACCCCAAACACAGTAAGTTAAGCAAAATGAGAAGACAGAGAAACACACAGCAGATGCAGGAGCAAGGTAAAAACCCATCAGACCAAACAAATGAAGAGGAAATAGGCAGTCTATTAGGAGCACCTCAATACATAAGACAAATGCTAACAGCCATAAAAGGGGAAATTGACAGTAACACAATCATAGTAGGGGACTTTAACACCCCACTTTCACCAATGGACAGATCATCCAAAATGAAAATAAATAAGGAAACACAAGCTTTAAATGATACATTAAACAAGATGGACTTAATTGATATTTATAGGACATTACATCCAAAAACAACAGAATACACTTTCTTCTCAAGCGCTCATGGAACATTCTCCAGGATAGATCATATCTTGGGTCACAAATCAAGCCTTGGTAAATTTAAGAAGATTGAAATCGTATCAAGTATCTTTTCCAACCACAACGGTATGAGACTAGATATCAACTACAGGAAAAAAACTGTAAAAAATACAAACACATGGAGGCTAAACAATACACGACTTAATAACCAAGAGATCACTGAAGAAATCAAAGAGGAAATCCAAAAATACCTAGAGACAAATGACAATGAAAACACGACAACCCAAAACCTATGGGATGCAGCAAAAGCAGTTCTAAGAGGGAAGTTTATAGCAACACAATCCTACCCCAAGAAACAAGGAAAATCTCAAATAAACAACCTAACCTTACACCTAAAGCAATTAGAGAAAGAAGAACAAAAAAACCCCAAAGTTAGCAGAAGGAAAGAAATCATAAACATCAGATCAGAAATAAATGAAAAAGAAATTAAGGAAACAATAGCAAAGATCAATAAAACTAAAAGCTGGTTCTTTGAGAAGATAAACAAAATTGATAAACCATTAGGCAGACTCATCAAGAAAAAAAGGGAGAAGACTCAAATCAATAGAATTAGACATGGGGGGGGGGGGCTTCCCTGGTGGCACAGTTGTTAAGAATCCGCCTGCCAATGCAGGGACACGGGTTTAAGCCCTTGTCTGGGAAGAGCCCACAGGCTGCGGAGCAACTAAGCCCGTGCGCCACAACTACTGAGCCTGCACTCTAGAGCCCGTGAGCCACAACTACTGAGCCTGTGTGCTGCAACTACTGAAGCCTGCGTGCCTAGAGCCCATGCTCCACAACAAGAGAAGCCACTGCAATGAGAAGCCCGTGCACTGCAACAAAGAGTAGCCCCCACTCACCGCAACTAGAGAAAGCCCGCATGTAGTAACGATGACCCAATGCGCCAAAAAAAAAAAAAAAATAGAATTAGAAAGGAAAAAGGAGAAGTAACAACTGACACTGCAAAAATACAAAGGATCATGAGAGATTACTACAAGCAACTATATGCCAATAAAATGGACAACCTGGAAGAAATGGACAGATACTTAGAAAAGCACAACCTCCTGAGACTGAACCAGGAAGAAATAGAAAATATAAACAGAGCAATCACAAGCACTGAAATTGAGGCTGTGAATAAAAATCTTCCAACAAACAAAAGCCCAGGACCAGATGGCTTTACAGGCAAATTCTATCAAACATTTAGAGAAGAGCTAACACCTATCCTTCTTAAACTCTTCCAAAATATAGCAGAGGGAGGAACACTCCCAAACTCATTCCATGAGACCACCATCATCCTGATACCAAAACCAGACAAAGATGTCACAAAGAAAGAAAACTACAGGCCAATATCACTGATGAACACAGATGCAAAAAACCTCAACAAAATACTAGCAAACAGAACCCAACAGTACATTAAAAGGATCATACACCATGATCAAGTGGGGTTTATTCCAGGAATGCAAGGATTCTTCAATATATTCAAATCAATCAATGTGATACATCATATTAACAAACTGAAGGAGAAAAACCATATGATCATCTCAATAGATGCAGAAAAAGCTTTTGACAAAATTCAACACCCATTTATGATAAAAATCCTCCAGAAAGTAGGCATAGAGGGAACTTACCTCAACATAATAAAGGCCATATATGACAAACCCACAGCCAACATTGTACTCAGTGGTGAAAAACTGAAACCATTTCCTCTAAGATCAGGAACAAGACAAGGTTGTCCACTCTCACCACTACTATTCAACATAGTTTTGGAAGTTTTAGCCACAGCAATCAGAGAAGACAAAGAAATAAAAGGAATCCAAATCAGAAAAGAGGAAGTAAAGTTGTCACTGTTTGCAGATGACATGATACTATACATAGAGAATCCTAAAAATATTACCAGAAAACTACTAGAGCTAATCAGTGAATTTGGTAAAGTAGCAGGATACAAAATTAATGCACAGAAATCTCTTGCTTTCCTATACACTAATGATGAAAAATCTGAAAGAGAAATTAAGGAAACACTCCCATTTACCATTGCAACAAAAAGAATAAAATACCTAAGAATAAACCTACCTAATGAGACAAAAGACCTGTATGCAGAAAACTATAAGACACTTATGAAAGAAATTAAAGATGACACAAACAGATGGAGAGATATACCATCTTGGATGGTTCTTGGATTGCAAGAATCAACATTGTGAAAATGACTCTACTACCCAAAGCAATCTACAGATTCAATGCAATCCCTATCAAACTACCAATGGCATTTTTCACAGAGCTAGAACAAAAAATTTCACAACTTGTATGGAAACACAAAAGACCCTGAATAATCAAAGCAATCTTGAGAAAGAAAAACAGAGCTGGAGGAATCAGGCTCCCTGACTTCAGACTATACTACAAAGCTACAGTAATCAAGACAGTATGGTACTGGCACAAAAACAGAAATATAGATCAATGGAATAGGATAGAAAGCCCAGAGATAAACCCACGCAAAATAAGGTGGGTCAACTTATTTTTGGTAAAGGAGGCAAGGATATACAATGGAGAAAAGACAGCTTCTTCAATAAGTGGTGCTAGGAAAACTGGACAGCTACATGTAAAAGAATGAAATCAGAACACTCCCTACCACCATACTCGAAAATAAACTCAAAATGGATTAAAGACCTAAACGTAAGGCCAGGCACTATAAAACTCCTAGAGGAAAACATAGGCAGAACACTCTATGACATAAATCACAGCAAGATCCTTTTTGACCCACCTCCTAGAGAAATGGAAATAAAAACAAAAATAAACAAATGGGACCTAATAAAACTTAAAAGCTTTTGCATAGCAAAGGAAACCATAAACAAGACGAAAAGACAACCCTCAGAATAGGAGAAAATATTGGCAAATGAAGCAACTGACAAGGGATTAATCTCCAAAATTTACAAGCAGCTCATGCAGCTCAATATCAAAAAAAAAACAACCCAATCCAAAAATGGGCAGAAGACCTAAATAGACATTTCTCCACAGAAGATATACAATTTGCCAACAAACACATGAAAGGATGCTCAACATCACTAATCATTAGAGAAATGCAAATCAAAAGTACAATGAGGTATCACCTCACACCAGTCAGAATGGCCATCATCAAAAAATCTACAAACAATAAATGATGGAGAGGGTGTGGAGAAAAGGGAACACTCTTGCACTGTTGGTGGGAAGGTAAATTGATACAGCCACTATGGAGAACAGTATGGAGGTTCCTTAAAAAACTACAAATAAAACTACCATTCGACCCAGCAATCCCACTACTGGGCATATACCCTGAGAAAACCATAATTCAAAAAGAGGCATGTACCAAAATGTTCATTGCAGCTCTATTTACAATAGCCAGGACATGGAGGCAACCTAAGTGTCCATCATCGGATGAATGGATAAAGAAGATGTGGCACATATATACAATGGAATATTACTCAACCATAAAAAGAAATGAAATGGAGGTATTTGTAATGAGGTGGATGGAGTTAGAGTCTGTCATACAGAGTGAAGTAAGTCAGAAAGAGAAAAACAAATACAGTATGCTAACACATATATATGGAATCTAAGGAAAAAAAAAAAAAGGCCATGAAGAACCTAGTGGCAAGACAGGAAGAAAGACACATACCTACTAGAGAATGGACTTGAGGATATGGGGAGGGGGAGGGGTGAGATGTGACAGGGTGAGAGAGTGTCATGGACATATATACACTACCAAATGTAAAATAGATAGCTAGTGGGAAGCAGCCGCATAGCACAGGGAGATCAGCTCGGTGGTTTGTGACCACCTAGAGGGGTGGGATAGGGAGGGTGGGAGGGAGGGAGATGCAAGAGGGAAGAGATATGGGAACATATGTATATGTATAACTGATTCACTTTGCTATAAAGCAGAAACTAACACACCATTGTAAAGCAATTATACTTCAATAAAGATGTTTAAAAAAAAAAAAAAAGAGTCACGTACCACAATGTTCATTGCAGCTCTATTTACTATAGCCAGGACATGGAAGCAACCTAAGTGCCCATCATCGGATGAATGGATAAAGAAGATGTGGCACATATATAAAATGGAATATTACTCACCCATAAAAAGAAATGAAATTGAGTTATTTGTAGTGAGGTGGATGGAGCTAGAGTCTGTCATACAGAGTGAAGTAAGTCAGAATGAGAAAAACAAATACCGCATGCTAACACATATATATGGAATCTAAAAAAAAAAAAAAAAGGTTCTGAAGAACCTAGGGGCAAGACAGGAATAAAGATGTAGACGTAGAGAATGGATTTGAGGACACAGGGAGTGGGAAGGGTAAGCTGGCATGAAGTAAGAGAGTGGCATGGACATATATACCCTACCAAATGTAAAATAGATAGCTAGTGGGAAGCAGCCGCATAGCACAGGGAGATCAGCTCGGTGGTTTGTGACCACCTAGAGGGGTGGGATGGGGAGGGTGGGAGGGAGGGAAACACAAGAGGGAGGAGATATGGGGATATATGTATATGTATAGCTGATTCACTTTGTTATAAAGCAGAAACTAACACACCACTGTAAAGCAATTATACTCCAATAAAGATGTTAAAAAAAAAAAACAAAAAAAACTTCCTTCCCTCTTCTCCCTCTCCTTCTTCTGCTTTCTTTGAGTCATAAATCTCTTCCTTCCCTTTGTCTCTTACCTAATTTCCTCTTTGCTGTGCCTAAGGTATGGTTTCTTTGCTCAAGCAGCCTGATCTGTGTTCCTCCTGCCCTCTGAGACCTGGAACGTGGGCGTTGGTTGGTTCTTGCTTTTCTTAGGTGCACTGTACTTTGGCCCCATCGCTTGTGGACAGTAGGCTCCCTCTTATTTGCCTTTGAGCAGTGCTTCAATTCCCTTTGCTCCTGATAGACCTCAGCGAAAATCTAGAATATTTTCCGGCCACTGCTCATTCTTAGAAATACATTTCTACTCTACTTAGTGCCTTTGGGTAGTTATCATGGTTAATGTTTGTACTTTAATGCTCCCTCTTGAGCAATGGTTCATCCAGCTAAGTCACACATTTGTGATAATTAGAAAAGAGGTGACCGACATGGTGATTTAATTCTATGGCTTAGTTTGGGAGATAAATTTTTTTTTATTGTTAACTTATATGACAGATCCGGGAGGCACTCTTGGCTAGCATTCATTTATTTTAAAGGGGTGAGAGGTTGTGTTTTTCTAACTCTTTAGTTGAGCTTGCTGACCTTTTTAAAGTCATCAAAATCCAATAATACTGTTTAAGCATCCTTGTAGAATCTATGCTAAACACTAACAATTGAGTTCAAGTGAATACAATCAGTGTCCTCTGATATTTATATTCCAAAGCTGACACAAACGCAAAACAGTTTAACACAGTACCGTGAAATATGCTCATGTGTTATAATGATTAATTCACAATTGCTTCCTAGGTAAAGTTTTAGCAACTAAGTGCTGAGCCTCCCCTTCTACTAGACCTACTGAAATACACTAGAAATAAATGCCTGGTGCTCAGACACTGATCCCAATAACAGTGAGAACATTCAGTGAAAGATTTTAAGCTTTCAACAAAAAAAGCTTAAAATTTGTTATATTCCCCATCCCCAGAAAAACGTCTTACGCTTGTTCCTCCAACTGCTTTTATTCTGGATTTCCCTCCTTAGTGACTGGTAGCTTGGTGTTTTGATTCAATATCAGGTTTCAGCTGGCTATAATGTGTCAAGTAACTCCATTCTCACAGTGTACATTTATTGAGCTTCCTCTTCTTATTTTTCAGGCATCTCTTAAGAGGCCCTGCCATGACACAGAAAGTCCATCTGGTTTTGCAGCACAAATCTGCATGCATCTTTCCATCCCTCAGGAGAACTGAAACCCTCCAACTTTCCCTAATGCCAGTTGGAGCAAATCTTAACAACAACTTAATCCTGCATTTTACAGGTCAACTAGCACTTATCTAAGTAATTAACAAGCCTAGTTCCCTGCTGTGTGAAAGCTTTCAAAATCCTACAGAACTGGACCTGTAAATTCCTAATCCCATGACCACACCCTGGCACAGAGCTTGATGGCAGTCACTTTGTGTGGGTTTATTCTTTAGAGTGCAATAGGAAAATCATTCTGGACTTCGGGCAAGAACTCTCAAGACAAGAAACTGAGATGGGGGAGAGAGATGTCCTTTGTGCATCCACTAAATAAAAACCTCAGGCTGCACACTTCAACTCTACAGGGAAATGGGGACTATGCCAAAGAGAGACGGATTTCAGCCCTGTGTCGGCTGAAATCTAAAACGCAGTCATTCATTTGAACTGCAGCTAGGAGTTAGTTCTATGTATCTCTGACTTTGAAAAGGCAATATCCATCGTGATGCTATTTCCCTTGGACTTGGGGCAAAAGGACTTGAGCGGAAGGTTCCCATCACTACAGAGACATTTGAGGGAGGGAGGGAGGAAGAACAGTACGTCCCTCGTCTCTCATTTGGAGATCTCTCCTCCTCATGACTGCTCTTTCTTATTCCTTATGTAGGGGTTTTGCAAACGGCCCATAAAAATGAAAGCCTCACTATTTCTTATTCTGCCATCAACTCACACTTTGAAAAGAGAAAAATTGCCTTTACTGGTTTGACATTAATTTATTTTACTTCATTTATTGTTAGATGCATATATATATATATATATATTTTTTTTTTTTTTTTTTTTTCCTCTCTCCAGTGGATTGTAGGCTTAGGGGAAGGCAGTAGCTCAGTAATAGTTATTAGCACTGCAGGAGTAGTGCCTATCAGACTGTATATAAACAAGAGTTGGCTGTCAGTCACCCCTGGAAGTGGTCATCTTGACCACTTCCTTCAAGTGTCTCTTTCACTGATGGTGAATAATAATCACATTCCTTGGAAAGGTATGATCATAGCTTCATGACTGTACACATGTAAGTGTGTGGATTTGTACACCCAGGGGCAGGATGATGAGTGAAATCAGCCCCTCCATCATCAAAATAATTTGATAACACATACCATATATTCTAAATGTTCAAAACACAGCTAACAAAAATATTCCTGATATTTCACTCCTTCAAGATCACAGCCCTTTTGTTCTTCAATAAATACCATGACTCCCTTTCTTTTAAAACGTATACCTGAATCTCTCTTCAGACATACACCTCACCTTGTTTATTACCCTCATTTTCAAAGTGCTACTATTGCCCAACTGATTCTGGAACTTTGGGAGGGGCAATTTTCTAGCTCTCTCCATTTCCCACATTTACTTTAGAACTGGTTCACAAGTCACCCCTAAAACCAGTTTGGATACTTTATAATCATTGCACTTCATTTATTTTTTTAAAGAATTATTGAGATGTAATTTACATAAAACTCACCCATTTTAAGTGTACATTTCAACGATTTTCAGCAAAGTTACAGTTGTACAACAATCACCACAATCTAATTTTACAATATCTTCATCACCTGTTTCCATCCATAGTCCTAGCAACCACTAATCTACTTTCTGACTGTATAGATTTGCTTTTTCTAGATATTTCGTATAAAAAGAATCATATAATATATGGGCTTTTGCAACTGGATTGTTTCATTTAGCACAATGTTTTTGTTTTTAAGGTTCATCTATGTTGCAGCATAGATGCATTCCTTTTTATGGCTGAATAATATTCTGTTGTATGTGTATACCATACTTGTTTATCCACTCATCAGCTGATGGATATTTGGGATGTTTCCAGTTTTTGGCTGTTACGAATAGAGCTGCTCTGAATGTTCACAGCCTTTGTGTGGACTTTAGTCCTTTTTTATCAGAAAATGTACTTCTCAATTTTATCTTGCATTTATTCTCAGTAGCTTTACAACATGAGACTATTCAAAAGAATGTATCACAGACTCTGAAGGTGATCCACAAAGAAAAGCTTTTCTGAAAATACTTTCTACACAGACAACACCATTGGACTAAGATGTGATTGTACTGAAGAAGACAATATTTATTTGATATATAAACATAGGGGTATTGCTTATAAAATAATCTCATATGTACAGCTTAATTACACCACTCCTGTGAGTCTACAACAGTTTAGCTCAATAACTTGCAGATAGTAGCTTCTTGATAAATATTTGCTGATTGATTTTAAAATGCCCACAGGGTTCTCCTTGGGAAGTAAAATCTCAAAAGGTTCAATGCTCAACAGTTTTGTTTTTTTTTTTCTCATTTTGTGTAAACAACCAAAGCCCCCTGACAGAACATGACAAGCTATCCAAAGACCCCCAAGTCACATTTATCTACCACGCAGCCGCATTGATCTTCCTTTATCTCAAGAGACCCCTGTCAGAGCAATTGCTCTGCAGGCTTGGAGAGGCAGGAAGCATTTGTGCTGGACCAGTGGGAGCATTTGGTATGCCAGGGCATTATATCTCCATGAGAAACAGTCCCAGGAGGCAAGCTTTCTCTTGGCAAGTGTCTCCCCTGCCCCTTGCTGGCACATGTTTTCAGAAGGTTGACTGGCCTAGATCCAGTATTGGCTCACTTCCCCTCACTTGCTCCCTGTACACTGTTCCAGGCCTGTGTGGTCAGATTTGGGCTGTTAACTCAGCAGACTCCGACCACTCTGTGGAAAGTAGAAGCACTCTGTGGCCTTGCTTGCTGACATTTTAGATGCCTTATTGGCTCTGGGGAGCCACTAATACACATATGCCTGTGGTCTGTGGGCGCTGGGGTGGCACTCAATGAAAACCCATCATTAATTGGACAAAAGAAGTGTTCTTCTTTGGGTTTCCCCGGTGCTCAAGAAAACAGCATATTAGAAATGCAGTCTGAGCGTCCGCCCACAGCCCATGGTCTGTGCGCCTCTTCCCTAGGAGCGCTGCCAAGGGCAGAGAGTGACAGGCTCTTTCTGCCAGGTTCTACCACCTCAATGGTCTGCTCTTTCCCACTTTCATGTGGTCACAAATTGTTTCTGGTTTATTTTTCAAAGCACCTTCATACATGTATTAACTCATGTCATAAGCACAGGTTTTAGAATTTAACATAAAGTGTATTTAAATAAGTATAATTCTTTTCCACCAAATTTCATCTCGGTAGACACAATTAAAATTTAATATACTCAACGTTTTATTGTTTGCTCATTACCCATTTATCTCCCTTCAAAAAAGAAACAGCTATATATGTAAGGGAGATTAAGAGGTACAAACTTCCAGTTGCAAAATAAATGAATCACAGGTATAAAATTTACAGTGTGGGGAATGTAGTCAATAACCTATGTAATATCTTTGTATGTAGTTGATTTACAAGACTATGTTAGTTCCATAGCCATTCAATATTTCTGTATGTTTCAAAATGATCAGATTGTGATTAGACTTACTGTGGTGATCATGTTAAAACATATAGATATATTGAATCACTACGGAACTAACATAGTGTTGTAAACAATTGCACTTCAAAAACAAATAAGCAGGGGCTTCCCTGGTGGCGCAGTGGTTAAGAATCTGCCTGTCAATGCAGGGGACATGGGTTTGAGCCCTGGCCCGGGAAGGTCCCATATATCGCGGAGCAACTAAGCCTGTGCGCCACAACTACTGAGCCTGTGCTCTAGAGCCTGCAAGCCACAACTACTGAGCTCACGTGCCACAACTACTGAAGCCCACGTGCCTAGAGCCCATGCTCTGCAACAAGAGAAGCCACCACAATGAGAAGCCCGCGCACCGCAGCAAAGAGTAGCCCCGGCTCGCCGCAACTAGAGAAAACCCGCGCAGCAGTGAGGACCCAATTCAGCCAAAACAAAACAAAACAAAACAAAAACAATAACAAAAACAAAACAAATAAGCAAACTCATAGAAAAAGAGATCAGATTTGTGGTTTCCAGAGGCAGGGGGTAAGGGGAAGAGGAATTGAATGAGGCAGTCAAAAGGTACCAACTCCCAGCTATAAGATAAATAAGTACTAGGAATCCAATGTAAATGGTAAATATAATGAACACAGCTGTATGTTATATATGAAAGTTGTTGAGAAAGTAAATCCTAAGAATTGTCATCACAAGGAAAGAGTTTTTTTTTTATATCTTTAATTTTGTGTCTATATGAGATAATGAATGTTCACTGAACTTATTGGGATAATCATTTCATGATGTATGTAAGTCAAATCATTATGCTGTACACCTTAAACTTATACAGGGCTATATGTCAATTATATCTCAATAAAACTGGAAGAAAAAAAAAGCTGTATATGTTACTCATTAGCTAATTAAAAATTTTTTCCCGGCATTGCTGCTAATTAACTCTATCCATATAATATGGTTACTGTCTCTCCTCTTCCTTTGAATTTTTTTTTATAAATTTATTTATTTATTTGCTTGTTTTTATTTTTGGCTGCATTGGGTCTTCATTGCTGCACGTGGGCTTTCTCTAGTTGCGGTGAGCGGGGGCTACTCTTCGTTGCGGTGTGTGGGCTTCTCGTTGCGGTGGCTTCTCTTGTTGTGGAGCACGGGCTCTAGGCACACAGGCTTCAGTAGTTATGGCACGTGGGCTCTTGAGGGCAAGCTCAGTAGTTGTGGCGCACGGGCTTAGTTGCTCTGCAGCATGTGGGATCTTCCCGGGCCAGGGTTCAAACCCGTGTCCCTTGCACTGGCAGGCGGATTCTTAACCACTGTGCCACCAGGGAAGCCCCATCCTTTGAATATTAATCTTAGTATCTTTCTTTGACTGTTTGGCCTACCCACTGTAGGGCACACCTATTTTTGTTTGCCTAGCACCCTCCCTTCTGAAAACAGTGCTCACTACCCACCCTTGCTCCTCCAGCCAAGGGATCCCAGTAGAACGTTCCTCTTCTTACCCAACTCTGACTGGCTGGCCCAGGGATGGACAATGACCCACGTTAACCAATCACAGTTCTTTCCTGGAACTATTCCAGCTGAACTGAAGGGGAAGCGGGGTCTTTGCTCTCTGATCAAGATGGTCTCATGTTTGCTTAAGAAAGTCCCAGATGGGTATTGTCATTTGCAACCAAAAGGTTTGACATATATACCTACTCTTTTCCTATAATCTTAGCTGCAGTCTTTCTGGTTGTATAACTTTATTACCAGCTTTGTGGTCAGCAAATTAAAACAAAACAAAACACATGTTATAATACTTTTGCATTGTCCTATTTCCGTTTTATAACCCAAGGATCTTTTAATAGCTCTAAGGGTCACGAGAGAGAAGAGATGAGTATAGGAAGGTGTTTAGAAACCACATCACTACGGAACATTGCAAACATTTGAGTATTCAACTAGAAAAACAAATAAACAGCCTCTGGGGAAGGGGTGGTGGAAGTAAAGCTCTTTGCGATTATTTGAAAAGTTATATAGAGAAGGAAGTGAAGTTTGTTGCTCCTCATTTTTATAGAGGCATCAGTCCCCAAGACTGGAATTAGCAGAGTCTGATTGTTGTTCTTTATAAAGAGAAAATACTTTCTAATAACCAAAGTGTACCAAAAATGAAACAGGATTCCACTCAAAAAGTAAGATTCCTTGCAGCGTAGCTTGCAGGATCTTAGTTCCCTGGCCCCAGCAGTGAAAGTGCCAAGTCCTAACCAATGGACCGCCAGGGAATTTACCTCCCCCTTTTTAAAAAATATATTGGAGTATAGTTGATTCACAATGTTTTGTTAATTTCAGGTGTACAGCAAAGTGAATCAGTTATACATATACATATATCAATTTTTTTTCAGATTCTTTTCCCATATAGGTTATTACAGCGTGTTGAGTAGAGTTCCCTGGGCTATACAGTAGATCCTTGTTGATTATCTATTTTATATACAGTAATGTGTATATGTTAATCCCAATCTCCTAATTTATCCCTTCCCCCCACCATTTTGTCTTTGGTAACCATAAGTTTGTTTTCTACATCTGTGACTCTATTTCTGTTTTGTAAATAAGTTCATTTGTACCCGTTTTTTTTAGATTCCACATATAAGCGATATCATATGATATTTGTCTTTGTCTGACTTACTTCACTTAGTATGATAATCTCTAGGTCCATCCATGTTGCTGCAAATGGCATTATTTCATTCTTTTTTCATGGCTGAGTAATATTCCATTGTATATATGTACCACATCTTCTTTATCCATTCCTCTGTCGATGGACATTTAGGTTTTTCCATGTCTTGGTTATTTTCAATAGTGCTGCAATGAACACTGGGGTGCACGTATCCTTTTGGATTATGGTTTTCTCTGGATATATGCCCAGGAGTGGGACTGCAGGATCATATGGTAGTAGAGGTGATTGTTTAATGCCTCCTGAGTGAGGGATATTACTTGGTGTTGAAGTGGAGATGGAGATGGGAATATTGCTGGAGAGAGAGGTCAGAAACTCGGAGCTCTGCCTAGGATTAGGACCAGGATTCTTCTGAGACAGGAATAGGTTCTCATCCTGTATCCCGCCATGATGGAGCATCTAATCATTAATGTCCCTGATTGCATTCATTTAAATTATTTAAATGGTAGCTATATCTGGCCTTTCTGGATCTTGGTTCTCTCAAATAGGAAATGGGAAACTTGGACTAGCTTAGAAGTCTCCAGACCTTCTTATTAGGGATCAGAGAGGGAGGACTGATAGGAAATTCTAAAGGTTGGAGAGGTGAGGAGATGCAACATCCAATATTCCACATACAATGCTCTCTCCCTCTCTCTAGGCATTGGAATTGTGTTATGGCTGAAGAGGTAAATGGAGGGAGAGAATGATGGCGAGTGAGGGGGTATAAGTAGGACTGGTGACATAATTTGTAGGGCCCTGCATAAAATGAAAATTCAGAGCCCCTTGTTAAGAATTTCAGGATAGCAACAGTAGAGCATTAAACCAAGTGCAGTGTCCTTCTAAGTGCAGGGCCCTGTGTAACTGCACAGGTCATGCACCAATAAAGCCAGCCCTGGGTGTATGACAACACCTGTATCAGTTGGAGCAATTTTATTTGAGGCTCCTTGTCTAGATAATTTCAAAACTCTCCTTTGGCTACAACAGGGGATATTTCAATCAATAAATCAATCGAAAGCTTCACTGATCATCTATATACTAAAAAATTTGGTAATTCTATAAGTAAACCATAGAAGGAACAAATAAACGCCCAACAATTACTAAATTTCTCTGAATTTTTCTAAAATTGGAATGATCGTGGATTTGGCTCATTATGACAATCTGTTCCCAAAGAGGCCTGTCAATTAAGGGGATTTGCCTGCATTGTTTAACATGCATTTTATCCCCGTTTGTCTTTATTCGGAATCAAGTGCATACAGTTATCCTTTCCTCTGGGATTGGTGTCAATGAACCATTGTTCTTCTCTTATTCATTCAGCAACTACTTACTGTACCTTCTGAACATTATATGCCCCACACTGTGCTAAGTATTGAAACCACTGGGGACAAGTCTACAAAGAAGGATGGCTGGTGTGATGGGGTGAAGAGTCATCTAACTCATCTAAAGGAAGACAGTAACATGAGCCAAGGCATGAAGGTCAAAATCTTAAATTGGTCATTTGGTATTCAATCCTTTTATGGGTCACCAAAAAAAAAAAAAAAAAATCATCAGTTGGTGACCTTTCCAAGTTGTTGGATGTGGGGCTTTGGAGTGGCCTGAGCCATTGGTTCTGCACAGAGATGCTTCAAAGCCTTATTTAAAATGTTTGAGGAATTCCCTGGCGGCCCAGTGGTTAGGACGCTGCGCTCTCACTGTCGAGGGCCGGGGTTCAATCCCTGGCCGGGGAACTAAGATCCCACAAGCCACACAGCGTAGGCCTCTTTCCCCCCTCAAAAATAAGTTTGGATCCCCAGGAAGCCCTATTATATACAAATTTACCAGGAAATTTGGGGAGGAATGGGGTTGATGGGCTTCATCGTTTATGAAATCAAGAGTGCTGGTAAAAGAAGTAATGCTTTGAAAGTTTTGAGTCCTGAGTCTGCGCATGGTCATCATTAACCAACTTTACTTGGAGTGCACATCAGGTGGAACATCAGTCTGTCTGTAAATTTAAGCAAGCTCTGTTAGATGGGAACATGGAACGTTACTCTACACATGGCATGAAGAAATGTACCTGTAAGATGCCAGAAAAAAAAATTGGGAAATGGCAAAGAATCCAGTGTTGCTGGAGTGTAGGATGTATGTGGGGGATGACGTGGGAGGTGAATATAGAAAGGGAGCTTGGAACCAATAGTGGAGGGTCTGGGAATGTCAGAGGAGTTTGTCATTGATTCTATGAACAAAAAGGAGTTTTTGAGCAGGAAAGTGCCAAGATCAGAGCAGCCCTTTTAGGAATTTAATTTGTCAGTCACACCTGGCACTAAGTGGTAGCAATTCTTATTATCTTATTATGTAACAGTTTAAGCAGTATGTATTTAGAAAAAGTAACCACAAACAATGTACAGCAATGCCATTTCCCCATAGTCTCCCCAGTCTGTTGAACTATCGACTATCATGGTCTAGCTCTCCATGTATTTAGGCCTTCTTCAATTTCTCAGTAGTTCTCAATCATCATTCATTAAATTCATCCCCAAGGATTTTTCTTAATACTAGTATAAATAATACTTAAAAATTATTTCCAATTGTTTATTGCTAGTGTATAGAAATATAATTGATTTTTTAATGTTGAAATTATATCCTGTGACCTTGCTAAATTCACTTATTTCTATTAAGTTTGGGTTTTTTGGGTAGATTTTTAGAATCATTTTCCAAGTACACTATCATGTTGTCTATGAATAAAGTACTATTATATCTTCCTTTATAATCTGTAAGTCTTTTATTTCTTTTCCCTGTCTGTTTTACTGGCTAATACTAATAGAATTGTCAGAATAGACATTCTTGCTTTGTTTCCAGTCTAAGGGGAAAGCCTTCAGCCCTTTAGCATTAAATATGATGTCAGCTGTGGGTTTTTATGAATGCCCTTTATCAGACTGAGGAAGTGTTCTTCTTTCTCTAGGTTGCTGAGAGTTTAGTTGGATTTTGTCAAATTCTTTTGCTGCATCTATTAAGGTAATCTTATGATCTTCTCCTTTATTCTTTTTTTAAAAATTTATTTATTTTATTTTTTGGTTGCGTTGGGTTTTCGTTGCTGCGCGCGGGCTTCTCTAGTTGCGGCAAGCAGGGACTACTCTTCGTTGTGGTGCACGGGCTTCTCATTGCGGTGGCTTCTCTTGTTGAGGATCACGGGCTCTAGGTGCGTGGGCTTCAGTAGTTGTGGGGTGTGGGCTCCCTAGTTGTGGCACACGGGCTTAGCTGCTCCACGGTATGTGGGATCTTCGCAGACCAGGGCTTGAACCCGTGTCCCCTGCATTGGCAGGCAGATTCTTAACCATTGCACCACCAGGGAAGCCCTCTCCTTTATTCTTTTAATGTAGTGAATGACACTGATTGATTTTTATTATTGAACTAACTTTGCATTCCTGCCTGCAGCCTGCTTGGGCATGATGTACTATCCTTATATATAGCTGGATTCAGTATGCTAATATGTTGTTAAATATTTTTTCTTTTATGTCTGAGAAGGTTACTTATCTATAATTTCCTTTCATTATAATATCCCTGTCTTATTTTGATATCAGGGTAATTCTGGACTCATAAAATGAGTTGGTAAGTGTTCTCTCCTTTTTTTTTTTTCTAAAAGTATATGTGAAAAATGGGTATTGTTTCTTGCTTAAATATTTAGACCACTTGATGTTGTCTCATAACGAATGCACCAAGGCTCTGTTCGTTTTATTTTCACTCTTTTTTTCTCTCTGTGATCCAATTTGTTTAATTTTTATTGCCCCATCTTCCAGACCACTGATTTTTTTCCTAAAGTGTCCAATATCCTGTAAATAAATAAAAATCCAGTGATTATTTTCATTTCAAATATTTTATTTTTCATTATTGTTTCACTATTATTTTCATTTGCTTTTCAAAAATACTTCTCATTTCTCTGTTGAGCTCCCTCTGTATTCCATTATTGCATTAGTTTCCTGCAGCTGCTGTAATAAATTACCACACACTGGGTGGCTAAAAATAGCAGAAAAGTATTCTTTCACTGTTCAGGAGGCCAGAAGTCTGAAATCAGTATTACTGAGCTGAAATCAAGGTGTTGACAGGGTCACACCCTCTCCAAGACTCTAAGGGAGAATCTGTTTCACGCTCTTCCATCTTCTGGTGAATTTCTTGGCTTGTGGCCATATCACTCCAATCTTTAGGGCCCATATCTTCAGATCTTTCTCTACTCTGTCTTCCCTTATCTCTCTCTCTCTCTCTCTCCTCTTTCTAGGTGTGTGTGTGAGAAATTTCCCTCTGCCTCCATCTTATAAGGATACATGTGATTGCATTTAAGGCCCACCCAGATAACCTAGGATAATCTCCCATCTCAAGATTCTTTATCACATCCACAAAAACTTTGCCATATAAGGTAACATTCACAGGTTTCAGGATTAGGATGTATAAATCTTTGAGGGAGCTATTTTTCATTCTATCATATTCATTATATCCATTTTTTTCATTTAAGTTTTCTAACACATTTATAATAACTCTTTTTAAAGTTTTTGTCTGCTAATTCCATCATCTCAGTCTTTTCTATTGACTTTTTTTCTTCCAGCTATGAGTTATATTTTTCATCTTTTTCATATATCTAGTTATTTCTGATTGTTTGGATACTGTAAATGCTACATTTTTTTTAGAAGGTAGATTTTGCTCTCTTTTTACAAAGAGTCTTGAATTCTGTTCTGAAAGGTAGTTCATCTGTTGAGGGGTCACTATCTTGTTCAGACTTATTTTTAAGTTTTATTAAAATGGATCTAGAATAATCCTAACTTTGGGCAAGAGTAGTCCTACTCTTAAGGCATGGTCTCAAGTGTTGAGCAAGGGTTGTTCAGCAAGATTTCTGGCTGGTTGGAATTCCAATATCTCCCCCCAGTACTGTGTGACCTCCAGAATCTCTGATGATCTTACTGATCCCCTAGTAGCTATTCTCTGCCAGGCCTACATTAGTCTTGCAATGTACATATTTAACTTTGTATTTGGCCAAAGACTCAAGGTCACCCTAGGCTAATTTCTGGAGCTCTTTCTCTGCATGGCTTGCTACCAACCCTCTAATGTTCTGCTCTGTAAAATCCAGCCACCTTCGTGGCCCCCCACCTCCAATCTCTGTTTCTTCCATCTTTCTTTTCTCTCTCATACTGTTTGGAAATAACTCCCATGCAGAAAGATGTGATGAATGTGGAGCCCACCTAAAGTTTTTATTTTTTAAAGAATCAAATTCCTCCTGTATCTATTGTTTAAAGCTTGAATATAACTTTTCAAGTTCAAAAAGTTGGAACACAACTTTTAAAGCTTGAAGGTAACATAACAGTTTTATAATTGTTTACAATATAAAGATAAATTTGATATCTGTTGGTAAAAACCCTAAGTCCATCCAGAGAAAACCATAATTCAAAAAGATCCATGCACCCCAATGTTCATTGCAGCACTACTGAAAATAGCCAAGACATGAAGCAACCTAAATGTCCATCTACAGAGGAATGAATAAAGAAGATGTGGTACATATATACAGTGGAATATTACTCAGCCATAAAAAGGAACAAAATAATGCCATTTGTAGCAACATGGATAGAGATTATCGTACTAAGTGAAGTAAGTCAGACAGAGAAAGACAAATATCATATGATATCACTTTTATGTGGAATCTTAAAAAAAAACAATACAAATGAACTTATTTACAAAATAGAAATAGAGTCACAGATGTAGAAAGCAAACTTATGGTTACCAAAGGCAAAAGAGTAGGGGGCAGGGCTAAGTTAGGAGCTTGGGCTTAAAATATACACAGTACTATATATAAAACAGATAACTGGGCTTCCCTGGTGGCGCAGTGGTTGAGAATCTGCCTGCCCATGCAGGGGACACGGGTTCGAGCCCTGGTCTGGGAAGATCCCACATGCCCCGGAGCAACTGGGCCCGTGAGCCACAATTACTGAGCCTGAGCGTCTGGAGCCTGTGCTCCGCAACAAGAGAGGCCACGATAATGAGAGGCCCGCGCACCGCGATGAAGAGTGGCCCCCGCTTGCCGCAACTGGAGAAGGCCCTCACGCAGAAACGAAGACCCAACACAGCCAAAAATAAATAAATAAATAAATAAATTTATTAAAAAAAAAAAAAAAAGTCACAGGCTGGCAATCCTGCACTCCAGCAATATTTACCATAGCCAACACACACACACACAAACACACACAAAACAAGATAACTAATAAGGCCCTACTGTATAGCACAGGGAACTCTACTCAGTATTCTGTAATAACTTCTATGGGAAAAGAATCTAAAAAAG
This sequence comes from Balaenoptera acutorostrata, assembly GCF_949987535.1. Lineage (NCBI taxonomy): Eukaryota > Metazoa > Chordata > Mammalia > Artiodactyla > Balaenopteridae > Balaenoptera > Balaenoptera acutorostrata. The sequence continues at coordinate 101,240,956 of NC_080072.1, read as the reverse complement.
AATGGATATATGTATATGTATAACTGATTTACTTTGCTGTATACGTGAAACTAACAGAACATTGTAAATCAACTATAATCCAATAAAAATTTTTTAAAAACCCTAAGTCCAATATTACTTTTTTGTTTTTTGGTTTTTTTGGCTGTTCTGCGCAGCCTGCAGGATCCCAGTTCCTCAACCAGGGATCAAACCTGGGGCCCCAGCAGTGGAATAGTGGAGTCCTAGCCACTGGACCACCAGGGAATTCCCTTACTATGTTTTTTTTTAATTAATTAATTTTTATTGGAGTATAGTTGCTTTACAATGTTGTGTTAGTTTCTGCTGTAAAGCAAAGTGAATCAGCTATACCTATACATATATCCCCTCTCTTTTTTGGATTTCCTTCCCATTTAAGTCACCACAGAGCACTGAGTAGAGTTCCCTGTGCTATACGGTAGGTTCTCATTAGTTACATGTTTTATATCCCTTACTATGTTTTTAAAGCTTGCCATTTACTAAGTATTTGTGTGGAAGGCTAAACACTTTACATGAATTTTCTCATGTAATTGTCAAATAACTCTATGTGGCATATACTACATCTTGTAGATAGGTAAATGAGATTTGCGGAGGTTTAAGTAACTTTCCCAAGGTCACAGATTTTGTAGGTGGCATATTCAAGGTTTGAATTCATCTGTATCTGATTAAAAGCCCAAGTTCTTAACCATTACATAATAGAGTACACTTAAAAACACCAAGACCCATATCTGGCAATATAGTTGAAATAGTTGAAATTCAATGAATCAGTAAAGCAGGCCTATTCAAATTTCTAGTAATGCAACTATACAAGTGCTTTAGAGAAGTTGGCGAGTCATTTGCCTGTTTGATTTTCCCCACTTCTCCATTTTTCTCTTTGCTGTTCATTATTGAAGGAAACCACTTTTTCCAGGCTCGCCTTTCCTCTGGGTTCAAGAAATAATAAAGGAACTTCTTCAGGATAAAAGCCAAGTGACACCAAGAAGTAATTCAAATCCACACAATAAAAACAAAGAGCACCAGTAAAGATAATTATGTAATTTTAAAAGGCAGTGTAAATGCCTTTGGGTTCTTTCATCTCTTAGCTGATTTAAGAGACAATTGTATAAAATGGTATGTATAAGATTGTCTGGTTGGGCCTATAACATATAGAAATAAGTGTGATATTGGGATTTATAATAAGAAATGTATATTTGGTCTTCATTCCTATTCTTGACACGTAGCTCTCAAATCCTTGGAATTTCCTAAGCCATAAGAGTAACGGGAGCATATTTTGCTATAGTATTTGGTCATTTGCCCTTGGTTCCTGTAATAGCTCCAGAGCCATAAAGGTCACAGGAGTGGCTTGTTATTCTTAACAAGCCCCTTTAGGTTATGCCTGAGTTTATGAGTTTAATCATCAGTGGCCAATGATTAATCAATCTTGCCTATGTAATGAAGCCTCCATATAAATCCAAAAGGACAGGGATCAGAGAGCTTTTGGGGTTAGTGAACACGTGGAGGTGCTGGAAGGGTGGCGTGGCCAGAGAGAGCATGGAAACTCCACGCCCCTTTCCCCATACCTTGCCCAATGCGGCTCTTCCATCAGGCTATTCATCAGTATTCTTTATAATACCTTTTATAATAAACTGGTAAATGTAAGTAAATATTTCTCTGAGTTCTGTGAGCCACTCTAGCAAATTCACTGAACCCAAGGAGGGGGTTGTGGGACTCTCCAATCTATAGCACATAGGTCAGAAGCACAGGTGACTACCTGGACTTGGGACTGGCAACTAAAGGGGGCAGAGGGAACAGTCTTGTAGTACTGAGCCCTTAATCTGTGGGATCTGATGCTAACTTCAGGTAGACAGTGTCAGAGATGATTTAATTTCTTGGTGTTGGAAAAAACAGTGGAATAAGGGGAAGGGAGGACTCAGTGATGACTTCCTCAAGACCACTGTTTGGAAGGCATCTCCATTATTTAATATACAAGTTACAACTAGTATGACAAAGATCCAAACATGTGGCTTAACCAGGTAGAAATTTTAACTGGATAGAAAGTTTCTCTCTTAGTTAACAGTTCACGTAGTTCAAGGCTGAAAGAGGGGTGTTGGATATTGGTACTGGGAACTCAAGCTCCTTCCATCTTGTTGCTTTGCAATTTCTCGGTTTGTCCACAGGATCAAAGATTTGTCATGACCACATTTCAGACTGTAGGGAGAGAGAGAGAGAGGAAGAGGGAATGCTCCTTTCCTATTCAGGGCACTAGCAAGTGGTGGTATGCATCATTTCTGTTCACATCCCACTGGCCTGAACCTAATTTCACAGCCATACCAAGGAAGAGTAAAATATGTAATCTTCAGTTGATCAGCCAAGGGCCCAGCATAAAGTGCTATTACCAAAGGAAAAAAAAAAAAAAAGAAAAGAGAGAGAGAGAGAGTGGATGCTGGAGGGAAAAAGGCAAGGTCCCCCACAAATGTTAGTAGATCCAGTTGTTAGAAAGTTCTGTGCTCACCTGAACTGAGTCTGCCTCTCTGACAGTTACCCGCTGGTCTTACATCTGTCCCTGGACTCAAGGTGCATAAATCTATCTCATTTTCTACACAATAGCCCTTCAAATATTTGAAGACAATTGTAACTTCCTCCTAAGACGTTCCCAGGCTAAACATCTCAATTTCCTTCAACTATTTCTCATAGGACGTGTTTTTCAGATTCTCATGACCTTGGTCAATGTATTCTGTATACTCTCTTGTGAGTTTTGCTTTTCTTAAAAAATGGAACCAGAATAGGTTGCTTATGTAACATGAATAGACGAGGATTATCATCTTTCTTGTTCTCGAGAGTATATTTCAATTAATATAGCCTAAGATTGTATTTTAACAACCGAATTATACTATTGACTCCTGTGGAGTTTGAGATCAGTGAAAGAATACAACTCTCTTTCTCTCAAACCCTGAGTCTCCGTCTTATAGTTATGCAAATGATTCGATGAACTTAAATGTACTACATGTGCATTTATCCCTACTACTTTTCTTCTTATTACTTTTAGCCTAAGGTTCTAGAATGCCAAAAGGATTTCATCACCTAATCTATTATTACCTATAACTTTTCGCCTAGATTTTTAAAATTTAAGCAATGAAAGAACCAAAATAATCATTAACTCTCGAAAAAAAATTATACAACAAGGAAACAATAATACCATACTACTCTTTAATTTTTAGTAGTATACTACTCTAATGAATAGTAATAAATGCTATAATAATGTAAGTATTGAATACGGAATAAGAGCATGAAATCCTCATCTCCTGAAATACAAAGATGAATAGATATTACCTAAAATTGTCAAACCAAGATATAATAATATAAGCAAATTATTTATAAGTACAGAAATAAATACCAGAATAAACAGCTTAAAAATCAAAAGTCAATGCATCTGAGGAGTGGAGCTAGGGACAGGAAGTATGCAACAAATTTTTCTTCTGTTTGTTCAGTACCATTTGACTTTTTTTTTTTTTTTTCATTTTACTCCGTACATTTATTACTGTGTTAAAAATAAACATTAATTAAAAAAAGAAACTCGGTTTAATTTGAGCTCGGTTCAATAAGTCCGAGTTTAGGAATCTATTAATTACTTTTTATGTGTCATTACCTAACATTTTAGAACACAAAGGGGAAAGATGCCATTTTCTACACTACATAACACTGCATTTGGTATGGAGTTATCACTTGTGTCAGGGAGATAAATTTAATCACCCTTCTGGTATCCTATTGTTATGAAGTGACAAAGTTAATGAAATTTATTCAGTACTCTTGTTCCATTATTAATGTGTCACTCAGAGTAAGGCTCTAATTTTGTGAAATAATTTTTGTTCTAGGTTTTAAAAATCATCATTTCTGCTAGTTTGCTTCCAAAAAAAAAAAAAATCAGACATTTGAATGAGAAGTAGTTCAGATCCAATTCCCTGAATTGTTGTAACTCAGGGGGAACATTTTTCTTGGTGAGAAAATTTGTTATTTTCCCCCTAAAAATTACATATTACATTATAAAACCCAAGTGATAGAAACCTTAGTGGTTACCTGATCTAGACTCTTCAGCCATGTAAACAGAGGCAGCGAGAACGGTCAGAATTATATGAGTATCATGATGATGCTAAAGTAACCGGTTCTTTCAATGACACAATTTTCTAACTACCTCTCCTATTTCTGTGGTTTGGATTTTGGGTCAGGTGGTAAAAGCCTGGATCCTGTCCTTTGGTTTGCTCCACATGCCATGGGTGTGCAGTCAGTTTTCATTATTTAGCAAATATTTACTTGGCTTCTCTAGTGTATGCAAGACAGTGGATGAGAAAGAGAACAGCGGTTTAGTAAGACCTGGGACTCTTTACTCTTTTGCTGCCCTTTGCAGGGTGCACAAATACTCCATGTGCCCAGGCAAAGACTGAGTGTTCATGGCAATCTATACCTGCCCATCAGCCCCTGGGGAGGAGGACAGCAATTCGTCAGAAGAACAATGGACAACTGTCCCCCAGATGAACTCCCATTTGTTCAAAACAGGGTTGCTTCGGTGTGTGGGAGGCATGGGGTTTTGCCCAAAGCACCAGACACGTGAAAGTAAGCAGGTGCCTTGGGGTCTTTGTAGCTCTGTACATGCGCCTGCCATCGGGGCAGGGCAAACCGCCTGATGCAAACCCTCTCCCAGGCATTTTGGTATGGAGAGGCAGAAGGTGGTAAAATGATTACACAGAGAGTAATGCATTACATATTGTGAAGAATTTAAAGAAACTCCTGTTCAGATCTCTGTCTCTCTGCAGTTTGACCATGTTACTGGGGAAGCATCATGGAAAGAACACATACTTTAGAACCAGACACACCTGAGTTCAGACCCCAGCCTCACGCCTTACCCCAGATGACACTGCACAGATCACGGACCGACTATGAGCTTCAGTTTCTCTTACTTTGAGACAGATAACTCTCCACCTGACGTGTTGTGTAGAAAGCTCCTGAAACACAGCAGGCATCCAATTAACGGGAGCTATTAAAGTTCTGTTTGTGGAACACCAGCAGGATTCAATATAAAACTTGAAGGCTGGAAAAATGTCATCGAGATCACCTGACATTTTTTTTTCTGAGGAAATGATCATTTTCTTAACTCTTGTGAGCTCTTGCTCCTGAGTACTTGCAGATGCAGCACAGATTTCCGGCAGGGGCCTCTGAGTAGTCACTGCCAATAAGAGATCACGCCCCATTTTATCACCCATGCCCAGAGTTCTATCAGCTAAACAAATGGACACCTCCACGACCTGGGAACCGAAAGGGGGTCAATCCTCTTTCCGCCCGTGAAGTACTCTTTGATTGTCACTGATTGGTATTTATCCTAAGCCAGATTGCTGTACAGCATCTTTTAGTCCCCATCTTCCACACAGCCTGCAAACCACCCTTACCATGGGTGGGCGAAACCATACCCAGGAGGCAGGAAGAACGCTGAGGACCCCCCCAGGCAGGAAGAGGGATGCAAACTGTTTCTAGAGGGTGGAGAGGGCACAGAAAGGGCTAGAGGACAAAGGAAGTTGCTGTTCAGCTGGTTTATAGAATGGAAACTGTTCCGAACTTTCCTAAGAATTGGACATGGAGAGAGAGAGAAACCAGACATTTCCCCAGAACCTATCCATAAAGGGAAACTTGAACAACATTTCAGCTTATCTAGGTTGAGGCTAGGTCAAGGCTGGGCCAAATGCCCCTGCTTCTGAGAACCCATCTTATCCCAATGTTATAAACACTTGTGCAACAGGGATACTCACTCTGGGCAGCCCCAGCTCAGAGCATGCTAACACGCCCTAGGCCAGCACCACCGCCAACTGTGGTGACCCCCTAGGGTTCGTGAGGGTCCTGGGGCATTGTGGGTGGAGGGTTGGCAGGCGAGCACTTGCAGCACAGACAGGGCCAGAATCTCACTCATGCCCCGATGAAGGGCTTCTAGGCTGAGGCCCTGGAGTTCACAGCTCCCAGACATGCACAGGACTCTCACGCATTACCGCTCACCATGCTTCTCCTTGGGGTCCACTGACCCTGGCACTTTTTGGGCCATGGTCCAACCTGATCCAACTCTCAGGAGTAGATGCCCCCCCATACTCAGGGCCCCTCTCCTTATTTCCTCTTCAATTTTCCACCCATTTTCTTTTTTGGCCTCACTCTCAAAAGCCCCTATTCTTCTAATTCACTTTTTTTTTTTAAAACCGTAAAAGGGCTTAGTGGTCCTCCTAAAGAGCTTGATGGTTGATGGTGGGCTGGAAAGTTTGTCCACCCTTTGCAACACCCTAAACCTTGTTTGCCCTCACATGGGGGTAGAGAGAACCCGACTCCCAGAAACACAGTTGATTTCTTCCCAGAGTAAAACAATGTTTCCCATCCTTTCTGATGAATCATCATCTACCAGGGATGGACAAAAGGACTTTCTGATAGAGTAACAAAACATAAACAAAATAGAAACAAACCAAAGAACCCCCATAAAATAGGTTCTTAATGGTCCATCCTGCAAGCTAAGTGGTGGGTTACCTTGTATACATTTATATAAATGCCCCCTGGCCCCTGTGAGAAGAGAAGACAAGGAATCTATCTTTCTCATTTTTTCTACCCCATCTCACTTGACATTGTGCCTTAGAGCAAATAAAGGCCCCTCTTGTATCTTTTTTGCTGCTTCTTCAACTCTTTCTTGTATGATGTGTACTCAAGTGCCTCCACCATTTCATTACCATTCCTGATGTACTCTCCTATATCTGCAGTCCTCTACAAGTGAGACCCTTGGAAGGAAATGAAGCATTTCAGCTGTGGTCTGTCCTGTCCAGAGCATGGATGAGGCCATAACTTTAAGACTTCTCTGTAGAGATTAATACCAACCTACTAATCTCTACCCTTATAGTCACTCAAGCAGTAATAAACCCACCTAATTATGGCTTTAATCCATATTTCTCCAACTTGAGTATATTGAAATCATAGGAGACTTTGAGGAACGTTGCTAAAGTAACAAAACCCTGTCAGTTATAGTTCCCTGGTCTTCTAGAATCCTGTATTGAGTCGGATATAATTCTTTCTGCAGGACTTAAACAAGACAGAAATTTATTTTGCTCTCATGTAAAAGTCCAAGCTGGTATGCTGGCTTTGCTCCAAGGAATTAGCAGGGACATAGGCCCTTGTTGCTGACCCACACTTACATACAGCCCTCATCTGCATGGTCCAAAAGGACTCACTCATCCACATTTTAGCAAATAACATGAATCTTTGTTTTGGGACATGACTCAGAAAAGGCATACTTCACTTTTGCCCTTAGCCATTCCCAGAACTTGGTCAAATATTCTAAATCTAGCTGCAAGTGAGGCTGGGAAATTTATTTTTTATTTGGGGTAGCTCAGGTAGGCTGAATAATATCCCCTTCCCACAAGATGCCCATGTCCTAATCCATGGAACCTGTGAATATGTTACCTTATATAGCAAAAAGACTTTGCAGATGTGATTAAGTTAAGGATCTTGAGATGGGAAGATTATTGTTGATTTTCCAGTTGAGTCCAATGTAGTAAAAGGGTCCTTTTAAGAGTGAGGCAGGAGAGACTTCTGTGGTGGTCCAGTGGGTAAGACTCCAAGCTCCCAACATAGAGGGCCCGGGTTGCATCCCTGATCGGGGAACTAGATCCCGCATGCATGTCACAACTAAGAGTCCACATGCCACAACTAAGAAGTACGCATGCTGCAACTAAGACCCTGGGCAGCCTAAATAAATAAATATTAAAAAAAAAAAAAGAGTGAGGCAGGAGAGTTAGAAGGCAGAGGATGGAAGCAGAGGTCACTGAGAGAGAGAAACAGAGAGAGATTTAAAGATACTATGCTGGTGGCTTTGAAGATGAAGGAAGGGCCCACAAGCCAAGGAATGCAGGCAGCCTCTAGAAGCTGGAAAAGGCATAGAAAGAGATTATCTCCTAGAGCCTCCAGAAGAAATGCAGCCCCGCTGACGCATTTAAACTTCTGGCCTCCAGAACTATAAAACAATAAATTTGTGTTGATTTAGGCCACTAATTGTGGCAACTTGTTACAGTGGCAGCAGGAAACTAGTATAGTATCCATTTGCTCTGCTAAAATTTCTGTTACTATGGAAAAAGCAAAGACTAGATATTGGGGGATAACTGGAAGTATCTACCATGACTTTTTTTTGTGGTCATCTTAGGCCTATTCCTAAAGTTCACCTCTTTCTCTTCCAGTAGCCCCAAACATTCTTTTGAAAATCCCATTGTTTATCTTGCTTGGGCTCATTGTCAAACTCACAGGCCTGTACTTCTAAGAATCTTTTCTATTTCTGAAAATAATTCCGTCTTTCAGTCCTTCTCTCATTGCCCCTGATGCATCAGAGATAAGGAACTAGAGTTTAAGTTACTTGTTCTTTTGGTGTAAGTTTCAGGAGCTCAAGATCTGAAGACCATTAAAGCATTAGGGTGTTCATGCACTTTGGAGAACCTATCCCCACTTAGGAATGGTCATTCACCCTTTCAAGTGGGGAGCTCATCTCCTTGAGACAGAATTCAGAAACAACATAGGTGCTGAGAAGTTCTGCTTTCTTTATGTCATCTATCTGCAGTATACCTTCAACATTCAGTAACAGACTTTGAAATTCTGGTTTAAATTACCTTCGATGATATTAGTTCACGTCCATGGGGTTTATGGAGGCCTGAGCCATTGCTGCTCTCTCTTGCCTAATCAGAAAAATGCAAAGAATTCAGGTTTCTCCATAGGTCTCTTAGCAATTGCTTGATTGCTTTCCAAGAGAGATCAAATGCCCACGTTTCTGGGCCTCCATCCCCTTAGGCCTCTGCTCCGTATTCCAGCAATAATTCCAGGGCTGCTAAAACTGATGCATCTGCTTACCTTGGCTTACCCAAGATCGGCCGCTTCTTCTAAGAGCAATTTGCTCTCAGACAAGCAACCTATGGGATGACAGCCAGGATAATGGGGGAATCAAATAATTCTAAGGCTTAAGGTTTCCAAGAGATGTGCACATTTCTGTTTTTTCTCCTCACCTGCTCCATGTTCTCTCTGCCAACCCTCCCTCTGCCCCAGATTCATTGGCAGTCAAGTCAGGAGCCAACTGCCTACCGAGTGTCCTCATTAAAATGCACCGCTCTTGCTAATTAGGAGCCAAGGTTCTCCCACTGTGGGCTTGGCCTGGGTATTGCCATTATCTTCATAAATAGACTCTTTACTTCTCAAATGGTGCTGTCATAGCCAGGCATTCCCGACCTGGTAAATGCTCTGTGCATTCTTAAGTGGCAGAGGGAATGTGTTAGCAAGAGAAGACAGAGGCATTCATGCTTGAAGCAGGGGCTCTGTCCTGACTTCACCCCACTGTCTGGGCAGCAGGCAGCCAGCACAACGGCTGAATCTGCGTGGACAACCACGATGTGCCGGAACCATATGGCCCAGATTTTCAGGGAGATCTGATTTCTCATTTTAATCTTTGCAGTAAAGGCAACTGTTTAAATGCATCGATATATATTTTTTTTAAAGTTATTGAATTGTTTTACCTTTTAAAAGACCATGTCTAAGGACACACAGTTTTGAGGGCATGAGCCTGCTGTGGTCCCCTTTGCCTGGCAAAGCAATAAAGCGATTCTTTTCTACTTCACCAAAAAAAAAAAAAAGACCATTTCTACCGATACATTCACAAATCGGGGGAAAAATCAGATGACTTCCTGGTCTCCCAAAAGTGCCTTATGCCAGCGGTCCCCAACCTTTTTGGCACCAGGGACCGGTTTCATGGAAGACAATTTTTCCACTGAAGGGGATGGAGTGGGGGGATGGTTCAGGTGGTAATGCGAGCGATGGGGGGGATGGTTCAGGCGGTAATGCGAGCGATGGGGAGCGATGGAGAACGGCAGATGAAGCTCCGCTCTGCTCGCCAGCCACTCACCTCCTGCTGTGCGGCCCAGCTCCTAACAGGCGCGGGGGGGGGGTGGGGGTGGGTTGGGGACGCCTGCCTTATGCAATCTCCTCTCTGAGAATGTGTTTACTTATTTATTTTCTTTCACTTATAAAAATCTCTGTTTTCTTGCCTGTCTGAGGATTCGCTGCCATTTCTAGTACTAGTTCTTTTTTTTTTTTTCCAGCCATACTGCAGGATCTTAGTTTCCCAAGGATTGAACCCTTGCCTTCTGCAGTGGAAATGCAGAGTCCTAACCACTGGACTACCAGGGAATTCCCTAGTACTAATTCTTTTGCAAGGCCTGTTCTGACTCCCTCAATTAAATGTAATTTCTTTTTCTGCAGTGTCAGCATATTTGTTTATCTCTCTTTTATGTCATCTATTTCTGAAATGCCAACTCTGTGCCAGGTCTCCTCCTGGGCACTTTATACCCATCACCTCTAATCCTTACAATGAACTTGCAACACATTATGTGTTACACCCATTTTGTAGATGAGAAAACTGAGGCTCCGTGACATCAAGAAACTTGTCCAGGGATATCCCTTAGCAAGGAGCAGAGCAAGGCCTGAGGCTGAGTTGCAGTTCACAGTAAACTAGATTGCAGACTCTGAAACAGGAGGTTCTGTCTCTGTCACCTCAGCATTTTCTTTCTGCCTGAGGTGCTCAAGAGTAATGAATCAAGGAAACATAGTGCTTGATTACAATCTAATTAGGGAGATAAAAACTTGTCTTCAAGAAAAATAGCTATATTAATAGAAGATAGTCTAAAAATATAGTTGGTACAAGCAGTACATGTTCTGCAGGTGAACTTACATTCTGAAAAGCTTACTATTCAACAGTTTGTGTGGCTGATTCAGTTATTGGGCAAGTTGTTAGCCATCCCCCTAATACTAGTGTTATAACGAGGCATGCCTCAAACTTTTTTTAATTGAAGTATAGTTGATTTACAGTACTGTGTTAGTTTCAGGTGGACAGCATAGTGATTCAATATTTTTACAGATTATATTCCATTATAGGTTATTACAAGATAATGGGTATAATTCCCTGTGCAAATGAACCACCTCAGCACCTTGTTAGAATGAAGATTCTGATGCATGTCTGGGATGGGACCTAAGAATCTGTATTTCTAACAAGCTCCCAGGTGATGCTACAGCTGCCTGTCTGCTGGTCACACTTTGAATAGCAAGGCTCTAAAAGACTACTAAGAAACTATAATCGGGGGAATCTGGCAAAAAAAGAAGCGGCGGGGAGGGGTGGGTGGAGATTAGAAGCCAGAAGAGATCAGAAATGGGAGAGAAGGGACTTCCCCGGTGGTCCAGTGGCTACGACTCTAAACTCCCAATGTAGGGGGCCCGGGTTCGATCACTGGTCAGGGAACTAGCTCCCACTTGCCTCAACTAAGCAACTAAAGATCCCGCATCCCGCCACAAAGATCCTGCGCGCGCAGCCAAATAAATAAGTAAATAAATATTAAAACAAAAAAAGAAATGGGAGAGAAAAGTGCAGGGAACATTTCACTGCTGTCAGATGTCTCACACACAGGCCCCCATGCTTTTCCCTGTGTCATACCATTTGCCTGCAAATCCCTTGCCAACTTTCACTGACAAACATTTATTTATCCTTTAAAACAGCTCAGAGGTCACTTCCAGAAAACTCTGCTGAACCTCCACGCTGGGCTAGTGCTCCTTTTCTATAGGTTCATGCACACTCAGTCAGTGCACACTCAGTCCTGTCTATCTGCTTCCCCACCTGCTGTCCACCCCTTGAGGTCAGGGACTGTGCATTAAAGATCTGACACATGATGGATGTTCTTTAATAAGTGAGTTTACAACGCAGACCTAGGGGTGGGTAGTGAGAAGGCAACAGTATAGCACTAGAGAGAGAAAAGAAACAAAACTAGGGCAGCAAAGGAGTTCTGTTCCAGTCATCTGTTGCCACAATAAGGCTATGTAAGAAATGACCACAAAGCCCAGTGGCTTACACTATGGAAAACAGTATGGAGGTTCCTTAAAAAACTAAAATTAGAGTTACCATATAATCCAGCAATCCCACTCCTGGGCATATATTTGGAAAAGACAAAAACTCTAATTTGAAAAGATACATGCACCCCAATGTTCATTGCACCACTATTTATAATGGCCAAGACATGGAAAGAACCTAAGTGTTCATCGACAGATGAATGGATAAAGAAGACGTGGTATATATACACAGTGGAGTATTACTCATCCATAAAAAAGATGAAAGAATGTCATTTGCAGCAACGTGGATGGACCTAGAGATTATCATACTAAGTGAAGTAAGTCAGACAGAGAAAGACAAATATCACTTATATATGGAACCTAAAAAATAATATAAATGAACTTATTTACAAAACAGAAATAGACTCACAGACATAGAAAACAAACTTATGGTTACCAAAAGGGAAAGTGGGGAGGGATAAATTAGGAGTTTGGGATTACCAGATACAAACTACTATATATAAAGTAGATAAACATCAAGGATAGCACAGGGAACTATATTCAATATCTTGTAATAATGTATAATGGAAAAGAATCTGAAAAAAGAATATATACATATCTATATATCTATCTATCTATATCTATCTATCTATATCTATAACTGAATCACTTTGCTGTAAACCTGAAACTAACACAACATTGTAAGTTAACTATGCTTCAAAAAAAACCCAGTGGGCTAAAACAATAAACCTTTATTTAAGTCATGAGTGTACACGTCAGCTGGACAATTCTGATCCCGGGGGATGCTCAGGTGTCTGCACTCAGGCAGCAGGTTGGCTCTGCTGATCCTGCTGGGCTCTCTCCCATAGCTGGGGCCTCAGCTCGAGTCCATGTGGTCTCTCACCCTAGCAGCTAGCCCATGTTTGGGCTCGTCCAAGGCAGGGTTCCAAGAGAGGCAGTGAAGTATGCAAGGCCTCTTGATGTCTAGGCCTGGATATGGGGCACCACTACTTTTGCTTAACGTTTATTAGCCAAAGCAACTCAAAAGGCCAGTCCAGAGTTAAGAAGTTGGGGATTAGACTCTACCTCTTGATAAGAAGAGCTACATGTCAAAGAGTAAAGGCATGACTGCATGGAGAGGTATAATTGGGGCCATTTTGGGGATCAGCTGCCTTAATTTTAGATTGACTCAGACTCTTTGACTGTTAGTAAGAGTTTGCAAATTCTAGGGCACACTAGCAGTGGGTCTTGACTTTCACCTTCAGGAGACAACAGGGCTGCGAACATAGCCACTCTTCATTATTTGCACATCAGTTACTCAAGGCAAATGCTCTTTCCCAGACTGGATTCTTAGCTGCTTCCTCCTACTGTCCAGATGGTGTGTGTGTTCATATAATTCAGATCTGGCCTAAAATTAGGGTGAGCAAAACATGATTAGAGAGGCAAATCTGTTGCAAAAAAAAAAAAAAGTAAAACCAAACTAAAACTACATATAAATGCTTTAATGTTTAGCTTCATTTGGATTACCTGTGTTTTCTCAATGTAGAGAGTTGTTAGTGTACATATATATTTTAATTTAATGTTTTGACTAGGTAATCCATTAACTAAAGTATAAAAGACTATATGTGAATCCTCCCTCATACCATACACACACACATACACATTGTCCATTAGTTCTTCTCAGAGGCAAGCGATGTTATTTTTTAAATATATCCTTCCAGGAATGCACATATAATCAGATATAAACAAATACATACATATGTCATTTCCTTGACTCTGCATTTTGCTTTCATTCTTCAACTAACATCACAGCTATAAAAATTTTGCCAAATCAGCACATACAAACTTTTTCATTCTTTTTTAGGGCTGTGTCATTTTCCATTGTGTGGATGTATCCTTTCTCAGGTAATCAGCTCCTCATTGAAGGGCATTTAATTTGTTTCCATTCTTTTGCTCTTATAGAATTAAATACTGAGAGGACTAGTGTTAGCACAGTGGTGAATTCCAAAGTTTGGCCTCATGAGTGGATAGATGACAATGACTACTCTCTTAGGCTCTGATTAGAGTCTTTGTCTTGGTTGGTAACCTTGCAATATTTAAAAACAAAAAGAAAATTCCATGAAGATGCTAGTTTGGGCCTGTACCCAGCATTTCTGGAACCTGATGTTCTAAGTGACCGCTAGAGGAAGCCATAGGGGATCGTGGGGAGATGGTGAGTGAGCTGAATGATATGATTAAAAATACAGTCGGCTATGTTGCATTCTTAAAAGGCTGTTGAGAACTGTTTAGGGGAAATGCCAGTTTGTTCAAGTGTCTCTTTGTGCTTAAGAGCTTTTCCACATTAGCCAGCCCTGCTTTGCTCCTGTCAACGCTTTCTGTTCCGGAGGGTGAATTGGAGGTGTGCAGAACTGGTGTCCTGAAAAAACTACGCTATGGCCTTGATAGCTAGAATCTTAGGGGTCCCGGAACAACTGAGAATAGTCTAAATGCCACAATTACCGTCTAAGATTCAGGGAGGTCAAATCAGCTCATCTCTTGAAATTATTCAAAACTGTGACATACACCAACTGTTTCCAACTGCCAGCTTAGTGCACCTGCTGCCTCGGACTCATCCCCGTTGCACTGTGAAAAACAGATTCCTAGGCTCCAGCTCATCAGACCATGGAACCAGCCACTCCGGAATCTCTAACAAGCTCCCTAGGTAACTCAGAAGCATCGTCAGGACTGGGAACTCTACCAAGGCAACAGTGCAGATAAACATTACTGCATTTAGAAACCAGGAATCTCAGGCCTTACAGACTCTATATGTGGGACACACCAAATGTTCTGCACTCCATCAGCCTCAGGCTCAGGCTCAGGCATGGAAAATGCTTAATGTTCTCTCTGGCTTCAAAGGGATCAAATGTGAAGCTCTGGCCCCTCCTGGATCCTCGTCAGTCAGGTTTCTGGCAGGGACCCTGAATGGGACTCTGAAATGGTGATTTACAGAGAAACATGTGGTAAGACAGTGCTGACCCGAGGACCAGCCCAATTCTCCCCCTTCTGCCTTGTATTAATAGACATGAACCCTTCAGGGTGAGCAATGGCCCCCTTAGTGGGAGGTGAGAGGTTAGATCAGGTGCTGAGGTCGGTGAGGCTGGCAAGGAAGCTAGTCTGAAGATGCTAGATAAGGCTGGGCACGGTGTGCAGACAGAGATTGCTAAGGAAGAGCAGCTGCCTTCTCAAGGAAGAGACTTAGGCCATTGGTTAGTGGTGGGGGAGGGGAGGGAGGAGACTCAGATGCCCCCCCATCCCCCTTCCCCACTCCAGGGAGGACTGTCTGGTCTTAAAGTCCAGAGTCTATTTAAGAGGCTCTGCTTTTCTAGGGGGAACTAGCCTCCTCACCCATATATGTGGCCCTGCTAGGGGCTCAGGTGGAGCCTGTATCCAGACTGGAAAGGGAGCTGCTCTCTCTGGGGTGAACTGTCAGGCGTGGCCACTCTCCCTTACCTGCCCCTTCGTGTAGGGGAGACAAACTGTCCCACTTCTGCTTGAATGCACTAAGGGTTTAATTTCCAAGCTCCAACCAGGATTCTGGAGAAGCAGGCAATAACACTTTGCTATTTCAGGATGTAGCTGTCCAAATAAATCTTCTTTTAACAGTCAAAAGCAGTTTCTCAAAGTTTTAATTGTGCTCTGCACATAGTTGCTTCTCAATAAGTCTGTGTGGTAAATTAACGACAATAGATTGATCATCACCCTCCAAGTTAGTGATATGTAGATATAAAAAGATACCCTCGCTTATGACGTGAAGACATGGCAATGTTCTTATGTTTTTCAATATCCTGAATCCACACTGAAATCTTTGCCCACAATGATTTGCAGTAATCCTCTGTGCTTTGAAAGTATTCCACCTCTGTGAAGGAATAAATGGATAAAGAATTTGCATGAAAATGCTTCATGGATTAAGGAATTTTAGGTAAGTACTTCAGAGAGAACAAGAGAACATACTCTAAACTCTCTTTCTCTGAGCATCAATCCCTGGTTAAACTCAAGCCAACTGACAGTGCCTTGACTCTGCAGCATTGTATAGTCCATACTTAGGGCTTAGATGAGCTGAGAAGCCCAAGCAGAGGCCTGAGCTGCAACTGGCAGTGAAGATTTTGACTAATGACGAGTTTCTGTCTTACTGAGTTGGATATGAAAGGGATTTGGGGAGATGTGGAAAAGGGGGAAAGGAGAAAAAAGACAAAGGCAACCCAAAGAGAAGAGACCCTATACATGGGGAAAGCGAGGGAGAGAGGAATGTAGTAACTGATGTAGGAAATGGAGCTTCCAGGGCCTGAAGTTGTGGGGAAGAGGAGATAAAGACAGAGACAGATTTCAATGTAATAGATCTTTTTAAAGATGAACTTTTGATTTTTCTCTATTTTTTTCGATGTAATTGATTTCTGCTCTTATCTTTATTATTTCCTATTTGTGTCCTTTCTCTTTAGCTGCTCCCAGGATTTTTTCTTTCATTTTCAACAATTTATTATGATGGATCTTGGTAAGGATGTCTTTGGATTTCTACTTTTGTGAGTTTGCTGAACTACTTGAATCTGTACCTTTCACCAAATTTAGAAAGTTTGGGCCATTATTTCCTCAAATATTTTTTCTGCACTGCATTCTTTCTGTTCTCTTTCTAGGACTCAGTGACATCAATATTAGACCTAAAAATGTCCAGTGATATTTGGCAATGTCACACAAGTCCCTGAGGCACGGTTCTCTTTTTTTTTTTTCAATTTTTTTTTTTACTGTTGAAATTGGATTTCTATTGATCTGTTTTAAAGTTCATTGATTCTTTCCTCTAATATCTCCATTCTGCTATTTCAAAATATAATAAATAAAATGCACCTCATCCATGCATTTTTAAAAATTTATTGTATTATCTAATTCTAAAATTACCATTTGGTTCTTTTTTTAATATCTTCTATTTCTTTACTGAGATTTTCTATTTTTCTATTTGGTTCAAGAATGCTCAACCTTACTTCTTGGAGGATTTTTATAATAGTTGCTTTAAAGTCTGATTATTCCAACATCTGTACCATCTTACTGTTGGCATCTGTGGATTACCGTTTCCTGTGCAAGTTGAGATTTTTTTGGTTCATTGGATGCCAAGTAATTTTAGATTATATTCTGGACATTTTCAATATTCTGCTATGAGACACTGGGTCTTGTTTAAATCCTATAAAGAGTATTGATACATTTCTTTCAGTAGGCAACTAACCTGGCTGGCTTCAGGACATATGTTCCAACTATATACTTCTGTGTGTGTGATGTCAGTTCCAAGTTCAGCTCCGTTTTTAAAGCCTTTGCAGTGCTACTCAGATCTGCCCCCACATGTAATGACCCTGTGGCCAGTCTGGGATGGCGGCAGCGGTCTCTCCCATAGTTCAGTTTTCAAAGTCTTTAATATGTTGTTTAGGGTTGGATTCATGCATGTGAAGCTTGTGGGTGAACTCAGAAATTCATCAACAATGTCCCAAGGTCCTCCTTCTCCATAATCTCTCCAGTACTTTCTGGCTCCCTGGGGCTCTCTTGCTCTGCTGCGTACTTCCACGAGTGCCACTAAATCTGGGGCCAAGTGGCAGCAGAACAGAGAGATAGTAATAGCAACAGGGGAGCACCCACACCCTGGAGACCACAGCTCCTCAAATCAGAGTGGGAGGTTCCCCTTTCTCACGATTCTAGGTGCCCACAGGCCCCACTGCGGCCATGCCACCACCACCTCGGGATTGTCTGGGGACTGGGGCACAACAGAACAGAGAAAAGGAAAAGTGGGCCATTTTCTCTACTCCCCCTAAGCATTAAGGAGTCCCCTTTCTGCTTGTTGAGTCAGAAGTGGTGGCTTCTCCTGGAACTCTCTATCCATGTCTGGTTCTCACTTTCAGTTTTCAAGCTGCCTTGAGTCCAGCCAGGGGACACCAAGGGGAAAAAAGTGAGAGGAACTGACTCATTGCTGGTTCTGTGGTACTTCAAATACTGGTCTTCTTTCCCAATCCACCTGTTATCATTTATTTTTCAGAGTCCTCAAATAGCTGCTCTATGCATTCTTTCCAGTTTTTATAGCAGCATTCAGTGGGAGAGATGGGGCAGAGTAAATTCACTTCATCGTCATGCTTTTACTTCGCTTTGCAAGGATTCCACTCAGCTCTGCTCAACAGCTTGTAAACTAATGAACTAGGTTTTTAACCTTTATTTCATTCTGAGACAAGTGTACAAAAGCAAAAATCACTACAGGAGAAGTTTATTTATTAAGGAAAACAACATATGTTTGGTTTCTTAACTTTTTAGATTACTTTACTTCCTCCTTGAGATCATGGGCAAGACAAATGAAAGATAGAGTCTGGTTCCTATGCGCTTTACATACCTGCTGAGAAGAATGTCTGTGATGCCTTAAGGTGCTTATAGCACAAAGTAAGCATGGGACCTGATATCAGAGTTGCGGCTTAGGAAAATAGATTGTTGTCCACACAGAAGAGGTTTTCATATATGCCTCGGGATTTAACTGCAATTCACATAAAAACCATAACAGGGACTTCCCTGGCTGTCCAGTGGTTAAAACTCCACACTTCCACTGCAGGGGGCGTGGGTTCGATCCCTGGTCAGGGGAACTAAGATCCCACATGCCACGTGGTGCAGCCAAGAAAAAAAAAAAACACTATAACAATCTTGCTTTCTCATAACTTGTTGAAAATACGTAGTGAATTGCCAAGACCAGGATGTTCTTCATCAAGGACTTCTGAGGAGATAAGAGTTAATTTGCTCTTCTGTTGGCCTTGTTGGGGCAGGTGAATTCCAGGGATTGATGTATATTTTCTGTAAACTCAGCAAGCCATTGTGGAACAGAATTTCTTCAGATATTGTCAGTGGGAACATAATTTGGGTCAATGAATCATAAATTCTATTTTGGTAATCTGCCGAGGACAACACTAAGAATGTAGTTATCCTGATGGGGAAAACTGGCAAGAGACACTTATAACTAAACAGCATGGCATCGGGGCAGGAGGGGAAGAGAAATGAGACATTCAGCCCAACAGACTGCAGACTTGTTTTCAACCAATTAGTCACCGAGCAGGTAGGGTTATTTTTTTCTTTTCCTCCAAATGCTGGGAGTAACTATGAAGCCAGGACACAGACCACACAGCCACAAACAAGCAGGAACATGACACTTGAGGTTAAGTCCCCTAAGATGCTCAGATGACCACTCTGCTCAGTTTATCAATGCATAGACTTTTCCCTTGGAACAAATCCACACATATTAAACCCAACAGCCTCATGCCATTCTTGTCCTCCTAGCTTCTGTAGGTTACAGAAAACAGCCAGTTCATATGCTGGCTTTATCTGTCCTTCCTTTTGCTTCACAAAATTCCGGTGAAGCTATTGGTGGTGGTGGTGGCAGTGGGGGGGAAACAGTGAAATGAATCCAAATAAGGATGGTTTGTTCCTTAGATGAGGCCTTTCCTCAAAACAATTTCATCCACTTTATAAGAAACAGAATGAACAAGAACAACCCCAAGTCACTGTTATTCATTCCAGGAGTGAAATCGAGGAGCCTCCACTTGAATGTCCTTCTGTTTAGCCCATTAAGGTCCCAGAGGAAGAGAAGAATTTTACCTGAGGGTTTACACAAAACCAAGGTCAGACAATTCTGTCTTTACCCTCTGCCACCAGCCTCTCCACCAACTAGTCCTCAAGAGATCTGCGCAAGTGAGAACAGCTGTCCTTTGTTTCAGACAAGGACAAACAAGAAAACTGTAGTTTCGTTGCAGCAGGAGGGATTTGGGTTAGATGTGAGAAAGAGTTGTTAGACAAGTATTGTGCGATGGAGGAATGAGGTAAGGGGAGAGTGGCAGACTTCTTTCTACAGATTTTAGAGACAGCTCTCCTTATGGGGTGGCTGAAGACAGTCCTTCCAGGAGAACTACCAGAATCCAGCCCTCCGAGTCTACCATTTGTATCCTTATTCTCCTGGCTATACAGGGGGCTCTGATTCTGGCCCTGCATGCGGTCTCTCCACCAGGACTGCTGAGGCAGACAGCTTTTGTCTGGAGTGTTTCTGCTCTCACGAGACCCCAGTACATAGGGATTCTCTGGTTCACATGGAGAAAGGAAAGAGAAACAACCTTTTTTCAAAATGAGCCAACTGCTTCCCTCTCATTGTAGAAAAGCTACTTGAGTTTCTCCAGGGGGACAGAAAAACCACTTCCCAAAATTTAAATGACATTCTTAGCACCAGACCAGCAGCAATATGCTAGAGTTGGGCTTCCCAAACCTGGTCACCCATTGGAATCACAGGGGACTTTGGGCACCATCCAAGTCCAATTAAATCAGAAAGTCTAGTTGGTAGGGCACAGGCAGTGGTATTTTTTAAAAGTTTCCCAGGTGATTGGAAAGAGCATCGAGGGTTGAGAAGCACCATGCGACCGTGCGGGGAGTACAGGTGATATTCAGGGCCCTCTTTGAGATCTAGTAGTTCAAGCATATGACGCCACACCAAGGGAGGGGAGTACAAAATGCCCACTTCCGTGCCTCACTGCAGGTTACTGCCATTCGGTGGCTGTGTTGGAGGGTGAGAGCCCCAGGCATTATACTGTGGAGGCAGGTGGCCTCTGGCTGGCAGGGAGCCCCTTCGATAGCCCTGTTTCAGAAGCCCAGGAAGGCAGTACCTGTGAGTCTCAGAACAGCGTCTCGCAGGCTCCCTACAGGAGCCTATTGCTAGGGTAGGTGGCTCCAAGCCGCCGATGACAAGCTGCCGCTCCATCTCCAGCCTTCACAGGGCAGAACGCGCACAACTTCCAAAACACAACCCAACGGTTTTCCTCCGTACAAAGGAGACACCGTATCTGTGAGACTTAGTGGCTGAGAACTAGTAAAGGCAGCAAAGTGCAGGAGTTAGGAATTACAGTTCTGGATCTGGACCAACCTAAGGTCAAGTCCGACCATACACCAGCTTTGTGCCTGTAGGCATATTACTTAATTTCTTTTGGTTTTGGTTTCCTTATCTATAAAATGAGGATAATAATAGTGACTACCTCATATGGTTGTGATGATTCAGGGGAATAATGAACGTAATCCTTAGTATAATGCATTCGATAAAAAGCACCTACATTTATCTTGTTGGGGTGGGCGTTGCAGTGGAGGTGGTGATGATGGTGGGGCCGGGGGAGGTTTCCTCCACAACAGGACAGTGGCATAGGACACCCAGGAGAAGGTGGGAAGGAAAGGCACTGGCCAGGACACCAGGCTGGCGCTGACAGGCTCTGCCCAAGTCAAGGTGCTTGCTCACTGGGCCTTTGCAGGCCCCCCACTTGATAGGCAAGGAGGACACCCCTCTGTGTGGGGCTGCATGCAGCCCTGGCTCTGCTAAACCTTAAGAGCAAGTGACATTGTCCCCTGGGTCTTTGTCCTCTTCATCATCCCTGGAGATTCTGAGTCAGAAAGTTTGCAGTGGAGCCGAAGAACCTTTTTTTAAGAGTTCTCTGCATGATTTCTCTGCACAGACAGGTTTGAGAACTATAGTACAGCCAGCTCAGCCCAGTGAAAAGCGGTCACAAAGGCACCTCCGCCTGAGCTCGTGGGTTCACTCTGTGTCTCGCTGCCTGAGATCAGCAGTCCTGGAATCCCACAGAGGGACAGGTATATTACCAAGCCGCTTCTTTTAAAATGCACTTGGGCCTTGATGTGAAATCACAGAGTCCTGGCACTCAAGACCATTGGAGCAAGTGTATGGAACTCTGAAGAGGGAGAGAGGCAAGAGGTGATCTGGGGATAGGGGTGGTGTGGGAACGAGAAGATCCAGGTCAAGTGTAGCTCCTTTCAGCTTTCCTGGACTCCCCATGTTGGGGGGTCTCAGCTCCTGGCTTCAGTAGCCAATGGACACACTCAACATGTCACTCACCCTCATCTCCCATCCCCCTTCTGGAGATACAGTCCTGGTCAAAGCCGCTCAGGCATAACACCTAACACCCAACATACAGTCTTTCCTCTCATTAATTTTCTCACCAGGTGCCCTATACTTCAGTGACATAAATGACTTCTTATTTCACTCACTTGCAGTGGAATCCACAACCCTGCTAAATCCCATTCACCCTTCTCTTCCTAATCGTTACACAAAGGAAAACCCAGCCTGCTGCTGCTGCTACTAACTCACCACCGCTGTCAGCTGACATCTGTTTAGTGCTGAGCAATATTAACGCATTTCATCTTCATAACAATGTTCTGAGGCAGGCACATTATCCTTACTTTAAAGATGAGGCAATCCGGTTCCAAACTTGGTCCTCCTAACCATCATGTTATGCTGCTTCTCTAGTGAACAATCACTGAGTGGAAAGAAAGTAGACTTTGAGGTTGGAAATATCCTTGGCTTTGACACTTATTAGTTGAAGGATCTTGAGCAGATTACTTAACTTTTCTGAGCCTCCTTTTTATTATCTGTAGAAACCATAATTCAAAGAGTCATGTACCACAATGTTCATTGCAGCTCTATTTACAATAGCCAGGACATGGAAGCAACCTAAGTGTCCATCAACAGAGGAATGGATAAAGAAGATGTGGCACATATATACAATGGAATATTCCTCAGCCATAAAAAGAAACGAAATTGAGTTATTTGTAGTGAGGTGGATGGACCTAGAGTCTGTCATACAGAGTGAAGTAAGTCAGAAAGAGTAAAACAAATACCGTATGCTAACATATATGGAATCTAAGAAAAAAAAAAAAGGTTCTGAAGAACATAGGGGCAGGACAGGAATAAAGACTCAGACGTAGAGAATGGACTTGAGGACACGGGGAGTGGGAAGGGTAAGCTGGGACAAAGTGAGAGAGTGGCATGGATTTATATATACTACCAAATGTAAAATAGATAGCTAGTGGGAAGCAGCCGCATAGCACAGGGAGATCAGCTCGGTGCTTTGTGACCACCTAGAGGGGTGGGATAGGGAGGGTGGGAGGGAGACACAAGAGGGAGGAGATATGGGGATATATATATATGTATAGTTGATTCACTTTGTTATACAGCAGAAACTAACACACCATTGTAAAGCAATTATACTACAATAAAGATGTTAAAAAAAAAAAGTATAATTCCTACCACATAGTAATGGATAAATAAAAAGAAAATCAAAGGATCTCATATCTCTATCTCTTGAGCTAGCTACGTAGATTTATTCCTAAATATCGAGTCTCTGCTTCTTTCTTCTGGACCCTTCCTTGGCATCATTAGCAAACAATAAGGCTGTTTTGCTTTCTTATCATTCATGGGTTCACTGCATAGCATTTTTTTTTTTTTGGCTGCGTTGGGACTTCGTTGCTGCTCGTGGGCTTTCTCTAGTTGCGGCGAGTGGGGGCCGCTCCTCACTGTGATGCACGGGCCTCTCGTTGCAGTGGCTTCTCTTGTTGCAGAGCACGGGCTCTAGGCACGTGGGCTTCAGTAGTTGTGGTGCATGGGCTCAGTAGTTGTGGCACGTGGGCTCAGTAGTTGTGGCTCACAGGCTCTAGAGTGCAGGCTCAGCAGTTGTGACACATGGGCTCAGCTGCTCCGCAGCACAAGGGATCCTCCCAGACCAGGGCCCAAACCTATTTCCCCTGCATTGGCAGGCGGATTCTTTTTTTTTTTTTTTTTTAAAGATTTTATTGATTGATTGATTGCTATGTTCAGTCTTCGTTTCTGTGCTAGGGCTTTCTATAGTTGCGGCAAGCAGGGGCCACTCTTCATCGCGGTGCGTGGGCCTCTCACTATCGTGGCCTCTCTTGTTGCGGAGCACAGGCTCCAGATGCGCAGGCTCAGCAGTTGTGGCTCACGGGCCTAGTTGCTCCGCGGCATGTGGGATCCTCCCAGACCAGGGCGCGAACCTGTGTCCCCTGCATTAGCAGGCAGACTCCCAACCACTGCGCCACCAGGGAAGCCCCAGCAGGCGGATTCTTAACCACCAAAAATGAAGTCGCATTTTTAATTTCCTTCAAGAACTTTTCCTTTGCATTTACAACTTGGCTAACTTCAACACAAGAGGCCTCACTTGTGGCCTATCTCGGCTTTCAACATGCCTTCCTCACTAAGCTTAATCATTGCTAAATCATTTTGATTTAAAGTGAGAGATGCGTGACTCTTCCTTTTACTTGAACACTTGGAGGCCACTGTGGGGTTATTAATTAGCCTAATTTCACTATTCTTGTATCTCAGGGAACAGGGAGGATGAGGAGAGGGGAAGGGGGGGAACAGCTGCTTGGTGGAGCAGTCAGAACACACTAACATCTAGTGATTAAGTTCACTGTCTTACGTGGGTGTTGTTGGTCATGCCCCAAAACAGTTTCAACAGTAATATCAAAGACCACAGATCACCATAACTAATATAATAATAATGAAAAAGTTTGAATTATTGTGAGAATTATCAAAATGTGACACAGGGACAGGAAGTGAGCAAACGCTGTTGGAAAAATGGCACCGATAGACTTGCTCAACTCAGGGTTGCCACAAACCTTCAATTAAAAAAAAAACACAGGGCTTCCCTGGTGGCGCAGTGGTTGAGAATCTGCCTGCCAATGCAGGGGACACGGGTTCGAGCCCTGGTCTGGGAAGATCCCATATGCCGTGGAGCAACTGGGCCTGTGAGCCACAACTACTGAGCCTGCGTGTCTGGAGCCTGTGCTCTGCAACAAGAGAGGCCACGACAGTGACAGGCCCGCGCACCGCGATGAAGAGTGGCCCCCACTCGCCGCAACTAGAGAAAGCCCTCACACAGAAACAAAGACCCAACACAGCCAAAACTAAAACAAATAAATTTTTAAAAAAACAAAAACAAAAACAAACAAACAAAACACACACACAAAACCTCAATATCTGTGAAGTGCAGTAAAAAGAGGTATGCCTGCGTTGAAGATGCAGTCAGCTCTCTCTCCACGTGCTCTCCTGTGGTTATACTTCCGTGTGACATGTGCACTGCAAAGGTGGTTCACTGCTGGTTATACGGAGCTGTCCCTCCTCTGGATCGGATGCCCAGCCATGCCCCCTGAAGGCAGTTCCCATGGGAGGGTGCGACTGGGTGTGACCAACTGTTCCGCCACCCTGTGTATTCAAGTTCGTGGCAAGAGAGCCTGGAAGGTGCTCACAAAGGTTTATTTAACAAAGAACAGTTGTTCCTTGTTTTTGGCTACAGCCACTGCTAGCGTATTGAGTCTGCTCAATGCCAATACCAACTTGGTATTGCAAATGAAGAAAGCGGTACTATTGAAAATCTAGTATTTGTTAGGTTCCATGTGTGCCATGAATCACCTCACTAAACCCCCAAAATGACTATGAGGAAGACACTATCATTGCCATCTTATGGATGAGGAGGAGGCCCAAGCTTAGAGAGAGAATGAACTTGCTCAATGTGAAAAGAAGTCACTGGAAGAGCCCATACTCAAACTTTATCAACATCGCAGAGTTGTGAAGGCTTTTTCTCAACTCCGCCCCTCCTTATAAAAGGCTGGTTTTGTCCGGAGAAGCCCACTCACTGCGACTTCCTCCAGAGCTCTCTAGGGAGAGCTCTCATTCTCAGGCCCCTTCAAAATCCCTGTAGGTCTGGCTGGGCGACCCCCACCAGCATCACCTCCTTGGACGCTCAGCTCTGTGCCCCCTTCCTCCTCCCTTCCCCCACCTCTGGTTCTTTTCCTTCCTTCTTGGGTTCCCTGGTGGCCCTGCCTTCCCCCTGCCTGGTAGTCTTGAGAAGGTGTAGGCCAAGTGAGTTTGGTGGTAACTGAAGCATGACCCACCCCACTGCTTTATTTCTCTCCTGCATCCCTATGGGCCTTGGTTCTCTCCCATGACTCAAACACCATCAGCTGGTGACTGAGAAGAAAAAAGGGCCATCTTCTCTTGGAGTTTAACTTTTTTATTAATCCTCAATTTAGTGACCGTAGAAAGTTAGTTTCTTATCACGCCTCCCTGTCCCAAGCATTTTATTTACTTGCATTTGTTGTCATAGAAAACACTCTCTTTCCCTCCCCACCTCCCCAACTTTACACAAGTTCCCTCAGGACCTGCAGGCTCAGTGAATAAGATAATGAGATTGTTCATCTCAAAACTGATTTCCTCCATTGGACCCAGTTAGAGCCCCCAACTTGGCTGGTGCTCCGCTGTCAGGGTGAGTCTCTTCTGTGCTGCTTAAGGAAGAACTCTGTCCCATTTCCCTTCTTTGAGAGAGTGTCAGCATGACCCGAATGCCAGCTCCCTCTCTAGATCAATCCTTAGGTGCTGTCACCTGAAAAGGCAAAGAGCCAGCTCTCACGGATGGTGGGTCAGCCTGGCCCCCTGGATGACAATTGAGCTGATGAGGCTGAAGTCAGAGGCTGTGAGCTCAGCTCGAGCCATGCTTGAGAACTGGCATCGCCATGCCAGGAGGAATCAGGAGTTGTCAACAGGCTTTAGAAAACAGAATGACATGTCTGGCCGGGGAAAGATGAGATACTGGGTGCAGTCAAGGTGCTGAGGTTCTGTTACTGCTCTGCCTTTGACATGGGACCTGTCAGTCACCCAGTCATGTAGTAAATACTTCGGAGATGTCTATTCTAAGTGCCTGGGGACATGGCCATGAAGGCGACATGCAGGGTCCTGGGCCTCATGGAGCCAAGAGTCAGTGGACATTGACTGTTTCTGTGCCCCTCTTTGCCTCCTGAGAATGATGTTGAATGGTAAAAAGCCAAATGCGTGGCTTTTCCTAAAATATTTTTAGTATCTGGGGGATAAACTTTCATTTTGTTTCATCAGTTATCCCTTGTAATACCCTCCAGGCTGGGACAGCACAATGACAAGATAGAAATGGAGATGGGAAAGAAAATAAGCAGGTAAATAGTAGGATCCACTTGTCCCAGACGTATTTAAATGTGATTGTTGACATAACCTCCCTGAGCCATGCCATCCTCAGGGCACACTCATTATTCATTCATTTGTTCAATTATTTATCAAACATTTATGGTATACCTACTGCATGCCAAGCACAGAACTAAGTGCTGAGAGCTCAAAGTCAAATAAGACATAAGCCTTGACTTCAATAAACTTTAGTCCAGGATTGAGATTGTCAGGTAAAATAAGCAACTGCACATCCAGAGGCACATATGTTATCATGAAGGTATGTACAGGATATGGTGGGGCACCAAAGAGAGACTGACCAGTTCTACCTACTAAGTCAGCATCCCTTGAGCTGAGGTTTGAAGGATGGGTGTGAGTTCACCAGGCAACCAAGAAGCAATGAGAGGGCAAGAACCTGTACAAACAGCAAAGCATGGTAAAGAAACGACAAATATGTTTGTAAAGCTGGAGTGTAGAGTATGAAGCAATGGCTGTACTTAGGGTCGTAAGGAGGGGAAGTGAGGTAATGATTAGAAGTGAGAATGGAAAAATAGTCAGCCATCAGACCATATGTCATGATAAGGAGTGTGGAATTAATCCTGTACATCATGTTGAGTCACTGATATTTCTGAGATAAGGAAATAATACGATCATATTTGTATTTTATAAATTTTTATGTCATAATATATTTTATAAAGTTCACTCTGGTAGAATCAAGGAGAACAGACTGAAGGATGTGGGGGTGAGATGAGACGCAGGGACACCGTCTAGAGGTGTATTTGTCAGCTCTCCAGTTAAAATTCACTAAACCCGATTCAAACTAGCTTAAGCTAGAGAGAGAGAGAGAGAGAGAGAGAGAGAGAGAGAGTCATATAGCAGGGTGTAAATGCACAGCAGGACCCAGGAATGCAAACGAAGTCAACAGATCTCTCTCCATCTCTTGACTCTGCCAGTTTTCTCTTTTTTTTAATGTGTTATATTCTCTCATCCTACAGACAGATTATGTCCACATGGCAGGAACAATGGTTGCTGGAAATGTCAAGACTATATCCTTATAGCTCTTGATTCAGAAGTGAAAGAGACCTTCTTTCTCCCAGAACCTTTATATCAAATTTCACAGAAGCACTCTGATTGACTCTGCAGGGAACACATCCTCCCTGTGGACAGGTGTGTTGGGCATTATGACTGTCCAGGCCATAGTGACATGTCCACCCCTGTGGATTGGGTTAAGGACACTTCCCTAGAAGATAAGCTGGTGTACTTACCAAAAAAAGAAGGAACTGAGGATGTATAGGACAGATACAACTACATCTGCCACAATCAACTTCATTGAGGTCAAAACTAATGAAGAATTGGGGAGGAAGGGGTAGACTCAATAACTTTTTAAAAAGCAACTGTTAAAGAGTTAGAATGAACCAGACATTGTGACAGGTAAGAAATGGGAAAGACAGGAGAGAAAAGAGAGGAAGCCTTTAATACATACTTGATGATTGACCTAATGCATGGCTGAAGGATGTTCAGCTTCCTCATGTTGGTACCATGCACTCTGCAGGGAGCAGTTAGTGTGCTGGGCGCAGGATGCTTGTGCATCTCACGCACGTTACAGTTTCTGTGCAAAGGCTACTCCTGCTGGTCACTAGAGCTCAGGGGACTTGGTGCCCTGAGGACTCTGAAGGCCCCTTGTAGTTCAGGTTGCTAGTCAGGTGAGGAGTTGTCCTGGGGCAGCTTGTTTGGAGGTGCTGATTTCTGGAGAGCAGCTTTCTTGCCAGGCTTGTTGGCAGAGCACACGAAGATGGTGTCAGTCCCCTTGCATTTGGGAAAAGGCTGGCTGGCAGGGCTATAGGAGGCTCCCAGCTGCTAAAACTCTCAGCTGGCTTCGCAGGCTGAGAGAGAGGCAGTGGGGGCTGCCAAGGACATGACATTTCTCATGCTAATTAGTTAGGGAGGCAAAATCCACAGCTCACTGATTTATGTTTTTTTTTTTTTTTTTTTTTAAGGATTTTCTTATTTATTTATTTATTTATTTATTTATTTTTGGCTGTGTTGGGTCTTCGGTTCGTGCGAGGGCTTTCTCCAGTTGCGGCAAGCGGGGGCCACTCTTCATCGCGGTGCGGGGACCGCTCTTCATCGCGGTGCGCGGGCCTTTCTCTATCGCGGCCCCTCCCGTCGCGGGGCACAGGCTCCAGACGCGCAGGCTCAGCAATTGTGGCTCACGGGCCCAGCTGCTCCGTGGCATGTGGGATCTTCCCAGACCAGGGCTCGAACCCGTGTCCCCTGCATTAGCAGGCAGATTCTCAACCACTGCGCCACCAGGGAAGCCCTGATTTATGTTTTTATGCTGCATGTCAGACCTTATCTGAGGATAGATGAGAGCAAGGGCCTCTGCTTTGGAACCGCTCCCATAGTTTATGCTCCCAGAGCTTTAGTGTTGAGGGTCCTGTATTCCTGCAGGTATACACTGCCTGACCTCATCCTCTTCTCATGCTGCCTCCAATGGGGTCACCCTCCTCCCCTTCCGAGCCCGTTCTGATACTTAGATTGGAGCAGAGTTGAGACTGGGAGCATCCATGGGAACCAGGGAGAAAAATTATCCTCCTGTTCTTAGCTAAACTCATCACTGATGCTGAACTTCTTGAAATCTGTGGGCATCTTTTGGGGAGGAAGCTCCTATTTGCAAGGGATCCTGATACTGTGTGTGTGTGTGTGTGTGTGTGTGTGTGTGTGCACATGAGTACAGAAGGGTTTGTATGGCCTTGGAAAGATGTCCACCATACCTTCTTAAATGAAAAAAAAAATTCAAAACCGTAGATAGAGTTTGAAACTGGTGTCACAAAATCTATTATGAATACATATGTGTGTATATAATTACATACAGACAAAGTCTGGAAAAATATACAATAAAATGTTAGTACTGGTTTTCTTTGTATTATAAGATCCAGGGTGGTTTGTGTGTATGTATGTTTTGAATTTTGCATTCTTTGATTTATAAGAATGCAAAATGCTGATTTATTCTTCTTTTCTAATTTTTCTTTAATGAATATATATATATTACTTACATAATAATAAAAATACTAGTACTACTACCAAACATAAGGCAACAAGAGACTTCAATGACCTACTATCTTGATACCTTTTTCAGCACAAGTCCTGAAAGACAGTCAGGAAGGACATAAGAGAAACCAAGACCCTTGCAATGGAGTGAATCATTATGTTCCCCCAAATCCATCTGTTGAAATCCTAATCCCCAATGTGATGGTATTAGAAGGTGTGGCCACTGGTAGGTAATTAGGACCTGAGGGTGGGTCCTAAAGAGGATTAGTGCCCTTATAAAAGAGACCCCAGAGAGCTCCCTTTCCCTTCTGCCACATGAGGACACAGCAAGAAGACAGCTATGGGCCAGGAAGTGGGCACTCACCAGAGACACTGAATCTTGGACTTGCCAGCCTCCAGAACTGCGAGAAATAAATTTCTGTTCTTTATAAGCCACCCCATCCAGGATTTTCTATTATAGCATCCCGAATGGACTGAGAAAACCCTGGATCTAAAAGGATTCAGAGGACTCTGCCCCACAGTCCTACTTGGGCTCCTGTGTATGTACATCTGTATCCAATGTGCAAAGAATTCCAAGTGTGTCGACCCACCTTGAAGACTGGTGCTCCCTGAGTCTTTGCTGCTGGGAGCAAGAGAGACACAGGTGATTAAACTGATGCAGGATTTGAGGTGAGGAGGGAGTCAGTGTGGGCAGATAAATATAAATATGAGATGGACTTTCGCTGACTGTGTTGGCTAACTGGAATTTCTGCTGTGGAATTACCCATGAACGATGTTTCTATGATACCTGAGTGAAGCAAGTGGAACTCATTTCATCAAAAATTTTTTTAAATTAAAAAAAGCCCTTCCTATATTACCCATCCACCACCCCAATGCCTCGTCCAGGATCATCAACCCCATTGCAAAATTGGGGTCGCTGAGTTTTTTGGAGTCTGACACAGTTGTAAGTGTGAAATGCAGCCATCTGGCAGGCCAGAAAGTGAGTGGTTTGAAATATTTATTTCCATGAAGCATTAGCTATGATTTTTAACCATGTATTGGAAGTTCTGAGCAGAAGCACAGCTTGGGGCTCTGGTCGGCCAACCAAGTACTCTTGACTGGGCAGATTTTCCGCTAGGATAAAGCAGGTAACAGGCCTAAAGGGAAAAAGTAATGGCTCCCCTTCTGCTTTATAGGCCCTTTTGTGATTTTGTTTGTAGGGATCTCAGTTGAGAGAGGACGGTGCTAGTGCTCAGATTAACAACCCAGGGTACTCTTGGAGGCCCTGTGAGCTTTACAAACATTTTACAGAGCTGGGTGATTAAGAGGAGTGGAGGAGAGTCCATCTTAATCAGTAGCATGAGTTTGAATTTGGGGCTCCCTGGTAAAGTATCTGCAAGGGCCATTACCTTTCATTAATTACACAATAAACAACTCTTCAGTGCCAAGGGCCACTGGCTACAGAAGGCAGGAGAAGGAAGGCAGTTAAGGTGCCCTTTGGGTGATAGTCATACCCTGGATCCCAGGAGGCAAATCCTCCCTTCTGCACCTGCCTGCAGTGAAGCTCACCTTTGAGTGGACCAGCCCTTTCCCAGGGTGGGAGATGGGGTCCCTCTTCCACATCCGGTGGAATCATTATGTGTTATTCCCCTGTCTACTGTTGTCAGGAAAAATGGGAGGCGCAAAGACTGCAAGAACAAAGACTTTTTTTTTTCACATTTCTGCTGAAGCAGTGAATATTGGGATCACTTACATAGGAGATGTCCTTGGGACTTTTCCAGATTATTTTAAGAAGGCAGGCGCTTTCTGAAAATGAGCATTCTGCTTTGGGTTATTTCTTGAAGGCCATCTGTGATTGATTTACTAGAGTGCTAATAATATTTTGTTTTCCTCCGTTTTCTCTCCAAAGCATCCTAAACTTCTTCCCCAATCCCATATACCCAGCTCAAGCTGTAGAGAGGCCAAGCTCACAGGCTGTATGGGCTCTGTGGTATTTACAGTTTTATTGGAAGGCTGATTTATAGGCTGATGGTTTTTCTCCTAACCCTAATGCTGGGCAGGGGATCTTCTGTATAAAAACAGAATTGCACCCGCCCCAGTGTTCATAGCAGCACTATTCACAATAGCCAAGAAATGGAAGCAACCTAAGTGTCCATCGATAGATAAATGGATAAAGAAGATATGGTATATACACACAATGGAATGTTACTCAGCCACAGAGAGAATGAAATAATGCCATTTGCAGCAACATGGATGGACCGAGAGATTATCATATTAAGTGAAGTAAGTCAGACAAAGACAAATATCATATGATATCACTTATATGTGGAATCTAAAAAAATGATATCAATGAACTTATTTATGAAACAGAAATAGATTCACAGACATAGAAAACAAACTTATGCTTACTAGAGGGGATAGCTGGGGGATCAGGGGTGGGTGGGTGGGGTGGAGTTGGGAGATAAATTAGGAGTTTGGGATTAACATAAACACACTAGTATATATGAAGTAGATTAACAACAAGGACCTACTGTAGAGCTCAGGGAACTATATTCAATGTCTTGTAATAACCTATAATGGAAGAGAATCTAAAAAAGAATATATATACACACACATATATATATAAAACTGAATCACCTTGCTGTACACCTGAAACTAACACAATATTGTAAATTAACTGTACTTCAATTAAAAAATGGTTGAAAAAATTAGATTCTTGGTTTTGGCTAAATATTGTGATTTTTCCCCTAAAAAAAAAAAACAGAATTACACCTAAGATTTGAGGATTTGTGTTATGGATACCTTCTCTAACATAGAAAATAAAAATCATAGAAGAGAATGCTGGGCTAGGGCTGCAGAGAAGCCAATAAAGGTACTATGTCAAATATGGCTCTAACACTAATAGCTGTAGATGAGTATTAAGTCAGTCACTGTGCTGATCACTTGTAATGAATTATCTCACTTAATCCTTAAAAGCTCTGTGAGGAGGTACTATTATGACCACATCACAGATAGTTTAGAAAGGTTAAGTACCTTCCCATCTTTTTTTTTTTAATTCTAATTTTTAAATTGAGGTATTATACAAATAAACTGGTATGTATTTAAAGTGTACAACATAGGGAGATTGGTTAAAGATGGCGGAGTATAAGGACATGTGCTCACTCCTTCTTGTGAGAGCACTGGAATCACAACTAACTGCTGAACAATCATCGACAGGAAGACACTGGAACTCACCAAAAATGATACCCCACATCCAAAGACAAAGGAGATGCCACAGTGAGATGGTAGAAGGGGCACAATCACAAAAAAATCAAATACCATAACTGTTGGGTGGGTGACTCACAAATTGGAGAACGATTATACCACAGAAGTCCACCCACTGGAGTGAAGGTTCTGAGCCCCACGTCAGGCTTCCCAAACTGGGGGTCCGGCAACGGGAGGAGGAATTCCCAGAGAATCAGACTTTGAAGACTAGCAGGATTTGATTGCAGGACTTCGACAGGACTGGGGGAAACAGAGAGTCCACTCTTGGAAGGCACGCACAAAGTAGTGTGCACATCAGGACCCAGAGGAAAGGAGCAGTGACCGCATAGGAGACTGAACCAGATGTACCTGCTAGTGTTGGAGGGTCTCCTGCAGAGGCAGGGGGTGGCTGTGGCTCACCATGGGGACAAGGACACCGGCAGCAGAAGTTCTGGGAAGTACTGTTTGGCATGAGCCCTCCCAGAGTCCGGCATTAGCCCCACCAAAGAGCCTGTAGGCTCCAGTGCTGGGTCGCCTCAGGCCAAACAACCAACAGGGAGGGGACTCGACCGCACCCAGCAGCAGACAAGTAGATTGAAGTTTTACTAAGCTCTGCACACCAGAGCAATACCCAGCTCTACCCACCACCCATCCCTCCCATCAGGCAGCTTGCACAATCCTCTTAGACAGCCTCATCCACCAGAGGGCAGACAGCAGAAGCAAAAAGAACTATAATCCTGCAGGCTGTGGAAAAAAACCACATTCACAGAAAGACAGACAAAATGAAAAGGCAGAGGACTATGTACCAGATGAAGGAACAAGATAAAACCCCAGAAAAACAATGAAATGAACTGGAGATAGGCAACCTTCCAGAAAAAGAATTCAGAATAATGATAGTGAAGATGATCCAGGACCTTGGAAAAAGAATGGAGGCAAAGATCGAGAAGATGCAAGGAATGTTTAACAAAGATCTAGAAGAATTAAAGAACAAACACCTAGAAGAATTAAAGAACAAACAGAGATGAACAATACAATAACTGTAATGAAAAATACCCTAGAAGGAATCAATAGCAGAATAACTGAGGTAGAAGAACAGATAAGTGAGCTGGAAGACAGAATGGTGGAATTCACTGCAGTGGAACAGAATAAAGAAAAAAGAAGGAAAAGAAATGAAGACAGCATAAGAGACCTCTGGGACAACATTAAACACACCATCATTTGCATTATAGGGGTCCCAGAAGGAGAAAAGAGAAAGTACCCGAGAAAATATTTGAAGAGATTATAGTCAAAAACTTCCCTAACATGGGAAAGGAAATAGCCACCCAAGTCCAGGAAGCGCAGAGAGTCCCAGGCAGGATAAACCCAAGGAGAAACACACCGAGACACATAGTAATCAAACTGACAAAAATTAAAGACAAAAAAAAATTATTAAAAGCAACAAGGGAAAAACAACAAATAACAGACAAGGGAACTCCTATCAGGTTAACAGCTTATTTCTCAGCAGAAACTCTACAAGCCAGAAGGGAGTGGCACAATATATTTAAAGTGATGAAAGGGAGGAAACTACCACCAAGATTACTCTAGCCAGCAAGGATCATATTCAGATTTGACAGAGAAATCAAAAGCTTTACAGACAAGCAAAAGTTAAGAGAATTCAGCACCACCAAACCAGCTCTACAACAAATGCTAAAGGAACTTCTCTAAGTGGGAAACATAGGAGAAGAAAAGGACCTACAAAAACAAACCCAAAACAATTAAGAAAATGGTAATAGGAACATACATATCGATAATTACTTTAAATGTGAATGGACTAAATGTTCCAACCAAAAGACACTGGCTCACTGAATGGATACAAAAACAAGACCCATATATACGCTTGTCTACAAGAGGCCCACTTCAGACCTAGGGACACATACAGACTGAAAGTGAGGGGATGGAAAAAGATATTCCATGCAAATGGAAATCAAAAGAAAGCTGGAGTAGCAATACTCATATCACATAAAATAGACTTTAAAATAAAGAATGTTACAAGAGGCAAGGAAGGACACTACATAATGATCAAGGGATCAATCCAAGAAGAAGATATAGCAATTATAAATATATATGCACCCAACATAGGAGCACCTCAATACATAAGGCAAATACTAACAGCTATAAAAGAGGAAATCAACAGTAACACAATAATAGTGGGGACTTTAACACCTGACTTACACCAATGGACAGATCATCCAGACAGAAAATTAATAAGGAAACACAAGCTTTAAATGACACAATAGACCAGATAGATTTAATTGATATTTATAGGACATTCCATCCAAAAACAGCAGATTACACTTTCTTCTCAGTGCACATGGAACATTCTCCAGGATAGATCACATCTTGGGTCACAAATCAAGCCTCAGTAAATTTAAGAAAACTGAAATCATATCAAGCATCTTTTCTGACTACAACGCTATGAGATTAGAAATAAATTAGAGGGGAAAAAATGTAAAACAAAACAAAACAAAACAAATGGAGGATAAACAATGTTACTAAATAACCAAGAGATCACTGAAGAAATCAAAGAGGAAATTAAAATTATCTAGAGATAAATGACAACGAAAACATGATGATCCAAAACCTATGGGATGCAGCAAAAGCAGTTCTAAGAGGGAAGTTTATAGCAATATAATCCTACCTCAAGAAACAAGAAAAATCCCAAATAAACAATCTAACCTTACACCTAAAGGAATAAGAGAAAGAAGAACACACAAAACCCAAAGTTAGTAGAAGGAAAGAAATCATAAAGATCGGAGTCGAAATAAATGAAATAGAAACAAAGAAAACAATAGCAAAGATCAATAAAACTAAAAGCTGGTTCTTTGAGAAGATAAACAAAATTGATAAACCTTTAGCCAGACTCATCAAGAAAAAGAGGGAGAGGACTCAAATCATTAAAATTAGAAATGAAAAAGGAGAAGTTATGATGGACACTGTAGAAATACAAAGCATCATAAGAGACTAGTACAAGCAACTCTATGCCAGTAAAATGGACAACCTGGAAGAAATGCACAAATTCTTAGAAAGGTATAACCTTCCAAAATTGAACCAGGAAGAAATAGAAAACATGAACAGACCAATCACAAGTAATGAAATTGAAACTCTGATTAAAAATCTTCCAATAAACAAAAGTCCAGGACCAGATGGCTTCTCAGGTGAATTCTATCAAACATTTAGACAAGCGCTAATGCCCATCCTTCTCAAAGTCTTCCAAAAAATTGCAGAGGAAGGAACACTCCCAAACTCCTTCCATGAGGCCACCACCACCCTGATACCAAAACCAGACAAAGATACTATAAAAAAAGAAAATTACAGACCAATATCACTGATGAACATAGATGCAAAAATCCTCACCAAAATACTACCAAACAGAATCCAACAACACATTAAAAGGACCATACACCATGATCAAGTGCAATTTATCCCAGAAATGCAAGGATTCTACAATATACGCAAATCAATCAATGTGATACACCATATTAACAAATTGAAGAATAAAAACCAATTGATCATCTCAATAGATGCAGAAAAAGCTTTTGACAAAATTCAACACCCATTTATGATAAAAACTCTCCAGAAAATGGGCATAGAGGGAACTTACCTCAACATAATAAAGGCCATATACAACAAACCCACAGCAAACATCATTCTCAATGGTGAAAAACTGAAAGCATTTCCTCTAAGATCAGGAACAAGACAAGGATGTCCACTCTCACCACTATTATTCAACATAGTTTTGGAAGTCCTAGCCACAGTAATCAGAGAAGAAAAAGAAATAAAAGGAATACAAATTGGAAAAGAAGAAGTAAAACTGTCACTGTTTGCAGATGACATGATACTATACATAGAGAATCCTAAAGTTGCCATTGGAAAACTACTACAGCTAATCAATGAATTTAGTAATGTTGCAGGATACAAAATTAATGCACAGAAATCTCTTGCATTCCTATACACTAACAATGAAAGATCAGAAACAGAAATTAAGGAAACAATCCCATTCACCACTGCAAGAAAAAGAATAAAATACCTAGGAATAAACGTACCTAAGGAAGTAAAAGACGTGTACTTGGAAAACTATAAGACACTGATGAAAGAAATCAAAGATGACACAAACAGATGGAGAGATATACCATATTCTTGGATTGGAAGAATCAATATTGTGAAAATGACTATACTACCCAAAGCAATCTACAGATTCACTGCAATTCCTATCAAATTACCAATGGCATTTTTGACAGAACTAGAACAAAAAATCTTAAAATTTGTATGGAGACACAAAAGACACCGAATGGCCAAAGCAGTCTTGAGGGAAAAAAACGGAGCTGGAGGAA
This sequence comes from Balaenoptera acutorostrata, assembly GCF_949987535.1. Lineage (NCBI taxonomy): Eukaryota > Metazoa > Chordata > Mammalia > Artiodactyla > Balaenopteridae > Balaenoptera > Balaenoptera acutorostrata. The sequence continues at coordinate 101,203,555 of NC_080072.1, read as the reverse complement.
TCAGACTCCCTGACTTCAGACTATACTACAAAGCTACAGTAATCAAGACAATATTGTATTGGCACAAAAACAGAAATATAGGTCAATGGAACAGGATAGAAAGCCCAGAGATAAACCCATGCACCTATGCTCAACTAGTCTATGACAAAGGAGGCAAGGATATACAATGGAGAAAAGACAGTCTCTTCAATAAGTGGTGCTGGGAAAACTGGACAGCTACATGTAAAATAATGAAATTAGAACACTCCCTAACACCATACACAAAAATAAACTCAAAATGGATTAAAGACCTAAATGTAAGATGGAACACTATAAAACTCTTGGAGAAAAACATAGGAAGAACACTCTTTGACATAAATCACAGCAAGATCTTTTTTGATGCACCTCCTAGAGTAATGGAAATAAAAACAAAAGTAAACAAATGGGACCTTATGAAACTTAAAAGCTTTTACACAGCAAAGGAAACCATAAACAAGGCGAAAAGACACCCCTCAGAATGGGAGAAAATATTTGCAAATGAATCAACGGACAAAGGAGTAATCTCCAAAATATATAAACAGCTCATGCAGCTCAGTATTAAAAAAGCAAACAGCCCAATCAGAAAATGGGCAGAAGACCTAAATAGACATTTCTCCAAAGAAGACATACAGATGACCAAGAGGCACATGAAAAGCTGCTCAACATCACTAATTATTAGAGAAATGTAAATCAAAACTACAATGAGGTATCACCTCACACTGGTTAGAATGGGCATCATAAGAAAATCTACAAACAACAAATGCTGGAGAGGGTGTGGAGAAAAGGGAATCCTCTTGCACTGTTGGTGGGAATGTAAATTGATACAGCCACTATGGAGAACAGTAGGGAGGTTCCTTAAAAAACTAAAAATAGAATTACAATATGACCTAGCAATCCTACTACTGGGCATATACCCAGAGAAAACCATAATTCAAAAAGACACATGCACCCCAATGTTCATTGCAGCACTATTCATAATAGCCAGGTCATGGAAGCAACCTAAATGCCCATCAACAGACAAATGGATAAAGAAGATGTGGTACATATATACAATGCAATATTACTTAGCCATAAGAAGGAACGAAATTGGGTCATTTGTAGAGACATGGATGTACCTAGAGATTGTCATACAGAGTGAAGTAAGTCAGAAAGAGAAAAACAAATGTCATTTATTAATGCATATATGTGCAATCTAGAAAAATGGTACAGATGAACTGGTTTGCAAGGCAGAAATAGAGACACAGATGTAGAGAACAAACGTATGGACACGAAGGGGGGAAAGCAGGGGTGGGGGGTGGTGTTGGTGTGGTGAATTGCGAGATTGGGATTGACATGTGTACACTAATATGTATAAAATAGATAACTGATAGAAACCTACTGTATAAAAAAAATAAAATTATATAAAAAAATAAAATAGTTAACTAAGAACTTGCTGTAAAAAATAAATAAGTAAAATAAAATAAAAAATAAAGTGTACAACATGATGATTGATATACATATACACTGTTAAATGATTACCACAATCATGTTAATTAATACATCCATCACCTCATATAGTTACCTTTTTAGGGGGGATGGTGACAACGCTTAAGATCTATTCTCTTAGCAAATTTCAAGTATATAATACAGTAATATTAACTCTAGTCACCATGCTGTACATTAGATCCTCAGAACTTATTCATCTTATAACTAAAAGTTTGTACCCTTGACCAATATCTTCCCATTTCCCTCACCCCCGCCCCAGCCTCTGGCAACCACCATTCTACTCTCTGCTTCCGAGTTCCCCCTTTTTCTTTAGATTCCACATATAAATGATACCACACAGTATTTGTCCTTCTCTGTCTTTGTTCAAGTCTTAATGATAATGTGGGAACAGAATTTGAACCCAGATCATTCTATACAATAACTTGTTTTCCTGCACCCAACACTGTATTCTGTAGAAGGAAGTAAGGAGGAAGCATTTGGCAATTAACGCATCCTCCTGAAAATTATCCTCTGAGTAAGAACCTGACTCCTTTCATATTTTTAACCTGACTCCTTCCTTGGCCCCAGATATAGAGTCCACACTCAGTGGTCTAGAGGATCTTTTACTCTCTTTGCACTGTGGCTTATTGGTGTTAACAGAACTCATTTGCTTAAAAGACTGAGGAGTCTCCTGCCAGAGAATACATCCTGGGAGAAAGAGTTGTCAGCAGAGGGGCAATTCTAAGTACAGCGTGGTGTCAGTCACTAGGATTTGTCCCTTAATCCCATCTCTGAGTCCTATTGAGAACAAGGAAGGAGCTGATTAGCTGGTCTATTTCTAGTCTTCTCCTGACATTACTATTGTGTTTGTGTGGCTGGTTAGAGAAGCTTCTTAGAGCATCATAATAAAAGACATCTTTATGATTGTTTGCCCAGCTAGCCCATTTTCCTTGACACTGCTATTTACAGCCACAAGGGGTGACCCTCGGCAGCCATGTTCCAGCTTTATGGTGCTGCCCACTCCTTGCTTTGCCCCACCCCTACTACACCTGATTGGTGCAGAGATGAGCTCTTGATTGGAGCTGGGCCAATCAGAGTCCCTTACCAGGAATTAGGAATTGAGACTGAGAGAAGACTAATTGCTCGACCTGTAGCATGAATTTATGAAGCATTTCCACCAAGTAGGTGGATGCACCAAGAAAGCTGGTCCTCAGAAAACAAAAACAAAAACAAGCAAACAAAAAACACAAATCAGTTATAGAGAGAAGAGCAGAGAAAAGTGGAGAGCAAATACAGGTGGCTTTTCTGTCTCTACTTCCAGTGCCCTTCTGCTGGCCCTTCAGTCTGGGCACACCCTAGTTTTTTGTTTTGCTTCTGTTTTTTTTATAGTAATTTTTTTTTCTTAAACCAGCTTGAAATGATTTCTAAACTTGCAGTGAAGAATTCTAACTTTTCTTAGTTTTATGAGTTAGTATAGCTTATAATATGTTAAGTGAATCTGTGATGATAGGTCCGTTTCCCCGTAGGTAAATTAATTTTGCTCAGTCTTGAAGCAACAGTTTATCTCCTTATCTCTTCTCACAAGGTAGGGGAGGTGGTATGGATCAGCAACACTGGTAGATGAATAATTTAAAAGCAAATCTACTTCGATAGTGAGCATGTATTATCTTGGAATATGATTGACAGCATATTATCTGCCTTTTTTTCTTCATATAGCCTGCAACCCCAAAGATGCTAGGAGAACAAATCTTGTACACAAAATCACTTGCTTTTCTTTATGTCCCTAAGATGTAAATCAGAAAGACAGAGTCTTTGCTTTTGCTATGAATCAAATAGGTAAGCTGGGAAGCCAACAAGAGTCTCAGCAGCTGGCACGGAAAAGGGAATGAGCAAGAGTGAGGGACAGGTGACTCTGGGGATAAATAACACAGTTGTAAGGTAAAAAAGACTAAAGTCAGATACACAGTTTCTTGGTAGAGCAGGACCGTAGTCTCCCTCCTTCCTTCGAATCCCCTGCAGAGATAACCAGGAGGGTAATATGGCATCTGTATTAGTCTCCTACAGCTACCATAACAAGGTACCACACCCAGGTGACTTACACCAGGAAAAACTTATCGTCTCATAGTTCTGGAAGCTAAAAGTCTGAAATCAGGGTCTTGGCAGGGCCATACTCCCTCTCAGACCTGTAGGGGAGGATCCTCCCATGCCTCTTCCAGATTCTGGTAGCCTTAGGTATTCTTTGGTTTGTGGCAGCATCACTCCAATCTCTGCCTTTGTTATCACATGGCATTTTTTCTGTGTGTCTTCATGTTGCTTTCCATCTGTGCAAGTTTGTATCTACTTTCCTTCTTTGTATAAGGACACCACTTATATTGGATTAAGGGCCCACCCTAATGCAGCATGATTTCGTCTTAACTAATTATGTCTGCAACAATCCTGTTTCCAAATAAGGTCACATTCTGAGATACTAAGGGTTAGGACTTCAACAAATCTTTTATGGGCAGGGAGAACAATTCAAACCACAGCAGCATCCATAGGGGTTGGGCAAATTTGAGCTTGACTTGAGGCAATGTAAATGTCCAAGGGGCCTGATGCAGTTGGTCTGTTAAGGTAGATGATGAGCCTCAGAAATTTGGTGAGTTGACTGGGCAGCTTGTCAGAAGACAATTCTCATAAGGACCCAAGGATGAGAATTTATCCTAAGAGATCACCAGGCATGTGACTCTGGAGAAAAGTCTCGCTCAAAAAGGAAGAGGGGCAATTCTCAGGACGGCATCCAGTCAGTTTCTTAGAGGGCCACCAGGTCCAGCAATTATTGGAGTGAAGCGATCCAGGGATGAAAAATGAAAATATTAAAAACTCCATAACGCATATTGGAACCCACACCTGTAACTGCCAATAGTACCAAAGATGAGTTATTATGGTTACTATGATTTCATCTATACCCTCAGATTCATGAGACCTAGAAAACCCTATTTACATCAAAATCAGGCTGGTGGCAGCATGGGGATGGAGAGGGGGAGATGGCAAGAGGCCATCTCAGTTGGATCCTGGTATCAAGGGTATCAACTTCGGCCCCAGGAGAATAAAGTGGGACCTGTTAGTAGGATTTCAATCAAGTGAGGTGGGGCTCAAGGCAAGCCTACAGTCCCAGCATAGGAACCGGGGTGTGATCGAGAAAGGAAGGCAGAAATCCTGTTGAATGTCTTGGGCATGTGTGCTTGGGGTTAAGAAAAGGCTGATACAAATGAGTGCTCATAATTAGACATTGGATTTACGCAAGTTTGGTTACAAGAATTCCCTATTTACTTCCCTGAAGGAGGAGGGATTATGTCCTTCATATCTTTATTCCCATGATATAAGGCGTGTTTTAAACCAAGGGCTCAATGAATATCTGTTGAATGAAGGAATACATGCAAGCACAACTTGCTCAGGATTGGCTCAGAAGTAGGGCGGGGCTGGGACTTCCCTGGCCATCCAGGGGTTAAGCTTCCACTGCAGGGGGCGTGGGTTCCATCCCCGGTGGGGGAACTAAGATCCCACAGGCTGCAGGGCACGGCCAAATGAAAAAAAAAAGAAGAAGTAGGGCAGGGCTGAACCTATGTGATTAGACCCTACAGTTGAGAGATGCAGAGGGGCAGGCACTGACATGTTCAGTCTTAGAGTTTATGCTATCTATCCCTGGTGAGGAAGAAGAAAATGAGGTGGAGAGAAGAACAGAGGAAGCAGGAAAGCACTGTCACTCCTGCTGAGTTGGTGCTTGCTAATTAAGTTGCATTATCCGGTTTGTAATATATCAATAGGTATTCCATATTCAAATGTAAAAATTTACTATCTTCTAACTGAAAGGTGAATTTGAATTATCCTTGTCATTTTTCCTCTCTGTTCTTTTATTGGTTCTATTGATTTCTTCCGTCTGGGAAATATATCAGAACCAATTCATAATTACCATAAAGAAGCCTTATTCTTGTTAAAGCACTAGTAGTATTTCTGGGAGGGTTAACACTCCGCTGATGCCTGGATCTCTGTTGTTTCGGTCCACAAGTCTACCAGGTCACTAGTGCTAAGGGCAGAGAATTCGGGGGCCTTTTAGTCATAAAGTCAGAGACTTTGGAGGTAATATTAAAGAGATTTTCTAAGTCAAAGTAACTCCCAAAGAAGAAACTTCCGTTGACTTTACTGAAATCTGATCATCTAGCCTCCACTTGAACACGTCCAGTGATGGACAGGTCACCTGTTTGTCAGGCAATTGGCTTTATTATTGGACAACAGCCTGAGATTCTGACTTAGTAGTTCTGGGATGAGACCCAAGAATCTGTATTGTAACATCAGTGATGTTGTGATAGCAAAGTGTATCACTGTTTGACTATGTTTTGGAACCACTGTTTCAGATTAGTGGTTTTCAAAATTATTTTAGCCAAGTGATATATAGGTAGAAAACAAAATCTTACACAGAAGCAGGACCTTCAAGGGAGGGTAGTGAGCAAGAGGGCCATTAGGATGGAGTTTTGAATTCAAGGAATTTTCAAATATAGGCTATTTCCAGTGATAAGGGTGAGGTCTTATCATACATGTTAATTCTAACTGTAGCCTATCAACCTCTACTAGCTAACTCTAAAGATTGAAAAATAGACCTATGAGTAAGGAATCTTCCAATTTGAAGGTGGTCCCGGCAACTCTGGGTTACTAGAATACATGTATGGAAGCAAAATAGAGAAAAACAATAAAGAGGAGCTGGGGTGAAGCTCCACGGCCTGCCTGCTTGGGTACCTTCCACACCACCCCAAGGAGCACACAGTGACAAAGAACCCACCACTGCTCATGGTTTGCAAACCGCTACCTGAGAATTATCGGTCTAGATAATTTGTCAATATCTCTCTTAAGCTGTCGCAGTCAAAATAGTTCATATGCCCAGGATCCTCCAGAGGAGTGCAGGCATAATCCGTTACAAGAAAGAAAAACCGTACAACCAGTTTGTCATAACCACACAGAACTCAAAGGACATTCCAAAGCATTGCTTTCTCCTGCAGATGTTTTCAGTCTTCACAGCCAACCCCGTGGGTCTCATGGAGTCCCCTTCTTTCTCTGGGGTCCCTCCTTCTTCACTCCATACCCAAAACTCCCTGGGTCCTCCCTCGAAGGATGGCTGAATTCCCTACTTTCGGTCATAAGAGTACATTTAAGTGTTCCACATTCTTTAGAATGGAACGATCCCAACACCACTTTTGGACCATCTCTCATAGCATATTTTCAAAGAGTTACTATGATAAAAATATTGGCTTCTTATCTGTCTTACAAAAGACCTTCTTCCCACCAGAGTGAAGTGAGGAAAGGAATGAAGGAATGAGAGGATGACCTCCTCCACATGTATGGTCCAGATGGAGTCTGGCTGGACAATCAAGGGGAATTATCACCTTCTTTTTTGGGGACATTTATACAATATTTCACTGATTCTGAGACACACATTTCCCCCACATTTTAACACCTCTGATGATAGCTTAGAATCAATGCTGTGTCTTAGTTTATTTGGTAGTGGTTTTTTTCTTAGTTGTATTATATATAAAATGATGCAACATTTACAATAGATGGTGACTTAGATTCAGTGACATCCAATAATTTGAACTTGCTTTCCCTCTTTCTTTCTGAAAGTAGTTTATCCCAGTGACCTCAAATCAACATCCCTGGGGCATGACCCTTCAACTGACTTTGAATTTGCTGTGAACAAATAACAACTTTTGTCAAAAGCTCTGATGAAAGACAAAGCATTTCCAAGAGGTACCGATCTAGTGACCCTATTTTTTTTAAAAAGCAGATCATTAACTCAATCGGCAACTTTTTATTGAGTACCTATTATGTATCAGCTATGGTTCCAAATGTGGATATATATTTACAGCAAACAACACAGATAAGGTCTTTCTTCTTAAGCATTTTTCCCGCCCCCCAGGGCATTGTTGTTCAATAGAAATGTAACAGAAGCCACACATGTAATTTTATTTTTTGAGTAGCCACATTAAAAAAAGTAAAAGGGGGGCTTCCCTGGTGGCGCAGTGGTTGAGAATCTGCCTGCTAATGCAGGGGACACGGGTTCGAGCCCTGGTCTGGGAAGATCCCACATGCCACGGAGCAGCTGGGCCCGTGAGCCACAACTACTGAGCCTGCGCGTCTGGAGCCTGTGCCCCGCAACGGGAGGGGCCGCGATAGTGAAAGGCCCGCGCACCGCGATGAAGAGCGGTCCCCGCACCGCGATGAAGAGTGGCCCCCGCTTGCCGTAACCAGAGAAAGCCCTCGCACGAACCGAAGACCCAACACAGCCAAAAATAAATAAATAAATAAATAAAGTAGCTATAAAAAAAGTCTTTAAAAAAAAAAAAAAAGTAAAAGGAAACAGGTGGGATTAATTTTAATAGTATGTTGTATATAACTCAAGATATACAAATTACTTTTTAATGAGGCATTTTATATCCTTTTTTTCATACCAAGTCTTCAAAGTCCAGTGTGTATTTTCACCTACCTACACAATATCAGTGAGGACTTAGTACAGTCAAGTGTTCAACAGCCACATGTGGCTACTGTGCGGGACAGCACAGCTTTAGGGAATGGAGAGAGAGAATAAAGAGGTAAACAAATCCCATCATTTTAGATAAGGTCCTTTTAATAAAGTCTTCTATTGAGAAGGTAATATTGAGATGAGAAGGACCGTGCTATGCTAAAATGAGATGGACGAGGGCTCCAGATCCCAGGAGTAGTAAGATCAAAGTCCCTGCACTAGGAATGAATTTGGAGCATCCCAGGAGCAGAATGAAGGTCAGAATGGCTGGAACAGAGTGAGTGTGTGTACCTGTATGTTGTGGGGCAGGGGCAAAAGTGGAAGAGGTGGGAGCGTAAGGGACCAGGAAGGAGAGGCACGCAGGAGCCAGATCATGAAGGGCCTCGTGGGCATTGTAAAGACTTTGGAAATGATGTGTTAGGCTCATATGCCTTGTTTCTATGTGAAATCACACTTGTTACTGGTGACCACTATGTTCATCTTTTAAGTATTCACATCCATTTGTTTAATAATCAACTCTGGACTTCTGCTGGAGGTTGAGGTCTAGGTTTTCAAAAGTCATCCCTTTTCCTTTGTTGAAAGTGGAGACATTATCTTTCGGCATATCTCCTATTTTCCATGATTTTTCAAAGGTCACTTGGAGTGATGCTGAGTCCACACCTGCAAGTTCCTCCAATATTCAAGGATATAAAACAAATCAGCCTGGAGACATGAACACACGTTTAGTGAGTCAATTCTTTTTTTCTTTTTTCTTTTTTTTGCTAGACTGTCACACATCTTCGCTGAAGTTTCTTTTTGTAGTATTTGTGCTGTTCTTTTCCGTTTGAAGAGGTCACTTGATGGTGAATAGCAACTGAACTGATACTGCCTTCTACTGGTTGTTAAAATTGTACCGTTTTCCCTACCTTCTTTTTTTGCTCTGAACACACTAATCTTGGTTGGATTTTTCACATGAATTTTAGCTCATATCGTGTATTGTTTTCTAAACATTGATGTTTACGTGACCTTTTTGTCGTTTGTGTTTATAGCAATTGATGGTGGTAGTCACCTTCCTCCCAGTTCCCCAAACATCAGGGCATTTTGACTCTTCAGGTTCCCTTGTGTCCAACATTTGGCCCCCAGTCCCTATGTTAGTTAGGACCCTCTGTTGAAAGTTGTGGAAATATGGCTCAGCTGATTCATGTCCAAAGGAAATGGACTAGCTCATATGATGGGGAAGTTCACTGATTTCCACCACAGTAGGAGCTGAAGTCTCAAAAATGTTAACTGGACTCTGCCTTTTTGCTTTGTTTTTTCTATTTGTTTTCTTTCTTGGGAGGCTCTTTAGCTTCACCCCAGCAAAAAAAAAAAAAAAAAAAATTTTAAGAAGAGTCTCTTTTCTGATAGCACCAGGAAAAATCAGTCCCTGGGGGATATGGTGTTCTCATTGGCCAAGTTTGGGGTACATGCCCGACTCAAGCCATATGGCTTGAAATGGTAAAATTGGTTCCTCAAGGGAAGATTAATCAGAATTCTGTTTCAAGAAGAGAGAATGGATATTAGGTAAGAGCAAAATAACCAGTCTCCCTATAGCCTTACACATCTCCCTCTATAACGTTGCTTATATTTGTCCTCCTCTCCCCATTTCCTCTGCCTCTCCTTCAGCTGAGTTATGTTGGATTTTCTCCCGGACTGTTAAAAAGGGCTCTTAACAAATCTTCCACCTTCTGGTTTCATCAGGATGGCCATATCACACAATTCCACATGCACAACTTATATGAAGGTATGCAAACGCTGTGCAACACCCTGGACCAGACCCTTTTCCCAGCTCCACTCCCTCTGAAACGCCCAGAGGAATCTCCCAAAGTGTAGTTCTGAGTGTGCCAGAATCTGCAGAGACCAGACCAGGAAGAAAATCAGAAAGTTCATCACTTAGAGGGGACAGAGAGATACCATATTTAGAAGGTAGGGACTGGAATTTGATAGAACAATGAGAAAGAATGGCTGCACTGTATAGAACCAACTGATGTAAGAAATACAAAGCAATACAAGAAATGTTCACTAACCGCAAAGAGCTTTTGTAGTATGGTAAACATGAGAACCAGGAAGGGCCATATGAGGGGTCCTGTCCATATTTCATAGATAACTTGTGGCTGGAACGATGAGGGAGAGCATCACGATAGAGGTGGCATTTGAGCTGGCCCTTGGCAATAGGTAGGGTTTTACTGGCTAAGAGGACATGAGGAGCGGGCATGCCCGGCAAAGTGAATGGCTCAAGCAAAGACACGGCAAGTTTGATAGGAGGTTAGAGAACGGGCACTTGCCCAGATTGTCTGTGCCCTGGTAGCTGGAGACAGATTTTGAGACTAAGTTCAGGCTAAATTGTGGATGGTGTTGAATGTATTGAATTTGGGGGATGGTGGAGAGGTGTGATGTGCTAAAAAAGAAGTATAACCCAAAGGACAAGCAGACACTTTTCTGGTGGTCTGTAGGGCCATTTATCTTTCTATGCTTTTAAGAGAGTGAGTGGGAGAGTGGCCCAAGCTCTTAAGATCCAGCATGGGGAGCCCATTTCCCACGTTGGTGTAGCCGGCATCCTGCTCTCTGCATGAGGGGGTGAGCCTGTGCCTTAGCAAGCAGGACTCACGCTCCAGAACAGATTTCAGCACATGGGCCCCCAGGACCATCCTGATATTGAATCCTTATTCCTGGCTCCACCTTTGCCTCCAGCCAGGCTGTGTTTATTTGGGATTCTCTGGTGTAACGGAGGCGGAGGCGGTCCCAGGCCGGCTATGCAAGGTCTGGGAGCAGCCATGGAGACAGCAGCAGAGAGATACAGCGCAGGCCCTATTTGCATGCTCAGTGTGGGGGGATAACTCCCCAGCTGGCCTGAAAGGTCAGCCAGGGGATCTTGTTTGTGAAAATATAAAGGAGCATAAGTTGCTGGCTGTTTCTTTCTTAATTTTTTCTCTCCCTTTTAGCCTGCCCTGGGAGTTGGGTTATGCTTCTTGCCAGGATCTCTCCTTCCTTGTCAACTGACTGCCTCTCTTTCTTCCCTTCTCAGAAGGAGGGATGGGTTTCTTGGCTGGATTTCTAATAGCTTCAGAAAGGCCTTCCAGTCTCTGCTGACAGAGGCTGGCTTCAGTGTGACTTGTGCGACATGACACGATATGCCAGGACTTGGCTCTAAAGTGTCCCAGGAAACACACTTCAGCAAGGCAGTCCTGCTGTCGGCTCAGGGGTCCCTGGAATGGGGAAGGAAGGGGTGGTGGAGTTAGAATGCATCTGTGTGAGGTGGGCGGTGTGGCCATTTGGGTGGCTTCCCATTACCCCTGATGGCAGGCCATCAGGATGAGGTCACAGTTGCTTGCTCTCTGATCCAGATTAGTTCAGAAAGTGCTGGGCAACAAACAGATGCCCAGATGTCCTGTGGGGAAGATTCATTTCTGTAAGACTTCTTCCAACTCCCAGGCTGCATTTCAACAACAGCCTGCTCCTGCTTTTTCTTATGTTCTATTGATGGTGGTAGGATTAGGAATAGACCTTACTAAACCAAAATGTAGATACCTCTACCCCAGCCCATCAGAAGAACAGATAAGGATCTGTCAGTTTGAAATGTATCTGGACTTTGGTTGTAAGATGCTAGAGCAACCCCCCTGACCTGCATGAAGGAAGCCTACTACTGACCCTTCATAAGAAGGAAGTACCCACTGCAGGTTAAGAGAGCATCTGTTAGATGGCCAACAGACACATGAAAAGATGTTCAACATTGCTAATTATTAAAGAAATGCAAATCAAAACCACAATGAGGTATCACTTCACACCAGTCAGAAAGGCCATCATCAAATAGTCTATAGATAACAAATGCTATAGAGGGTATGGAAAAAAGGGAACCCTCCTACACTGTTGGTGGGAATGTATATTGGTGCAGCCACTATGGAAAATAGTAGGAAGGTTCCTTAAAAAACTAAACATAGGGGCTTCCCTGGTGGCGCAGTGGTTGAGAATCTGCCTGCCAATGCAGGGGACACGGGTTCAAGCCCTGGTCTAGGAAGATCCCACATGCCGCGGAGCAACTAGGCCCGTGAGCCACAACTACTGAGCCTGCACGTCTGGAGCTTGTGCTCCGCAACAAGAGAGACCGTGACAGTGAGAGGTCCGCGCACCACGATGAAGAGTGGCCCCCGCTCGCCGCAACTAGAGAAAGCCCTCGCACAGAAACGAAGACCCAACACAGCCAAAAATAAATAAATAAATAAATAAATAAATAAACATAGAGCCACCACATGATCCAGCCATCCCAGTCATGGGTATATATCTGAAAAAAATGAAAACTCTAATTCAAAAAGATACATGCACCCCAGTGTTCATAGCAGCACTATTTACAATAGCCAAAATGTGGAAGCAACCTAAATGTCCATCAACAGATGAATGGATAAAGAAGATGTGGTATATATATATATACAATGGAATAATTCTCAGCCTTAAAAAAGAATGAAGTATTGCCATTTGCAGCAACATGAATGGACCTAGAGAATATTATGCTTAGTGAAATAAGTCAGAGAAAGACAAATACTATATGATATCACTGATATGTGGAATCTAAAAAATAAGACAAATGAATCTATATACAAAACAAAACAGACTCAGACATAGAAAACAAATTTAGGGTTACCAAAGGGGAGAGGAAGGGGAAGAGGGACAAATTAGGAGCATGGGATTAACCAATACAAAGTACTATACAGAAAATAGATAAGCAACAGGGATTTACTGTACAGCACAGGGGATTATATTCATTATCTTGTAATAACCTATAATGGAATATAATCTGCAAAAAAATAACTGAATCACTATGCTGTATACCTGAAATTAGTGCAAAGTTGTAAATAACTATATTTAAATAAAAATTTTTTTTTTAAAAAAAGAAAGAGGATCTGTTAGCGTCTGGTAGACACAAGCAAAAATCCTAGCTCGCCCACTTGCCTGTGAGGCTGGGCAAGTCACACTCACAGCATCAGTTTCCACATCTTTTAGGTAAGTGCTTACCTCACAGTGACGTTAGAAGGACTAATCAAGGTAAGGCACATAAAGGGTTTAGCACAGCGCTGGGTGCTTAGTCAGCACTCGAGAAGTGGTAGATACAGTGATTATTAAGGCAGCAGTTTTGCCTTTATTTTTTGGCACTGATTAACCAAAAGAGGAAGAATGGTCCTGAGGCAGGACTCCGCATACACCCAGCTGTTGCTCCCACAAGCAGTCCAGGACGATAGCACTTACATGGGGGGCTAATTTAACACAGTATTAATTTTAAGATGCAGCTGGGTCATCCCCAGGCTCCAGCGCCTTCCCGCTCCTGGCTGGCACCCTGCCCTGGAGAGACAGTCTTCTCTGTGGCATCCAGATTGACCTCAGGAGGGTGTTTGTGACTCAGCGATCAAAGGGTTGTTAATTTTACACTCATATCGTATTAACACATTTAAATGGTCTCATTAGTTTTCCTGCTGATGTCCAGCTTTTAAATTATTGCTTTGCCTCTAGAGCCCCCATGGACATGAGCTCCCGTTTTTAGGGGTAACACTCCCACACGCCCATAGATCTAGGACAGCTGCCATTTGGGCTTTCCCTGTGGTTCAACTGGTCCATGAGATTGGAGAAGCAGCAAGTCGGAAACTACTACTTTGATGTCTGGTTGGGATAAATGCAGGTAAGGGCAACTCATTCGCACAAATGCAGGGAGAGAGCTGAGTGTGTCGGTGAAAAGAATCAGGTGCTACAGTGGACCATAAGCTTGAGAGCAGTCAGCAATGCAACTCAGTTCAAGTGCCTGACGCTGATTATGGTAACTGTGTGTGTGTGTGTCCCTTATGCTCAGCCTGGTAACCACCCCACCACCCAAAGAAGAAACATTTGACAAAATAGGTTGTCAGTACATCTTCCAAAATTTCAAAGGAGGTGTTATTTTAAGGCCAGCCCTGGGGAATAACTCTACAACAACCCTTCCGGCAACTGAGTGCCAGAATGTTACATTTTGTATTTAGTCTCTCTGCAAGCCTCAGAACCTGAAATTCTCAGAGATTCCTTTAAAATAAAAGTTAAAAATTACTTCCTAAAGCCTTGATTGTTGAAATATCTGGCTGTGTACGGTACTGTGCTGAGCCCCTTTTAAAGAAAAAAAGAGAAATAACACTGTGGCCGGGCAGCCTAAATAGTGTTCCTCTCCCCCTTTTTTGGGCTGGTGCCTGGAACACTGACCAGCTCCTTCTGACAGGGCATGAGTGATGGGTGCTGAGAACGCAGGACCATTTGTCAGAATCAGGCCTCCCGTCAGCAGTGCAGGAGATTGAAGGTCATGCTTCAACTTTGCCACAGCTGTCATCCATGAAATGGAACCCTCAGCTAAGCATAATCCAGCCCGCAGGCAGATGGCTGTGCAGAACCTGTGTGTGTCTCACCAGCAAACCCAAACACAGTAAACCTCAACTGTGGGCCCTTCGGGGGCAGCCCCCAGCTGCTGATACTAAGCCAGCATGTGAAGGCACTTGGCAGAGGCAGTTGCCTGTCCCGGGTATCGTTTTACCCTCACAGCAACTCCATGAGGTAGATGTTATGATTCCCATTTTACAGATGAGGAAACTGAGAATTTGAGAGGTGAAGTGAGAATTTGAGAGGTGAAGTGAGCTGTTAGGTCTACCCACTAAGTAATAGGATCAGGATTCAAGCCCAGATTCTCTCCGAAGCAACTCCAAATTATCTAAGGAGACCCAGGTGGGATCTGACCTGTGGAGAGGTGGCTCTGGTGCCCATCCTGCAAACCCACTGTTCCTTAGGAAGCAGGGCCACCTGCAGATTTATTAACAACCATCTGATATATCCTGGCCTTTGATTTTTTCATATTTAAGCATTTAATCAAAAGGAGTCATTAATAACATTTGAATGTGCTTTTAAAGGATAGTATGCCTTGGGACTTCCCTGGCGGTCCAGTGGTTAAGACTCTGCACTTCCACTGCAGGAAGTTAGATCCCTGGTCGGGAAACTAAGATCCCCTCATGCCTCATGGCATGGCCAAAAAAAAAAAAAAGATAGTATGTCTTAAAAGACATCAATTTGTTTGATGGATCCTTATCACAGAAAATTTAGAAATATAGAAAAAAGAAGAAATTACCAGTCACTGGTAATCCCACAGTCATTAGCATTCTGGTATTTTTTCATTGTATGTGCATATAAATGCATGATAAAATACAAATTGGAATATAAATAAAATCTGTTGACTCCCATTTCCCTCTCAACCTTATATAATAAGCATTTCCCATAAATTAAATATTCTTTGAAAGTAATATTTCAAAAGCTTTGAACAGGTTCTAGGACATAGTAAATGCTTAACAAATGGTAGCTATTCCTATTTATTATACAATATCCCACTGAATGAAAGGACTATAATTTATTTTACCTTCCTGATTTCGATGAAAATTTAGGTTATCAGTCCCCTCTCCATTATTGTAAACAATTGTACCAAGAACTTTTTATACATAAAATTGTGTCTAAGTTTCTCACTAATTTCTTAGGATAGATTCTTGCTAAGGAATTTCTGGATCAAAGCTTAAGCCATTTTAAACTTATTTCAAATGCATGTCACCAAATTGCTTTCCTAGAAGGAGTGTACCTGTTTAAATTCTCAGAGCGGTATAAGAGAGGGTTCATTTCCTCCCGCACTGAATTTGGGGGATGGTTTGACTTTGGCGAGCAGAGTTCTATTTAAAACACAGCCTGAATGACCCATGTGCTTCTCACGCATGGAGAGAGTCAGCAAGCAGGCAAGCTGGCCTTGAGATAATGTCAGCGAGATCTGGGGATTTCCTCTTCAGGAACACAGTTCTGAGCTACCGCTGTTCTGCCCTAACCTGGCCCTTGTTATGTATCCCTGAGAACGCTTGTGCTTCTCTTTATTTAATAGTCACCCCGCTGGTGATGACTCGTTTAGCATCGTTCCTCCCTACCGGACTGTAAACTCCATGAGACTAGCTCTCTTTCACCACCAGCCCAGAGCCTGGTCCCCCGTGCGCACCCAGTGAGTATTTGTGAATGGGAGAACTGCAGCTGTACATCAACATGCCCTAAATTAAGAGTTTTGAGCTGAATCATCCTCTCGTGGCTGTCTGTGTTTAAAAATGGGAAAAATTTTTTTTAATCCTTCTTACATAGGATTAAACCAAAAAG
This sequence comes from Balaenoptera acutorostrata, assembly GCF_949987535.1. Lineage (NCBI taxonomy): Eukaryota > Metazoa > Chordata > Mammalia > Artiodactyla > Balaenopteridae > Balaenoptera > Balaenoptera acutorostrata. The sequence continues at coordinate 101,187,333 of NC_080072.1, read as the reverse complement.
CAAGTTACAGAACATTGTGTACTTTATGATCCCAGTTTTGCAAGACAGAGAAAGAGGTAGGAAGAGACAAGAGATGGAGAGACCTTCAGAGGTGGGGAGACCCAGAGTGTTACCAAAAGTGGCGTCCAGCTGCTCGCCACTCCGGAGCCGATAAAATGCCCAAATGACACCCAAATGGCAAAGTCCCCAAATGACACTCAGTGCTCACAAACGGTCCTCAACGTCAGACACACATCAGAACCAACTGGCAAAATGCCCAAATATCACTTCGTGCTCAAAAGAGAAGTCTGCCCGGGTGCACACCGGTGGACTCACTCGGTCTTGGAGCTCGTCAGCCCATCCAGATGCATGTTTCCATTCCACCAAGGAAAAGCGTTACGTTGGCAGCCAGCGCCGAGCAGGAGAGAAACAGGGAGGATCCCCAAAACAAATGGTTTCAGCAGCTGCTAGGAGTGTCCCCCAAATCCCCCTCTCGGGGCCAACTAGCCAGAGCAGCGAGCTCATCGCCACCATCCCGGCGCGCGACGCCACGGCCAGAGGCTCTGCTCCGGAAATCCCGGGGAGCCAGATGTCGCGAGAGCACAGCCCCGCGTTAGGCGCCGCGAAACTGTTACCGAAAGTGGAGGCCAGCTGCCCGCCGCTCAAACAGCCAACAAAGAGGCAAGGTTGGTGGAAAGGAGGTTGGCTTTATTTACTTGTTTGTTTGTTTATTTATTTATTACATCTTTATTGGAGTATAACTGCTTTACAATATTGTGTTAGTTTCTGCTGTATAACAAAGTGAATCAGCCATACATATACATATATCCCCATTTCCCCTCCCTCTTGTGTCTCCCTCCCTCCCACCCTCCCCATCCCACCCCTCTAGGTGGTCACAAAGCATCGAGCTGATCTCCCTGTGCTATAGCAACTGCTTCCCATTAGCTATTTATTTTACACTTGGTAGTATATATATGTCAGTGCCACTCTCTCACTTCGTCCCAGCCTCCCCTTCCCGCCAGCGTCCTCAAGCCTGTTCTCTACGTCTGCATCTTTATTCCTGCCCTGCCGCTAGGTTCGCCAGTAAGGAGGCTGGCTTTATTTCGGAGGCCGGCAACCAGTGGGGAGGGCGGACACCTGTCCAAAGGCCAACTCCCCCAAGGGACAATCAGTGGGCAAGAGATTTTATAGATGGAAGGAGGGGGCTACGTGCAGAAACAGCACAGTCAGCTCTGACAGTCATCTTGAAATTGGTCATGGGGTGGTCTGATCGCATCATCTTGATTGTTTTAAGTACAGTTAGTCCTTAGTTCCAGGATCGGTTTGTTCCCATTTCTTTGAGGCCAGTTCTTGGAATTGTGGCAGCTTATGTCATGGCTACAGCCTGGTCATCATGTAGTAACTTCTTCCACCTGGTGGGGGTTTCAGTATCTATAAGACAGCTCACAGGACGTGGCTCAGAATCTTATCTACAGCCCTTGAGGAGGAACTAAATGCCCTTGACTTTGCTTAATGACTAAAGTATTATGATTTGGTCCCGTTTGACTGTTTTCCTTTGTTCCTGCATTTTCTCACTTCTCTGATTAAACTTATTCTTTGGCTAAAGTTTTTCTGCAGACAAAAGCCCGGCTACGGACATGGGGGCCAAGGACCGTAGGGTCCTGCTCCGTTTCAAGAGACAGACAAACCCTGAAATAGTAATCGTGGTCATCGCAGGCTGGTGATAAGGTTTTCTTTTTTGTGTTTGTGTTTTCCAAAATGTTTATAATGCCCATGAATAGGAAATATTTTTTATTAAAATTATTATCAGATCTCAAATACTTAGAAACCTGTGTGGTATTATGGTGAACTGGCAAATTTCACCTTATTTACAGAGTCCCTTTCATCAGCTGGAACCACCTTATTTATGTGCCCTCTTTTCTTCCCAGGGCTGTAATTTTTATTTTAACTTGAAGAACTGGGTTGGAGAGGAGAAAGAAAAACTTACAAAGCTCCTAGCAATCTAGAGGCTGATTTTCTCCAAGCCAGCAAATCTCTTCAGGGAGGTGAGGAATGATCTTACTGAATGAAGAGGTGATCTAAGGTCAGCATTAAATAGATGTGTTGCTTTTCCCAGAGTTGGCTGAAAATATCAAGTGACTTCCTCTTCTGAGAAGTTACAGTTTGATGATTAACAGAATTTCCTCACAGCTTTACAGGCTTCAATTTTTATTCCCCCAAGTGCTGTCCTCATTGCCTTCTCTCCTCTTCAGGGACCAGCTCTTAGAGATCCCAGTCCCCAGGGAGGAATGGCAGAGTCACACTTTCCAAGGCGAGATTGGGTACTAAGGGGAAGCATGGGAGAGGAGGTGAGGGGACGGAAAAACCACAGTCTCTGACCCTGAGGGGCTTATAATTTATCTGATATGTCTTTTAGTGCTTGAAAATTTCCCTCCTCCCGGCGTCACTCCCACCAACCACCAGTGATTGTAGGATCCTATGGCTATAAATACATAGTCCCTAGAAATACATACTCCCTGAATTTTCTGAAATCATATAAAAGAAAATGTATAACTCTTTTCATCAGACACGAGTTAGAACATGTGTTTCTCTTTTTGCCTTAATTTCCAGGCTTTGTGAATTAAACGCATTGCTTCAGTGCAGTGACTCTCTAATCCCCAATTCTTTTGCATACTACTGCTGCTGGTGTATAATGTCTTATTTACTTGGTCCGTCTTTATGTGGACTTGTATTAATTCACCCCATAAATTATTCGAATCCACCTTAGATGCCCTTTTGTACTAAAGTGTGATATATATATTCATCCATTCATTTATTTATTCTATGGGTTGGGTAAAGGGTAAGCTGCTGTAACAAAAAGTGACACCCCCTTCTTTCTTATATACACACCCCCAATGTGAGCAACCCAGGCTGGCAGGTGAGCAGGGGGCTCTGCCCCATGAGTTCTTTTGAAGAGCCAGGTTCCCAAGTCTCGTTGACCTGCCATATAGTGGGGTGATGTCATTGCGTGATCAAGGGTGAGCCATAATCACGTCTATATTTCGGCTTGTGGGAAATTGAGAGACAAGAACTTCAGGGCAAACTGCTTATCATTTTTTAAAAATTAATAACTTTATTTTTTTAGAGTTTTTTTAGGTTCACAGCAAAATTGATCAGAGTACAGAAAGCTCCCATATCCCCCCTGTCTCCACACATGCACATACTTCCCACTATCAACATCCCGCACCAGATTAATACATTTGTTACAATCTGTGTACCTACATGGACACATCATTATCAACCAAAGACCGTAGTTTAAGTTAGGGTTCACTCACATTGTTGTGCATTCTATGGGTTTGGACAAATGTGTAATGACATATATCCACCATTGTAGAATCAAACAGAATAGTTGCACTGACCTAACCATCATCTGTGCCCCACCTATTCATTCCTTCCCCCACCCTCTGGCAACCACTGATCTTTTTACTGTCTCCATAGTTTTCCTTTCCTTTCCCAGGACATCAAATAGTTGAAATCTACAGTATGTAGCCTTTCATATTTTTCAGTATTCAGCCTTTTCAGATTGGCTTTTTTCACTTAATAATATGCATTTAGGCTTCCTCCATGTTTTTTCTTGGTTTTTTAGCATTGAGTAATATTCCATTGTCTGATACATCACAGTTATTCCTCTCAACTACTGAAGGACATGGTCATTGATTTCAAGTTTTGGCAATTATTAATAAAGCTGCTATAAACATTAGTGTGCAGGTTCTTGTCTGGACATAGGTTTTTCTATTTTGTTTATCTTCAAAAAAATTAGCTCTTAATTTCATTGATCTTTTCTATTGTCTTCTTAGTCTCTATTTTATTTATTTCCACTCTGATCTTTGTAATTTCCTTCCTTCTAACTTTGGGCTTATTTAGTTCTTCTTTTTCTAGTTCCTTGAGATGTAAAACTAGGTTGTTTATTCGAGATCTTTCTTTTTTCTTAATGTACGCATGTATCTCTATGAACTTCCCTTTTAAAATTGCTTTTGCTGCATCCCATAGGTTTTGGTATGTTGTATTTCTGTTTTCACTTCTCTCAAGATATTTTTTTATTTCTCTTTTGATTTCTTCTTTGACCCATTGGTTTTTCAGTAGCATGTTGATTAATTTCCACATATTTGTGAATTTTCCAGTTTTCTTCCTGTCTTTGATGTCTAGTTTAATACCATTGTGTTCAGAAAAGATGCTTGATATAATTTCAGTCTTCTTAAATGTATTAAGACGTGTTTTGTGGCCTCACATATGATCTATCCTGGAGAATGTTTCATGTGCTCTTGAGAAGAATGTGTATTCTGTTGCTATTGGATGGGAAGTTGTGGTTCTCTCTATCTGCCCATTTTTCTCTCTAATTTTAGGGGCAGTGGTTTGCCTTGTGACCTAACTTTTTTGACAGACCTAAGAAGAGTTGTTGATTTTCCAGTTTGTTCAGTTTTTTACTTGTTGAATAGAGTGGCGACTTCCAAGCTCCTTACATGCTGGAGCAGACAGTTGCTTATGTTTATTTTCTTTTTTTAAGTCTTTATTGAATTTGTTACAATATTGCTTCTTCTTCTTCTTCTTCTTCTTTTTTTAATGTTTTTTATGTTTTTGTTTTTTGGCCAGGAGGCATGTGGGAGCTTAGGTCCCCGACCAGGGATCAAACCCACACTCCCTGCATTGGAGGGTGAAGTCCCAACCACTGGACCGCCAGGGAAGTCCCTGCTTATCTTTTAAATTAGAAATAAACTGGAAGTTGTGCTCATCACTTCTGCTTACACCCATGGCCCAGTCACAGAGCCAAATAAGCTGCAAGGGAGACTGGGAAATGTAATCTCCGTCACATTCATTTATAAAATATTTTTGGTTGCCTACTATATGCTAGACATTGTTCTAGGCACTGGGGATGCAGCAGTGAACAAAATAGACAAGGTTTTTTTCTGTGGAGGGTAGAGAGGGGTAAACATATGAATGAATGAATGAATGCTAAATAAATAAATTAATTAAATAGATGATTTCTCAGATGCTGATATATGTGACAGAAGGAAATCAAAGGCAGGGCAGGGGGGTAGGGAGTGTGGAGAGTAGAAATTTCCATTTAAAATAGAACAGTTGGGGATGGCTCACTTAAAAGGTGACCTTTCAGCACAGGCCTGATGGAGGTGTGGGAGTGATTCAGGGCTATCCTTGAGGTGAAGAATGTTCCAAGCAGAGGGAGCAGCTGAGTCCAGAGGCTCTGAGCAGGGGTGGGGGGCGCTGCTGGCATAAGTGAGAAGCAGCAAGAGGGCCATGTGGAGCAGAGTGGATGGTGGGGCTGAGGGTGAGGGCTCATAAGAAATGAGGTGAGTCCTTGGACTACACTGTGAGGATAATGATCAAAATCTTATCAATTTGTTTTGAGAGTAGTTATCGAAGACCTATTTTTCATTCATTTATTTATTCATTAAATAAATGCATTGTGCCTCTCTTACCTGCCAGGCCCTATTATATACATGGGCAGTATAATAATGGGTTAGATAAAGACTTGCTGTAAATCAATAAAGAGAGATGAGGCCTTGCAGTGGTTAAGATTCCACACTCCCAGAAAAGGGGACCCTCCTGCGCTGTTGGTGGGAATGTAAATTGATACAGCCACTATGGAGAACAGTATGGAGCTTCCTTAAAAAACTAAAAATAGAACTACCATACGACCCAGCAATCCCACTACTGGGCATATACCCTGAGAAAACCCTAATTCAAAAAAGAGTCATGTACCACAATGTTCATTGCAGCTCTATTTACAATATCCAGGACACGGAAGCAACCTAAGTGTCCACGGACAGATGAATGGATAAAGAAGATGTGGCACATACATACAATGGAATATTACTCAGCCATAAAAGAAACAAAACTGAGTTATTTGTAGTGAGGGGGATGGACCTAGAGTCCGTCATACAGAGTGAAGTAAGTCAAAAAGAGAAAAACAAATACCATAGGCTAACACATATATATGTAATCTTAAAAAAAAATTGGTTCTGATGAACCTAGGGGCAGGACAGGAATAAAGACGCAGATGTAGAGAATGGACTTGAGGACACAGGGAGGGGGAAGGGTAAGCTGGGATGAAGTGAGAGAGTAACATTGACATATATACACTACCAAATGTAAAATAGATAGCTAGTGGGAAGCAGCTGCATAGCACAGGGAGATAAGCTCGGTGCTTTGTGACCACCTAGAGGGGTGGGATAGGGATGGTGGGAGGGAGACGCAAGAGGGAGGGGATATGGGGATATATGTATACATATAGCTGATTCACTTTGTTATACAGCAGAAACTAACATTGTAAAGCAATTATACTCCAATAAAAATGTTAAAAAGAAAAAAGAAAAGAAAAGACTTCACACTCCCAATGCAGGGGGCCTGGGTTCAATCCCTGGTCAGGGGACTAGATCCCACATGCATGCTGAAACCAAGAGTTCACATGCCACAACTAAGGAGCCCACCAGCCACAATTAAGACCCAGTGCAACCAAATAAGTAATATAAATCAGATTCTCTCAGGTGATAAAGTTTATCTTTTAAAACTACAAAAGTTTATCCAGTGTGTTGGGTAATCTTATGTGTCAATTTGACTGGGGCATGGGGTGCCCAGATTTCTGGTTAAACGTTATTTCTGGATGTGTCTGTGAGGGTGTTTCTCGGAGAGATAAGCATTTGGATCTGATTGAGTAAAGCCAATTGCCCCACTCAATATGAAATGGCATCCTCCAAGCCTTGAGGCCTGGACACAGCAAAAATGTGGAAGAAGGGAGATTCCCTTTCTTTGCCTGACTGCTTATCTGGAACATCTGTCTTTTCCTGCTCTTGGACTGGGACTTACACTGTGGGCACTCCTAGTTCTCAGGCCTTCCCATTTGGGCTAGAATCAAACCACCAGTTTTCCTGGGCCTCCAGCTTGCAGACAGTAGATCATGATACTTCTCAGCCTCCAAAACTGTATGAGCTAATTCTTCATAATAAATCTCTTTATATAGATCCTATCTATTCTGTTTTTCTGGAGAACGCTGACTCATAAATCTGGAAATACAAAATCATCCGCAGAGGTCTACAGAATTCTGTAGAAATACAGAATCCCCATTGCGAGCACTTTCTCTAGACCCTTAGTTCCTTGAGGGTGGGAATTGTACCTTTATTGCTAAATTCATTCAATTAAGCTTTTTTTTTCAAATAAAACACAATTTACTAATGAAAGTAGCAATAAAAGAATGCAGTTATTGTTTCTTTAGTGTGTAAGCGATGCCAAGCACTAGTGAGCTGGTGATTGATTTATCTTAACGTGTTTAATTATCATACCAACCTGGTAAGGAAGGTAGTATTATCCTTATTTCCAGATTAGGAAACTGGGATTTAGAAAGGACAAGTAATTGGTATAAGGGCACACAGCTAATAAGTGGTAGGTCTAGCAGTGGAAACTGAATCTACCTGACTCCAAGTCTTATCTTTTTTGCTACCGATACCCTCAATATACAACATGGAGCTTTTCAAGGTCACTTATCAAATGAAGAGGTTTGTCTAGATGATCTTGGCCCAGTCCGTGGAGCACTTGTTGAGTACTTACTATACACCAGTGCTGAGCGCTAGGAATACAAGGTTGAAAGGCATGATGTTCTCCATAAGGAAAACAGGCAACTTAATAGACATTCCCTGCACTAAGGTGAGTGCTCTGAAAGACATGTGAGCCCAGAGGAGCTGCGCCACATCCTGGGGATTCACAGAGGGTTTCTGAAGGAGGTCAAATCTGACCTGAGTCTTGGACGATGAGTATAAGGCAGGTGAAAAATGGGGACAATATTCTAGGGAGTCAAAACAGAATGAGAAAAGGCACACAATGTGAGGTGACAGGAAGGGGACACTCCTTCTCCATTCCTGTGGCTTGTTCCCATATGGAGGGCACTCCCCTATCCCTTCCTGCCCACTCTCTCACCCTTTACTTCTCCTCAGGGAGAACTGGAGAGTTCTGAAATTGGAGTGAATGCTGATGAGTAAATCTGAGAAGAACTGACAAAAAAGACTGGAACCTACCAAAAAAGATATTCTACATCCAAAGACATAATGAAGAAACCACGAGACAGTAGAAGGGGTGCACTCACAATACAATCAAATCCCATACCCCCTGGATGGGTGACCCACAAACTGGAGAATAATTGTACCACAGAAGTTCTCTCACAGGAATGAGAGCTCTGAGCCCCACGTCAGGCTGGGGATCTGGCATCAGGAGGAGGAGCCCCCAGAACATTTGGCTATGAAGGCCAGCGGGGCTTGATTGCAGGAGCTCCACAGGACTGGGGGAAACAGAGACTCCACTCTTGGAGGGTGCACACAAGGTCTCATGTGCACCGGGACCCGGAGCAAAAGCAGTGACTTCATAGGAGCTTGGGCCAGACCTACCTGCTGGTCTTGGAGGGTCTCCTGGTGGGGGGGGGTGCGGTGGCAGTGGCTCTCTCTGGGGTCATAAAAGCTGGTGGCAGACATATTGGGGAGTATTCACCTATACCTGGCGGCAGACAAATTGCTTGGGTCATTAGCACCAGACCTGGTCCCACCCAACATCCTGTGAGCTCCAGTGCTGGGACACCTCAGGCCAAACAACCAACAGGGCAGGAACACAGTGCCACCCATCAGCAGGCAGGTGGCCTAAAACTTCCTGAGCCCACAGCCCCTCTACACACACCCCTAGACATGGCCCTGCCCACCAGAGGGCCAAAATCCAGCTCCACACACCAGTGGGCAGGCACCAGCCCCTCCTACCAGGAAGCCTTGCACAAGACTCTAGACCAGCCTCACCCACCAGGGGGCAGACACCAGAAGCAAGAAAACTACCATCTTGCAGCCTGGGGAACTGAGTCTGCAAACACAGGTCAGAACCTACCCTGGGGCCAACTGGTCCCTGGCCCTTGGGTGACAAGAGGGGCGTGTACTGCTGGGACACATAGGACATCCCCTACAGAGGGCCACTTCTTCAAGGTCAAGAAAAGTAACTAAGCTACTACATACATGAAAGTACAAATAGAAATTTAAACAAAATGAGACAGCAAAGAAGTGTGTTCCAGATGAAGGAACAAGATAAAACCCAGAAGAACATCTAAGTGAAGTGGAGATAGGCAATCTACCCGAGAAAGGTGAGTCCTGAGCTACTTCAGGGGAGAAGATCCAGCACACGTGGGATAGTGTAGGAAGATGAAAGAGTGGGGCAGAAAGCAGCCCTTTGGGGGGGGGGGTTCAAATATTTAAGAAGTTGGCAGATGAGGAAGACTCTGTGAAATAGGACAAAAAGCAATCATCAGAGATGTAGAAGGAGACTCATAAGAGATGTCAAAGAAGTAGAGAATTTCAAGAAGAATTGAATGAGAAATAGTGTCAAACACAGTAGAAAGGCCCAAGTAGACTTAGACTGGGAGTGTCCAGTGGCTTTGGCAATTTGGAGGTGATGTTCTTGAAAGCAGTTTGAGTTGAGTGGTCTGATCAGAAGCCAGGTGGCAGTGGGTTGAAGAAGTGAAGACCCCAATTATTGGGGCTATTTTCAAGATGCTTGGCTGAGAGGTCAAGGGGAGGTCAAGAGAGACTTGCTCCTCAGAAGGTGAATCTTGATGTATTTATAGGCTGAGGGCAATGAGCTAATAGAAAGCAAGAGAGTAGATTTATAGAAGAAAGGGGAGTATGGATGGAACGAGATCTATCTCAGGGGGAAGGAGATCATGAATAAAAAGCTGAGATGGGGGTAGGGAGGAGGGTGTGTGTGTGTGTGTGCAGAGGGGGGTGGGGTTATCTTGAACAGGAGAAGAGATACCTTCTTCCCTGAGACCTGAAAGAGGATGAAGCATGTTTATAAATGAGATAAACGTTGTGTTGATGTTTTGGGTGGAGACTGGAGGAGATGGAGGAAGCAGAAGTTCATGCTGGTGGCCTTCGCTTTCTTTCTTTTTTTTTTTTTTAATTTTTTATTAATTAATTTATTTATGGCTACTGTGTTTGGATCTTCGTTTCTGTGCGAGGGCTCTCTCTAGTTGGGGCAAGTGGGGGCCACTCTTCATCGCGGTGCGGGGGCCTCTCATTATCGCGGCCTCTCTTGTTGTGGAGCACAGGCTCCAGACGCGCAGGCTCAGCAGTTGTGGCTCACGGGCCCAGCCGCTCCGTGGCATGTGGGATCTTCCCAGACCAGGGCCCGAACCCGTGTCCCCTGCATTGGCAGGCAGACTCTCAACCACTGCACCACCAGGGAAGCCTGGCCTTCGCTTTCTTGATGAAATAGGAGGCAAGGTCATGTGCTGAGAAAATGTTGGGGCTTGAGAATGGAGTGAAGGTTTGGCATGAACACCAGGCAGAATGGGAGAGGACACAATAACTACGGAAATGGTGACCTACCCTGGAATTGGCGGGGTTAGAGAAGAAAGAGAAGACTAGAGGCTCCTGCAAACTGGGTGAAAATGGAAAGAGCAAGGAACTCAGTGGTCTATGAAATACTATTGGTGGCAATGAGGGCATGAAAGAGAAGTGGGCATCAGCAGATAGCGGTATTTTTCAATTACTCAGTTCTAACACGGTAACTAATATTTGACAGCTCTCTACATTTCAGGAAATGTTTTTGCAGACCTATTTCATTTGTTTTCACAGCAGCACTATGAGGCATATGTTATTGCTTTCCTATTCTGCAGAAATGAAGAGTCACAGAAATAGTGACTTACTCAAGGTCAGACGAGTAGTAAAGGCAGGACTTGAAACTAGATATTTGGTCTCCAGGCTTCACACAGATATCAAATATTAATTTGATATTTAAAGGCATTGGTGAGCCAAGTCAGGGATAAAATATATGCCTTGGGTTGATTTTTCTAGGAGGAACGGTGAATCTTTTCTCCTCTACTTGTGATCCTAAGCAGAGGGTAGCCAAATGGCTCACTATCAAGGTGAGTCTTGGCTTTACCGGGCTAATTGACCCACACAGCCTACAGAGGTCCACGCATGCCTTGTCCGAGTTCACATCTCCGTGCTTCTGTACTTGCTGCCCTTCTGCCTAACATATCCTCTCCGTGGTTGTCTCCTGGCTAACTCCTACATCTTGCAAAACCCCCCAACCACCTTTCTCCCTGAAGGCTGAGCCAAATGCCCTATTTTGTGCCCTTAATTGTACCCTGGCCTCTTCCTTTATTCCATCACATTGAAATTGTTGCCTGTACACCTGTCTCCCTCACTAGACTAAGAGCACCTTGAAACCAAGAACTGTGTCTCATGTCTCTTTGCAGCTCCATACAAAGTGCCCAGCACAGCCCTTGGTGCAAATAAGGGTCAGTCACCTGCAAATATGGAAAATATGACCCTTTGGCACAACTCTCAGTGGAAACCAACTAAGAGCACGAGTTAGGCCATCACATGGTCAGTCTGAACACAGCCTCACCCTTCTTTGGCTGAGATGACAAGATGTGACAGAAGTATTGAGGGGCAGATTATTAGCAAGAGCTTTCCTTCCTTCCACTGAGACTTGTCTTCCTTTTCTCCTCTAATGGTCTAGCATTTCAGCAGATCCAGAAATTGACTACTTTCCCCCACCTCTGCTACGACTACTGCTGGTCCCAGCCAACATCATCTCTTGCCTGGATTATTGCAACAGCGTCCTAACTGGTCTCCCTGCTTTACCCTTCACGGGGTGCAGCCCATTTCCAGCACAGCGCCAGAGGGATCCTGTTACCGTGTAGGTCAGGTCGTGTCCCTCCTCTGCTCAGCAGCCTCCAGTGGCTGTCAGTTCACCAAACGGGGAAGCCCAAGTCTTTTCAAATTCATTCAGTGTCCCATGTGATCTGGCCCCTGTGAATGTTTTTCTTTTAAAATTTTATTTATTTATTTATTTATTTATTTATTTAGGCTGTGCCGAGTCTTAGTTGTGGCACGCGGGATCTTCCTTGTGGCATGTGAGATCCTTTGTTGCAGGCATGCAGGATCTTCGTTGCAGCATGGGGGATATTTTATTTTATTTTATTTTATTTTTGGCTGCATTGGGTCTTCGTTGCTGCGCATGAGCTTTCTCTAGTTGCAGAAGGGTGGGTGCGTGGGCTTCTTATCGAAGTGGCTTCTCTTGTTGCGGAGCACAGGCTCTAGGCGCACAGACTTCAGTAGTCATGGCACTTGGGCTCAGGCTCTAGAGCACAGGCTCAGTAGTTGTGGCGCATGGGCTTAGTTGCTCCGCAGCATGCGGGATCTTCCTGGACCAGGGCTTGAACCCGTGTCCCCTGCATTGGCAGGTGGATTCTTAACCACTGCGCCACCAGAGAAGTCCCAGGGGATCTTTTAGTTGCGGCATGTGGGCTTCTTAATTGCAGCATATGGACTTCTTAGTTGCAGCATGTGGGATCTAGTTCCCCGACCAGGGAATCGAACCCCGGCCCCCTGCGTTGGGAGCGTGGAGTCTTACCCACTGGGCCACCAGGGAAGTCCCTGGGCCCTGTGAACTTTCTGACTCCACCTTCTACTTAGCTACCTTGGTGTCCTCACTGTTTCTTACCCACCAGGTCCACTCACCCCAGGACCTTGCGTTGCCATTCCCTTGCCTGGAGTCCTCCACCAGATTTCATCATCACCCTCTCCTTTCCGCCCTTAGCTCTCTTACTCAGCTACATCCCTCTTCATAAAACTTTTTATAAAGCTTTTATTTTTATTTTTGGCAGCACCATGCGGCTTGCAGGATTTTAGCTCTCCGACCAGGGATCGATGCGGCCCCCGGCAGTGGAAGCACGGAGTCCTAACCACTGAACCTCCAGGGAAGTCCCTCCCTGCTTTATTTTTTACTTAGCACTAACACTGACTAGAATAATACGTGTCTTACTTACTGATCTTGTTTATTTTCTGTCTCCGCCAGTAGGACAGTAAATTAGGACCGCTTGGGTCATTTCTATATCCCCTGTACCCCGAACGGTGTCTGGCACAGAGGAGGCAAGGAATATTTGTTGAATGAATGAGTTCTGATTCAAGGCTGACCTCTTATCTCCTGGTTAAAAATGGATGATTCTCAAATTGTTTCATATGCATTAATTTGGTTTGTTTAACTAGAGTATATTCTTTTCAAAAGTAGAGACCTGGTTTACACTTTATGCCTGTTGATTAATGCAAAGTCGTGGCCCTCATAACTCAACTGCATCTGTCCTTTGTCCCATCCTCCCACTCTATGCCTGGGCCCATCCTCCTGCACTGTGCCTGGATCCATCCTTTCACCCAGCTGAGGCCTGGCTCAGCTCGTCCCTCCCAGACCACTATGCTTTTCTTTTAACTCCCTCTACTCCTCCTGTTGCCTTGTCTCAGGAAAACCTCATCACTCCTGGAGAAAATCTTCCTTTCCATCGCTTCTGCTGATTTAATCTTTGCTTTTTAATCAGATATGAGGAGGTGGGGGTGGGAGTGGGGAAGGTACTCAGACCATCATACATCATTTTATGGAAGAAAAAGCCTGACATTTTCATTGGCAAATAAAATCTGGAGCTCCGGGACTGGAAAGGACCTACGAGGTCAGCTCATTCATCTTCACACCTCTGTGTCGTTCTGTATTGAAAAACCGTCCCCCAAATGCAACTGTCTAATTTTTCTCTGACTGCACTCTGAGGAAGCTACTTCCCTGACCTCCTTCAATAAGATGTTTTAGTGTCTTAGTGGAAAACATGAAATTGTTATTAAAGCACTTGCAGTGCAATAGAGTTATGGAATTGGAGCACAATAAATGTAAATGTACAAATATACACTCAGTTAATGATTCTTTTCTTCTTCCTTTCTTCTATTCCTCTCCCCACCCCACCCAGATGCATTCCATGTTTAATGAATCATCTAAGTCTTCATTATAAAATTTTCAAATCCAAGAGAACCTTTCAGCTTGATGATCCCCCTAAACTTTTTCAAAGACTGTCCCTAAATCATTCCCACCTGAACATAACTACAGTCAGCTTAGAGGATAGACATCACAGTCTATGGAGACTGGCTTTGACTCCAGCTTCAAAATGAATCAGCAGTGTGAATTTGGGCACTTGACTTCTTACCGTCTTTGTTTCCTCATCTGTAAAACAGGTGTAAAATTGCCAAGGTATGGAAGTGACCTAAGTGTCTATTAATGATAAATGGATTAAAAAAGATGTGATATATATATATATATATATATATATATATATATATATATATATATAATGGAATACTACTCAACCATAAAAAAGAAACTTTGTGATTTGCAGCAACATGGATAGACTTGGAGGGCATTATGCTAAGTGAAATAAGTCAGACAGAGAAAGACAAATACTGTATGATATCATTTATATGTGGAATCTTAAAAATACAACAAACTAGTGAATATAACAAAAAAGAAGCAGACTCACATATATAGAGAACAAAGTAGTGGTTACCAGTGGGGAGAAGGAAAGGGGGAGGGACAATATAGGGTTAGAGGATTAAGAGGTACAAACTATTAGGTATAAAATAAACTACAAAGATATATTGTAAACACAGGGAATATAGTAAATATTTTATAATAACTATAAATGGAGTATAACCTTTAAAAATTGTGACTCACTATATTGTATACCTGTAACTTATATAATATTAGACATTATTTATTTATTTTGGCTGTGCTGGGTCTTAGTGGCGGCATGCGGGATCTTTTAGTTGCGGCATGCGGACTCTTAGTTGTGGCATGCATGCGGGATGTAGTTCCCCGACCAGGGAATCAAACCCCGGCCCCCTGCATTGGGAGCGTGGAGTCTTACCCACTGGACCTCCAGGGAAGTCCCCTGAAACTTAGTATATTAATCCATGAAAATGATAATAATGATAATAGCTAATATTTAATTTGTATTGCTCATTGAATATATGTCAGGCATTAAGAAGTACTTTACGTATGTTAGTTCATTTAATAGTAAATCATGGAGTTGTTGCTTTTGTTATCATTATGATGATTGTTTTATTTTTATTATTTATTTATTTATTTATTTATATTTTTTGGCCCCATGGCATGCAGGATCTTAGTTCTCGGACCAGGGATCGAACCCATGCCCCTTGCAGTGGAAGCACGGAGTCCCAACCACTGGACCACCAGGGAAGTCCCACGATGATCGTTTTAAAGACCCATGAAGGAAGGTGACTGGTTTCTTTCTTCTTGAAGGATCTATTATTTGTTGTGAAAGTCAGTGAGATGCTTCTAAGATAGTGTGAGTGGCTGAAGTTCACGCAGCTAAAGAGGAAGGAGAAATGGGCTGAGAGAAGAATGACGGGAGGGGCAGTGAGTGAGTGGGGCCATTCTCGCTGCCTCAGTGCTAGGCCCTGGGTCCCGGCTCAGGCCTGAGCGGAGCAGGGCGGTGGCACTGGCTGGGGAGGTGTGGCATGGGAGGCATGCAACTTTGGGGCAATGTCTCTCAGTTTCTGTGATTTGTGAGAACACATCTCTCCAGAAGTGAAAGTGGGAGGGAGGAGGGGTTGTGGACTTTCAATCTGCAAAAACCCCACAGCAGGTCAAACTGACCCAACCAAGAAGAAGCTTGATGAGAGCCTAACGATGGTGTTAAAAGTCTTGTCAGAGTGCTCCCAAAACGTTTTCATTTAGCTCTCAGACAGTTTTATTTAATTGGAAGAAAAAAAAATGTAGAATGATTGCTTTCAAAAACATTAAAGAAAACTGAACAGGAGAAAATTTTGGAGTCACAAGTGTATTGCAATTCATCATAAAAGAGAAAGCCTGTTACACGTGACAGGTGTCTCTAGCAGCTGCATATCCAGGTGATCCCTGACTCAGAAGGATCTGAGGTGTAATCATTTCTTATACTAAAAGGTGGAGATGGACCATTTAAAAATAATAATGCAATTCCTGTTACCGGTTCAGGTTCCCCAGCCCGAAACGTCTTTCCATAAATTGTGACACTCTATTGAAACTTTCAGTTTATTTTAATAGCATATTTTTAACTTGTGAAATATGTAGGTAGGTGCTTTCTGAGAGCATTTTTTTCCCTTTTTATTGAAGTATAGTTGATTTACAATATTATGCTAGCTTCAGGTGTACAGCAAAGTGATTTTGTTACACCTATATATGTATATATCTATATTCTTTTAAAAATTCTATTCCATTTTAGTTTATTACAAGATATTAAATATAGTTCCCTGTGCTATACAGTAAATCCTTGTTGTTTATCTATTTTATATATAATATAATAGTGTGTATCTGTTAAAGTTTGCTTTCGATGTCTGTCAGTCTGTTTCTGTTTTGTAAATAAGTTCATTTGTACTATTTTTTAGACTCCACATATAAGTGATATCATGTAATATTTGTCTTTGTCTGGCTTACTTCACTTAGTATGATCATCTCTAGGTCCATCCATGTTGCTGCAAATGGCGTTATTTCATTCTTTTTTATGGCTCAGTAATATTCCATTGTATATGTATATACCACATCTTTTTATCCATTCCTCTGCAGATAAACATTTAGGTTGCTTCCATGTCTTGGCTATAGTAAATAGTGCCTCTATGAACTTTGGGGGGCATGTATCTTTTCAAATTAGAGTTTTCATCTTTTCCAGATATATGCCCAAGAATGGGATTGCTGGGTCATATGGTAGCTCTATTTTTAGTTTTTTAAGCAACCTCCATACTGTTCTCCATAGTGGCTGCACCAATTTACATTCCCACCAACAGTCCAGGAGGGTTCCCTTTTCTCCACACCCTCTCCAACATTATTTGTAGACTTTTTGATGACGGCCATTCTGACCAAAGTGAGGTGGTATCTCATTGTAGTTTTGATTTGCATTTCACTGAGGACATTTTTGAATGGGTTCCTGAAATACTCAGAGAGGCAGCAGGGGGAACAGGATCAGTTCTGAGAAAGTCCCCTCCCATCTCAAGCTCCTGACTCTTTTATGCCTTTGGCTCCTAAAGCCCCAGCCAGGATTTTCTAACCTTAGACTCTCCCACCTGTTGTTTCCTCTTCCCCATTCTCTTGGTTGTTGGCTTCTTATCCTTTAAGTTCAGGATTAATTATCAGCCCTCTACAGGCCTTTACTGACCAGTGTGGAGCCCCCGCGATGACTCCAGCTTACAGTGGGCTGGTTGTTCCATGGCCACATTAGCTTCTTTTATTTGTCCGTTTTCTTGTCAGTGGGATCACCTATGACTCTAAGGCCCACAAGGGCAGGTGGACAGGGTCATCCTGGCGCTAGCATCTAAATATTTATTTATTTATTTATTTTGGCTGCACAGTGTCTTAGTTGCGGCATGCGGGATCTTCCTTGTGCCATGTGCCTTGTGGCACGCGGGATCTTTAGTTGCGGCATGTGGGCTTGTTTAGTTGCGGCATGCAGACCTCTTAGTTGCAGCATGCATGTGGGATCTAGTTCTCCGACCAGGGATTGAACCCAGGCTCTCCGCATTGGGAGCGTGGAGTCTTACCCACTGAACCACCAGGGAAGTCCCCTGGCACTAGCGTTTAGCACAGTTACTCTCACCTAATACGAAGAAGCCCAATAAACATTGGTTACGTGAGAGGAATGAAAGTTACTATTTCCTTTTCATTTATCACACACTCATGGAAAATGTACTAAAGCATGAGTCCTTTCTCAGCTGTGTTGTAAGATCTCTATAGGAAATTCACGCAGCTTATTTAGCTGAGGCTGGGTGCCATTCAACCTTGGGTTACTCGAGACCCAGAATAAGATTATCATAATGTATTATTCAGGTTAATACAGTTTGATTTAAGGCTCATCTCCATTTGAGTAGTTGGTGACGGTTCTTCTTACTATTTAAAAGAGAAATGAAAATGCCTTCACCTTGGGCTCCTAGTATCTACAAAAGCAATACCTTATCCAGCATGGGAACCAAAAAACTACAGTCTCTTTCCTTTCCTTACAAAACTGTGAATAGTAAAGGTCAAATCTCAGACTCTTAATAACAGCTGGATTAAAACCCACTGTCTGCTGGATACTGATAATACTACAGTAGTACTTGCCATAATGATTCTCATTTTACTAATGATGAAAATGGGGCCCAGAGAAGTTAAATAACTTTCCCCAGGCTCCAAACTTAGCAAGTGGCAAGAGGCAGGATCCAAAGCCAGGTCTGTTCAATGCCAGAACTCATATACTCAACCCTGCTACAAATGAAGAGTCCAATTGTGAATAGCATTGTCTGAGCCTGCACCACGGAGAACCTGGAGTAAGCATCCTAGGAAACAAGAAGAGAAGGAGAGTTGCCCAGGATCCCTTCCTTGGGACACATCATCACAACACATACAAAAAAGTCTCTAATATGCAACAAGCAAAGGCAAGCCTGACATTTCCAAGTGATTAAATATATGGAGGAGAGAAGAATAAGATGACAGGGGTAGGCAGGGCTGATTGGAAAGCCTTTCAAGAAGATGCATGTAGTTCAGTAGATTTTAACTAGAGAGAGAGAGGGATAGAGGAAGGAAGCATATGAGCGGGGCTTCCCTGGTGGTCACTCCTGGCCCCTTCAACACCGTTAGCTGTATGGCCTTTGGGTTCCGGCTTGAAATAGAGCCAGGAAGGATGAGAAGGATGGCCAAGATATCGCATGTCTTAGCATAGCCACTATTGGCTTAGGGATTTGAGGCACCTACAAGTTGCTTTGAGATTCTTGAGGAACCGGGGTGGTGACTTTCAGGAAATGAGTTAATCTTTGTTTCCTCTCTGCTGTTGTGAATAAACAGTGTGACAAACTCCAGTGTGACAAACGGACATGGGGCTGACATCAATAGTTCCTGGCACATTCGCTGGAGTAGAACCCATGGGAGTACGGCTTCCAGTATGGCTGCACCAAATCTGAAGTCATTATAATTTATTTAGAATGGGACAGACAGCTTCTGTGCTCTTGTACAACTGGGTTTCAAGTTAACCTTCCCACCTTATTATAGAGGACAATTAATACCAGGTTACTTTTTTCAGAGAAGAGGCCCAAGGAGCTCAGATCGGAAGTATCATAATGATTACTTCCTGTAATCATTATGGGGACTCTTCCTGACTATGTACCTGGGTTGAAAATAGAGAAAATTGGGACTTCCCTGGTGGCGCAATGGTTAAGAATCTGCCTGCCAATACAGGGGACACGGGTTCAAGCCCTGGTCCGGGAAGATCCCACATGCTGCGGAGCAACTAAGCCCACGCGTCACAACTACTGAACCTGCGCTCTAGAGCCTGTGAGCCACAACTACTGAGCCCATATGCCACAACTACTGAAGCCCGTGCGCCTAGAGCCCATGCTCTGCACCAAGAGAAGCCACCGCAGTGAGAAGCCCGTGCCCCGCAATGAAGAGTAGCCCCCGCTCTCCACAACTAGAGAAAGCCCGCGCGCAGCAACAAAGACCTAACGCAGCCAAAAATAAATAAATAAATTAATTAATTTTAAAAAAAGAAAATAGAGAAAATTATAGGTTGAGTTATAACAAAAGGAACATTGGTTCCTGCTGTTCAGGAGACCTCCTAATGCTCTATAGGTCCTTTCTAGAGGACAAAGCCTTCCTCCTCTTAAAAATGATACCACAAAGAAGATCTCAGCTTCATTTAGGAGGATTAACTCTTTAAAGGTTTGGAACAGTGGATTCTGCGTAATAATAAGACAAGGAAACAAAAAATTTTTGAGGCCTCCCTACAGCCTCTCCCCCCCTCCCCCAGGGTGGGCTCCCTGTGGATAAAAGTATGATTCATTTATTCTAATTTCTTCAAACTTCATTGACTCTGTTTGTGTTTATTCTTCTTGGACCATGCTGTGCTATTTAGTATGCATTTAAAGTGCATTTTAGTGGCTATTAAAGGAGGCACGGGGGCTTCCCTGGTGGTGCAGTGGTTAAGAACCCACCTGCCAATGCAGGGGACATGGGTTCAAGCCCTGGTCTAGGAAGATCCCACATGCCGCAGAGCAACTAAGCCCGTGCACCACAACTACTGAGCCCGTGTGCCACAACTACTGAAGCCCATGCACCTAGAGCCCGTGCTCTGCAACAACAGAAGCCACTGCAATGAGAAGCCCGCGCACTGCAACGAAGAGTAGCCCCCGCTCGCCGCAACAAGAGAAAAGCTCATGCACAGGAACGAAGACCCAATGCAGCCAAAAAATAAAATAAATAAAAATAAATAAATAAAATAAAATATTTTTAAAAATTTATAAAGGAGGCACTTGCTTATCACCAGCATTTTATACACATATCTAATTAAGTTCAGGTTCTTGTGTTATCATCCAGTTCTATAAAGTTTATCAAGCTATCTGATTTTAATGCAATCCTACTGCAACTAGTGATTATGTATTTGTTCAACTGATCCAAAAAAAACACATTAAATACAGACATGTAAGGTGAATTTCTTGAATTCATCTAACCATTAGGTTTGATCATAAAATGTTTATTAGAGTAAGATATACAATTTTAGTTGGACTTCATATTTTTAGGGCACCCACCATCAACTGTTATAAGCAGAATTTCACAATGTTTCTTAGTTTCAAACTCTGTCTTGACTGTGAATTACGTGTGTCTAAATTTGTTTTTAAAACTACAATACTAAATAAATAGTACTAAGTTTGTTTTTTAGGAATTCCCTCTCTCTCTCAACATCAAGAATACTTTTTTAAAAATGTCCTCTAGGGCTTCCCTGGTGGTGCAGTGGATAAGAATCCACCTGCCAATGCAGGGGATGCAGGTGCGATCCCTGGTCTGGGAAGATCCCACATGCCGCGGAGTAGCTAAGCCTGTGTGCCACAACTGCTGAAGCCTGCATGCTTGGAGCCTGTGCTCCAGAACAAGAGAAGCCACCGCAATGAGAAGCCCGCGCACCGCAACGAAGAGTAGCCCCCGCTCGCCACAACTAGAGAAAGCCTGCACATAGCAATGAATACCCAACACAGCCAAAAATAAATAAATAAATAAATGGGTGGGGGGGGGAAGAGGTTGTGACCAAGCTGAAATGGAGAGCCCCCCACCCCTTTAAAAAAAAAATGTCCTCTTCAGCTAGGATTTTAAACTTTCACAACGGCTATGTCAAAAAAGGTACTCTTATTCCTTTTTTCCCTCACAGAGCAGATGAGTCATCAGACCTGAACACTCTCAAGTTCTTGCCACGAAACCCACAAACGTCCCAGGGTCCCTGCCCATTCTGTCCCCTTCCCTCCTGTGACAGCAAAGGGTCCTTCCTCCTCCCATCCTCAGCTACTGCCTTACTCGTCCCCTGAATCTCAGCCTCTCCAGCCTTCTCAATAACCTCCATCTGGTCAATCTTTTGCTTCCTTTGGTACTTAAATATCCTCCAAATTACTCATACTTATAAAACACCCCCCACCTGACCCAATCCCCTACCATCCACCACGGGCTCTATTTTATCCCCAGATTTGGAGCTTTACTTCGTGAAGTGCATGTCCTCACCAACCGTTCGTTTTGTACCCACTGTAGTCGAGCTCCCGCCCCCACCA
The DNA here is from genome assembly GCF_949987535.1 of Balaenoptera acutorostrata. NCBI lineage: Eukaryota > Metazoa > Chordata > Mammalia > Artiodactyla > Balaenopteridae > Balaenoptera > Balaenoptera acutorostrata. Next base: position 101,165,902 of record NC_080072.1, on the reverse strand, counting down.
TCCTCCAGAGACTGGCGCCACGAGCTTACCTACGCCCTCCCTGTTCCAGATGCTCATCGGGCCTTACTTCGCTTGGCTGCCGGGCAGCGTTGTCACCACCGACTGTTCCCTCCTTTTTTTTTTTTTTTTTGCGTTTTATTTTTTTGTCTTTTTTTAACATCTTTATTACAGTATAATTGCTTTACAATGGTGTGTCAGTTTCTGCTTTATAACAAAGTGAATCAGTTGTACATATACATATGTCCCCATATCTCTTCCCTCTTGCATCTCCCTCCCTCTCACCCTCCCTATCCCACCCGTCTAAGTGGCCACAAAGCACCGAGCTGATCTCCCTGTGCTATGTGGCTGCTTCCCACTAGCTATCTATTTTACATTTGGTAGTGTATATATGTCCATGCCACTCTCTCACTTTGTCCCAGCTTACCCTTCCCCCTCCCCGTATCCTCAAATCCATTCTCTAGTGGGTCTGCATCTTTATTCCCGTCTTGCCCCTAGGTTCTTCTGATGATTGTTTTCTTTCTTTTTTTTTTTTTTTAGATTCTATATATGTGTTAGCATATGGTATTAGACATTTCTCCAAAGAAGATGTACAAATTACCAACAAACACATGATAGAATGCTCAACACTAATCATTATGCTCTCAATTAATCATTAGAGAAATGCTCTCAATTAATCATTAGAGAAATGCTCTCAATTAATTATTAGAGAAATGCAAATCAAAACTACAATGAGATATCATCTCACACCGGTCAGAATGGCCATCATCAAAAAATCTACAAACAATAAATGCTGGAGAGTGTGTGGAGAAAAGGGAACCCTCTTGCACTGTTGGTGGGAATGTAAATTGATACAGCCACTATGGAGAACAGTATAGAGGTTCCTTAAAAAACTAAAAATAGAACTACCATATGACCCGGCAATCCCACTACTGGGCATATACCCTGAGAAAACCATAATTCAAAAAGAGTCATGTACCACAGTGTTCATTGCAGCTCTATTTACAATAGCCAGGACACGGAAGCAACCTAAGTGTCCATTAACAGATGAATGGATAAAGAAGATGTGGTACATATATACAATGGAATATCACTCAGCCATAAAAAGGAACAAAACTGAGTTATTTGTAGTGAAGTGGATGGACCTAGAGACTGTCATACAGAGTGAAGTAAGTCAGAATGTTCCCTCCTTTTTGAAGCAGTCTCTTACCTTGGCTCCTACAAAGCAACATTCTCCTGGATAACCTCAGGTCTCTGGCTCTTTCCAAGTTCCTTTATTGGTTGCTCCCCTCCTCCTCCTCCTCCTCCCCTCCCCTCCCCCTCCTCCCCTTTCTCCTCCTCCTCCCCCTCCTTCTCCTCTTTCTCCTCCCCCTCCCCCTCCCCCTCTTTCTCCTCCCCCTCCCCCTCCTCCTCCTCTTTCTCCTCCCCTCCCCCTCCCCCTCTTTCTCCTCCCCCTCCTTCTCCTCCCCCTCCCCCTCTTTCTCCTCCTTCTCCTCCTCCCCCTCCTCCCCTCCCCCCTTTCTCCTCCCCCTCCTTCTTCTCCTCCTCCCCCCTCCTCCTCCTCCTCCTCCTTCTCCTCTTTCCCCTCCTCCGCCCCCTGCTCCCACTCCCGTTCCTGCTTCTGCTTCTGCTTCTTCTTCTGCTTGTCCTTCAAATATCCTTTAGGATCCCATCCTTGGCCCTTTTCTCACTCAGCACCCACTCTCTGGGCCATCTCTCTCATGGCTTTTATGAACATCTCTATGCTGTTTTCAAATCTATATCCCCCTGTCACCCTTTCATTCACACAGCAGGCAGCATATTTGTCATACACAGATCTTACCCTATCACTTCACTGAATACACTCATCAATGTGTTCCATTGCTTTTAGGATAAAATCAAAACTCTTTGCTGGTCAGAAAAGCCCCCCAGGATTTGGTCTTACCTTATACTCCAGCCTCAGTCTCTTTCCAGTGTCCTCCTGGAATTCTACATTCTGGCTGTGCTAGACCACCTTCACAGTTTCTAATGGTCCATGCTCTTTCAACTCAACCTTCCTCCATCCAGTTCTTTCTACCTGGAGCCCTTCTCTAATGGCCCACCCACCTGTCACCTTCAGGTCTCTGGTTAAGTGCGGCATCCTTTTGGTAGACCTATCCTCACCTCCAGGCTAGGTTAGGTCCTGCTGACTTCTGTACCTTTCCTATAAAAATATGCACTATATCTTTATGACATTCATGTTTAATTGTTCACTGCTCTATCCCACCTCCTAGCCCAATGCCCAATATACATTAGGTGCTCACAACTATGTTCTAGTTGAATGAACAAATTTACCTAAATGATAATAGCATTATCTGAACATATTTGAGACTTTTCACATCCCTTCAGGAAGATGGGCCTTGTGTTCTCCCATCTGCAAATCAACTGTGCTCCTAAGGCAATCTGTTCATGCAAAACAATTAAGCACTTGAATAAAACTGGGGAGGAAAAGGTGGCAACATCAAAGGCAGCTGTGCTACTCTCCTGCTGTAGAAGACTTGGTGAGAGTTTAACTGAGAAGGTGTCTAACATCTGATTTAAATAACTCCTGGCTTTCTTTCCCTTTAGTCTTGCTGGGTGGTTTGCACATATTCTCTGTAACCTACTTGGAGTATTATGATTAATAGCTGATCATGAAAACATTGTCCCTTAAATATTTAAAAAATATTTAAGATACCCTTAAATGTGGTTATATTAACTCTTAGACCTAGATTTTTTCAAAAGAGGGAGAAACCCTGTGATTTCTAATGGAGAAACAGGATTAGATATGCAGACATTAACTTCATAGAAACACTTCTAGGACCACAGTAGTTTCACAGAGTTGAAAAAAAAATCTTTTCATATACCTGCTTCTGGGTGAGTGATGGGGTCTTCCTGGGGCCCTGTGGGGATGTTGCTTCTGTCCAGATCTTGCCCTACTGATTTTCAGATTTTACCATTTTGTAAATATATTTGCCTGAATTTTTCCCTTTCTATAGCAGGACCCAAAATACTGGGAAATCTCAATCTAAGATAAACAAAATGTTTCATGAGAATCCAGAGATGACATTTAGTAAACCATCAGAATGGAGAGAGCCACCCTGATCTCCAGCAGCACCAAGAGGGGTACGTAGTCCCACTGGGAAGGGACGTGTGCACAGGTACACGCTGGATTTTTTTTTTTTAATAATTTTTTTAAAAAATTATTTATTTATTTATTTATGGCTGTGTTGGGTCTTCGTTTCTGTGCGAGGGCTTTTCTCTAGTTGTGGCAAGCAGGGGCCACTCTTCATCGCGGTGTGCGGGCCTCTCACTATCGCGGCCTCTCTTGTTGCGGAGCACAGGCTCCAGACGCGCAGGCTCAGCAATTGTGGCTCACGGGCCTAGTTGCTCCGCGGCATGTGGGATCTTCCCAGACCAGGGCTCGAACCCGTGTCCCCTGCATTGGCAGGCAGATTCTCAACCACTGCGCCACCAGGGAAGCCCTACACGCTGGATTTTAATTGGAGGGTTTTTTTGGTGTGTTTTGTTGTTGATCCTAAAATACATGGCTGGGAATGGAACAGTGGAGCTTTAAATGCAGTTAAACGGAACACAGCAGGGAGGGTGCATCATCACCTGGCTGGTTGAGCAGCAGGATTTTCTAAAGACATGAGAGGGAGTGGATGACCTTTCAAGAGCCCTCTTGTCCAGAGATTTTATGATTCCATGCACGTCCTCTGTCTAGACACGAAGGGTGGGTGCTCCTGCCTGCTTTGCCTGCTATAACGTGGGGAGAAGTATAACTGCTCCACCTACAGTCAGATCCCAGCAACTGTTCAGCCTCAGCCAGAAAAAACAACAGAACAAAATAGGGGAGAAAAAACCCACTGGAAAGAACATAATTGCAGAGTCTGTGACAAAGAAAATTCTCCCCAAATTATATTTACATTTAGTCCAGCCTTTCAAAGCAACTGTAACTTTCATATCTGTGTTTTGCACGGTTATCAACATTCATTCATATATTTAATGTCTATTAGGTAAGACCATTTCATGAGAAAAGGAAGAGATTGAAGGTTTGACCCTTCCTTTGACAAGTGAGGAGCAAAGACCTGGACAGGTGAGTTAGCTGACCATGGTTATTCAGTGACCCAAGCCAAGACCAAGGTGTTTGACTATCGATAAGACAGAGGTGTGAAGATTTCTCCACTTCTGAGACTGATCCAACCCTGCAGTGCTGTCATCAAACATTATACCTCAAATTCTTTCTCCTTTCACTCACAGGCCCTGGTCCTCACTCCTATGTATTACAGACCACCTGGATGCACCTTGTCCCTCTTCTGGCCTCCTCACTTCCTTACCTCTGCCCTTATAAACTTCTTCCCAGTTCTATAAACTTGCCACCTCTCACCAGGCTCGGGTCACACCAAAGACCTGCCCTGAAGGCTCTTCTCCAGACACCACATGGCTTTGCTCGCTCTCTCTACATCCAGGTCTCTGCTCAAATGTCATCTCCTCAGAGAGGGCTTCCTCGACCACCTTCTCTAAAACAACACCCCGTGAGTTCTTCATTCGCTATTTTTATTAAAAAAAACATCAATCTAATATCTTCTGAAACCTTATTTTGAAGTGTAATGCATATACTGAACCACACAGGGACCACAAAGCACTCCTCAACCTTCTGGAACTCCAGTGCCTGCAACCAGACTGTCCCCGACATGGGGTCTTCCCTCCTCTACCCTACCTGACCTGCAGGACTGAATTGCTGAGAAACAGGAGGAGGAAGAGAGAAAACATTTCCTTAACCCTTTGAATCCTCATCCTTCATCCTGACCAAGTTCTAAGGTTGGCCCCATAGACCTTTCTCTATCAAGAAGCACCTAATTTCTTTTTTTTTTCTATTCCTCATTTTATTTTATTTTTTAGTTTTTATTTACTTATTTTTTAATTGAAGTATAGTTGATTTACATTGTGTTAATTTCTGCTGTACAAGAAAGTGATTCAGTTATACATATATATACATTCTTTTTTATATTCTCTTCCATTATGGTTTATCACAGGATATTGAATATATTTCCCTGTGCTATACAGTAAGACCTTGTTTATCCATTCTATATATACTAGTTTGCATCTGTCAACCCCAAACTCCCAATCCATCCCTCTTCTACCCTGTCTCCCCACTGGCAACCATATGTCTGTTCTCCATGTCTGTGAGTCTGCCTCTGTTTCATACATAAGTTCATTTGTGTCATATTTTAGATTCCACATATAAGTGACATCACATGGTACTTGTCTTTTTCCCCCTGACTTACTTAATTTAGTATGATCATCTCTAGGTCCATCCAGGTTGCTGCAAATGGCATTATTTCATTCCTTTTTATGACTGAGTAGTATTCCATTGTATATATGTACCACATCTTCTTTATCCATTCATCTGTCAATGAACATTTAGGTTGTTTCCATGTCCTGGCTATTGTGAATAGTGCTACTATGGGTACAGGAGAAGAAGCACCTAATTTCTAATTGCTACTCAAGCAGCTGGAAGCTTGGCACCCCTAAGGGGGTGGAAACTTCCCAGGTCAGCTCTTAATCCAGAAGTCTGATGAGCAAATGCCTTAATTTCCTGTAGAATGGGACTTCGAACAATAGAATTTTGTAAGAACTACCCATAACAGCCCAATAAATAAATCAAGGCATTACTTTTCCCACAACTGCAGCACCGTAAAAAAAGTTTACAATTGGAGTTGCCCTACATGATATCATTAGCATAGTTGCTTTAGAGGGAATTTGAACACCCAATTTATGATATTTTGTCTTTCTCTTAACCTTCTCACCAGAGTTATCATTCCAGCCTACAAACTCTCAATGTGACATTGAATAATTTATCTTATCTCTTTGTATTTTTCATATTTCTAGGTGTGGCCTTTTATTTTCCACTTAGGTAAGTCCCTTTAACATTTCTTGTAGAGCTGGTTTGGTGGTGCTGAACTCTTTTAGCTTTTGCTTATCAGTAAAACTTTTGATCTCTCCTTCAAATCTGATTGAAAGCCTTGCCATGTAGAGTATTCTTAGTTGTAGCTTTTTCCTTTTTATCACTTTAAATATATCATGCCACTCACTCCCTTGTGGCCTGCAGAGTTTCTGCTGAAAGTCAGCTGATAGCCCTATGGGTGTTCCCTTGTATATAACTCATTGCTTTCCCCTTGCTGCTTTTAATATTCTCTCTTTAGCTTTAATTTTTGCCATTTTAATTACAATGTGTCTTGGTGTGTTCCTCTTTGAGGTGATCTTGTTTGGGTCACTTTGTGCTTCCTGGACCTGGATGTTTCCTTTCCCGGGTGAGGGAAGTCTTCAATATATGTTCTCTGCCCCTTTCTCTCTCTCTTCTCCTTCTGGGACCTCACATAATGTGAATGCTCATACTCTTGATGTTGTCCTAGTCTCTTTAATTAGACTGTCCTCAAGTTTTTTTATTCTTTTTTCTTTTTTATGTTTAGCTTCAGTGATTTTCACTATTCTGTCTTCCAGTTCACTGATCCATTCCTCTGTATCATCTAATCTACTGTTGATTCCTTCTAGTGTATTTTTAATTTCAGTTATTGTATTGTTCAGTTCTTTTTGGGTCTTCTTTATATTTTCTAACTCTTTGTTAAAAACTTCTAACTTCTCACTCTGTTCATGCATTCATCTCCCGATTCTTTGAGCATCTTTTTCATCATTACCTTAAACTCTTTGTCAGGTAGATTGCTTATCTCTACTTCACTTAGTTCTTCTTCTGTGGTTTTATCTTGTTCCTTTGTTTGGAACATATTCATCTGTCATCACATTTTGCCTAATTCACTGTCTTTGTTTCTATGTATTTGGTAGGTGGGTTGCATTTCCCTAGTCTTGGAGAAGTCCCCTCTGTAGGAAACGTCCTGCTGTTGTGACTGGCTGACTACTATAGCCACACTGGCAGGTGTTGCTGGCCCCTGGTCTGGTTGGTTTCCAGGCTTTGCCTTGTGTGGAGGCTGCTGGTCTCTGTGGGGTGTGGCCAGATCCTAACCCCAACCCTGCACAGCCAAAGGAGTCCCACTTTTGTTGCTGGTCTGCTGCTGGATGGGCCTGATTCTTAACGTGGCTGGCTGCAGTGCCATGATGGTCCTGGGTCGAGTGTCAGCCCACTGGTGGGTAGGGCCAGAGCCCCATGCTCCTGAGGCTGGTGCCCACCAGGCTGGTGCTCACCTTACTCAGTGGGCGAGGCTAGGTCCAGAGGTTAGTGCTTGCCTACTGATGGGTGGAGTTGGGTCCTGGGGTCTTTGGCTGCTGGGTGGGGGACCCGGAGCTGGTGTCCACCCACTGGGGCCCAGGGGGACACAGGGTTAGTGCTGACCCTGTGGTGGGTGGAACCAGATTGCACTGTCTCTGGCTGCAGGGCCCTGGGGGAGTCCCAGGGTTGAAGTTGGCTGCAAGTGGGTGGGGCTAAGACCAGGGAGTCTTGGGGCTAGTCCCAGCCCATTAGTGAGTACATTGGGTCCTGACAAAGCTGGCAGAGCCACAGTGGTCCCAGAGCTAGTGTTGGCCTGCTGCTGAGGTGGAGGTGTGGCCCAGGGGCTTCTGGAGCTGGTATCCACCCACTGGTGGTTGAGTTTGGGTCCCAGGGCTAGTGTTGGCCTGCTGGTGGTTGGGGCCAGGTCCTGGGCCCCATGGAGCCCTGGGCTGGGTCCCAGGGCAGCTGGCGGCTCAAGGGATTCTAAGGCAGCTGGCCTGCTGGTAGGTGGGGTCGTGTCCCCACCCAGCTAGCTGCCTGGCCTGCGGCATTCCAGGACTGGTGCCAATCTGGCGAAAATTAAATGAGATAATGCATGTAAAGGGCTGTGCACAGGTATTGCACAAAGCAGTTACTCAATCTCATTGAAAATAGAAAATACTTTGAGCTGAGTAATAATGAAAACACAACATATCGAAATTTCTGGGATACAGTCACAGCAGTCTTTAGAGGGAATTTTGTGAATTTAAATGTTTATGTTCATAAAGGGTAAAAATGAATCAATGATGTCAGTTTCTACATTAAGAAGTTAGGGGGTGGGACTTCCCTGGCAGTCCAGTGGTTAAGACTTCTCCTTCCAACACAAGGGGTGTGAGTTCAATCCCTGGCCGGGGAGTTGAGATCCCATATGCCTCGTGGCCTCGTGGCCAAAAAACTGAAACATAAAACAGAAGCAATATTGTAACAAATTCAATATAGACTTTAAAAATGGTCCACATCAAAAAATCTTAAAAGAAGAAAGAAGCTGGGGGTAGAAAAGAGATAAACTCAAGATAAAGAAAAGGAAATAAAAAGATAGAGGCAGAAATTAATGAAATTGAAGACAAGCAATGGAGAAAAATCAGCAAAGTCAGAAGTTGGTTCTTTAAAGGAGATCGATAAGATTCTTATTCCCTCAGCAATACTGATTAAGAAAAAGAAGAAAACACAAATTGTCAATATCAGGAATTAAAAAAGAAACATCACTACCCATCCTATTGGCAATGAAAGGGTAATAGGGGACCGTCGCAAACAACGTTTATGGCAATAAATTTGATAAATGAAATGAACAAATTTCTTGGAAAGCAGTGTATCAAAACAGAAGAGGAAGAATGAAAAGCCTATGTCTATTAAGAATTTGAATTTATTATCAAAAACACCCCCCCCCCCAAATTCCAGTCTTGCATTGGGATAGGCAAAGACTTCTTAGATAGGACATAAAATGTAATATTGTGAAAGACAAAAACTGAAAAATTGGTCTTAATCAAAATTAAATAATTTTCCTTATCAAAACACAATTAAGGAAATGAAAAGGGAAGCCACAGATGGGAATTAACATCATATATATATATATATATATATATATATATATATATATATATATATATATATATCTGACAAAGGATTTGTGCCAATATATTAAGAATTCTTAAAAATCAATAATACAAACAAAAATAGCTTCGTCCCAGCTTACCCTTCCCACTCCCCCGTCCTCAAGTCCATTCTCTACATCTGTGTCTTTATTCCTGTCCTGCCCCTAGGTTCATCAGGACCTTTTTTTTTTTTTTTTTTTTTTAGATTCCATATATATGTGTTAGCATACGGTATTTGTTTTTCTCTTTTGGACTTACTTCACTCTGTAAGACAGACTCTAGATCCATCCACCTTACTACAAATAACTCAGTTTCGTTTCTTTTTATGGCTGAGTAATATTGCATTGTATATATGTGCCACATCTTCTTTATCCATTTATCTGTTGATGGACACTTAGGTTGCTTCCATGTCCTGGCTATTGTAAATGGAGCTGCAATGAACATTGTGGTACATGTCTCTTTTTGAATTATGGTTTTCTCTGGGTATATGCCCAGTAGTGGTATTGCTGGGTCATATGGTAGTTCTTTTTTTAGTTTTTTAAGGAACCTCCATACCATTCTCCATAGTGACTGTACCAATTTACATTCCCACCAACAGTTCAGGAGGGTTACCTTTTCTCCATACCCCCTCCAGCATTTACTGTTTGTAGATTTTTTGATGATGGCCATTCTGACCAGTGTGAGGTGATATCTCATTGTGGTTTTGATTTGCATTTCTCTAATGATTAGTGATGTTGAGCATCATTTCATGTGTTTGTTGGCAATCTGTATATCTTCTTTGGAGAAATGTCTATTTAGGTCTTCTGCCCATTTTTTGACTGGGTTGTTTGTTTTTTTGATATTGAGCTGCATGAGCTGCTTATAAATTTTGGAGATTAATCCTTTGTCAGTTTCTTCATTTGCAAATATTTTCTCCCATTCTGAGGGTTGTCTTTTCGTCTTGTTTATGGTTTCCTTTGTTGTGCAAAATCTTTTAAGTTTCATTAGGTCCCATTTGTTTATTTTTGTTTTTATTTCCAGTTCTCTAGGAGGTAGGTCAAAAAGGATCTTGCTGTGATTTATGTCATAGAGTGTTCTGCCTATTTTTTCCTCTAAGAGTTTTATAGTGTCTGGCCTTACATTTAGGTCTTTAATCCATTTTGAGTTTATTTTTGTGTATGGTGTTAGGGAGTATTCCAATTTCATTCTTTTACATGTAGCTGTCCAGTTTTCCCAGCACCACTTATTGAAGGGGCTGTCTTTTCTCCATTGTATATTCTTGTCTACTTTATCAAAGATAAGGTGACCATATGTGCATGGGTTTATCTCTGGGCTTTCTATCCTGTTCCATTAATCTATCTTTCTGTTTTTGTGCCAGTACCATATTGTCTTGATTACTGTAGCTTTGTAGTATAGCCTGAAGTCAGGGAACTTGATTCCTCCAGCTCCGTTTTTCTTTCTCAAGATTGCATTTGCTATTCAGGGTCTTCTGTGTTTCCATACAAATTGTGAAATTTTTTGTTCTAGTTCTGTGAAAAATGCCATTGGTAGTTTGATAGGGATTGCACTGAATCTGTAGATTGCTTTGGGCAGTATAGTCATTTTCACAATGTTGATTGTTCCAAACCAAGAACATAGTATATCTCTCCATCTGTTTGTATGATCTTTAATTTCTTTCATCAGTGTCTTATAGTTTTCTGCATACAGGTCTTTTGTCTCCTTAAGTAGGTTTATTCCTAGGTATTTTATTCTTTTTGTTGCAATGGTAAATGGGAGTGTTTCCTTAATTTCTCTTTGAGATTTTTCATCATTAGTGTATAGGAAAGCAAGAGATTTCTGTGCATAAATTTTGTATCCTGCTACTTTACCAAATTCATTGATTAGCTCAAGTAGTTTTCTGGTAGCATCTTTAGGATTCTCTATGTATAGTATCATGTCATCTGCAAACAGTGACAGTTTTACTTCTTTTCTGATTTGGATTCCTTTTATTTCTTTTTCTTCTCTGATTGCTGTGGCTAAAACTTCCAGCAGTGAGAGTGGGCAACCTTGTCTTGTACCTGATCTTAGAGGAAATGGTTTCAGTTTTTCAGCTTTGAGAATGATGTTTGCTGTGGGTTTGTCTTATATGGCCTTTATTACGTTGAGGTAGGTTCCCTCTATGTCTACTTTCTGGAGAGTTTTTTTTTTATCATAAATGGGTGTTGAATTTTGTCAAAAGCTTTTTCTGCATCTATTGAGATTATCACACAGTTTTTATCCTTCAATTTGTTAATATGGTGTAGCACATTGATTGATTTGCATATATTGAAGAATCCTTGCATTCCTGGGATAAACCCCACTTGATCATGGTGTACAATCCTCTTAATGTGCTATTGGATTCTGTTTGCAAGTATTTTGTTGAGGACTTTTGCATCTATGTTCACCAGTGATATTGGCCTGTAGATTTCTTTTTTTGGGACCTCTTTGTCTGGTTTTGGTATGAGGGTGATGGTGGCCTCGTAGAATGAGTTTGGGAGTGTTCCTCCCTCTGCTACATTTTGGAAGAGTTTGAGAAGGATAGGTGTTAGCTCTTCTCTACATGTTTGATAGAATTTGCCTGTGAAGCCATCTGGTCCTGGGCTTTTGTTTGTTGGAAGATTTTTAATCACAGTTTCAATTTCAATGCTTGTGACTGGTCTGTTCATATTTCTATTTTTTCCTGATATCTAGTCTCACAGCATTGTGGTCAGAAAAGATACTTGATATGATTTCAATTTTCTTAAATTTACCGAGGCTTGATTTGTGACCCAAGATATGATCTATCCTGGAGCGTGTTCCCTGAGCACTTGAGAAGGAAGTGTATTCTGCTATTTTGGGATGGAATGTCCTATAAATATCAATTAAGTCCATCTTATCTAATGTGTCATTTAAAGCTTGTGTTTCCTTATTTATTTTCATTTTGGATGATCTGTCCGTCCGTTGGTGAAAGGGGGGTGTTAAAGTCCCCTACTATGATTGTGTTACTGTCGATTTCCCCTTTTATGGCTGTTAGCATTTGCCTCATATATTGAGGTGCTCCTATGCTGGATGCATAAATATTTAAAATTGTTATATCTTCTTCTTGGATTGATCCCTTGATCATTATGTAGTGTCCTTCTTTGTCGCTTGTAATAGTCTTTATTTTAAAGTCTGTTTTGTCTGATATGAGAATTGCTACTCCAGCTTTCTTTTGATTTCCATTTGCATGGAATATCTTTTTCCATCCCCGCACTTTGTCTGTACACGTCCCTAGGTCTGAAGTGGGTCTCTTGTAGACAGCATATATATGGGTCTTGTTTTTGTATCCATTCAGCCAGTCTATGTCTTTTGGTTGGAGCATTTAATCCATTTACATTTAAGAGAGTTATCAATACGTAGGTTCCTATGACCATTTTCTTAATTGTTCTGTGTTTGTTATTGTAGGTCTTTTCCTTCTCTTGTGTTTCCTGCCTAGAGAAGTTCCTTTAGCATTTGTTGTAAAGCTGGTTCGGTGGTGCTGAATTCTCTTAGCTTTTGCTTGTCTGTAAAGGTTTTACTTTCTCCGTCAAATCTGAATGAGATCCTTGCTGGGTAGAGTAGTCTTGGTTGTAGGTTTTTCCTTTTCATCACTTTAAATATGTCCTGCCACTCCCTTCTGTCTTGCAGAGTTTCTGCTGAAAGATCAGCTGTTAACCTTATGGGGATTCCCCTGTATGTTATTTGTTGCTTTCCCCTTGCTGCTTTTAATATTTTTTTCTTTGTATTTAATTTTTGATAGTTTGATATGTGTCTTGGCATGTTTCTCCTTGGATTTATGCTGTATGGAACTCTCTGTGCTTCCTGGACTTGATTGACTATTTCCTTTCCCATGTCAGGGAAGTTTTCAACTATAGTCTCTTCAAATATTTTCTCAGACACTTTCTTTTTTTCTTCTTCTCTGGGACCCCTGTAATTTGAATGTTGGTGCATTTAATGTTGTCCCAGAGGTCTCTGAGACTGTCCTCAATTCTTTTCATTCTTTTTTCTTTATTCTGCTGTGTGGCAGTTATTTCCACTATTATATCTTTCAGGTCACTTATCCTTTCTTCTGCCTCAGTTATTCTGCTATTGATTCCTTCTAGAAAATTTTTAATTTCATTTATTGTGTTGTTCATCATTGTTTGTTTGCTCTTTAGTTCTTCTAGGTCCTTGTTAAACGTTTCCTGTATTTTCTGTATTCTATTTCCAAGATTTTGGATCATCTTTACTAACATTATTCTGAATTCTTTTTCAGGTAGACTGCCTATTACCTCTTCATTTGTTTAGTCTGGTGGGTTTTTACCTTGCTCATTCATCTACTGCATATTTCTCTGTCTTCTCATTTTGTTTAACTTACTGTGTTTGGGGTCACCTTTTCGCAGGCTGCAAGTTCATAGTTTCCATTGTTTTTGGTGTCTGCCCCCAGTGGTTGAGGTTGGTTCAGTGGCTTGTGTAGGCTTCCTGGTGGAGGGTACTGGTGCTTGTGTTCTGCTGGGTGGGACTGGACCTTGTCTTTCTGGTTGGCAGGGCCACGTCCAGTGGTATGTTTTGGGGTGTTTGTGAACTTAGTATGATTTTAGGCAGCCTCTCTGCTAATGGGTGTGGTTGTGTTCCTGCCTTGCTAGCTGTTTGGCATGGGGCGTCCAGCACTGGAGCTTGCTGGCCGTCAGGTGGAGCTGAGTCTTAGTTTTGAGATGGAGATCTCTGGGAAAGCTCTTGTTGATTGATATTACATGGGGCTGGGGGGTCTCTGGTGATCCAATGTCCTGGACTCAGCTCTCCCACCTTGGAGGCTCAGGCCTGACACCGGGCCAGAGCACCAAGACCCTGTCAGCCACACAGCTCAGAAGAAAAGGAAGAAAAATAATAACAAAATAAAGTAAATAAAATATTTTTTAAATTAAAGAAAAAAAAAGAAGAGAGCAGCCAAACCGATAAACAAATCCACCAATGCTAACAAGCATTAAAAACAAAGATAAACATAAAAATCAGAAACAAATTAGTTGCAGATAGCAAACCTCAAGTCTACAGTTGCTCCCAAAATCCACTGCCTCAAATTTGGGAACATTCGTTGTCTATTCAGGTATCCACAGATGCAGGGTTTATCTAGTTGATTGTGGGGATGTAATCCACTGCTACTGAGGCTGCTGGGAGAAATTTCCCTTTCTCTTCTTTGTTCACACAGCTCCTGGGGTTTAGCTTTTGTTTTGGCCCCACCTCTGCGTGTAGGTCACCCCCAGGCATCTGTTCCCCGCCCAGACAGGAGGGGGTTAAAGCAGTGGCTGATCAGGGGGCTCTTGCCCTCTCAGGCCAGAGAGAGGGAGGGGTACGGTAGTCATAATTGGAACGCAGAGCAAGCCTGCGGTGGCAGAGGCCAGCGTGACTGTGCAACAGCCTGAGGCACGCCGTGTGTTCTCCTGGGGAAGTTGTCCCTGGATCTTGGGACCCTGGCAGTGGCATGCTTCACAGGCTCCTGGGGGGGCGTGTGCATCTGTGTGTGTGTGTGTAGTGACCTGTACTTGCACACAGCATTCTTTGTGGCAGCAGCAGCAGCATTAGTGGTTCATGCCTGTCTCTGGGGTCTGAGCTGATAGCCATGGCTCACACCCCTCTCTGGAGCTTGCTTAGGCAGTGCTCTGCCTTCTGTGGGCACACAGTGCAGGAACCCCCTCTCCTCACGCACCCCGAAACAATGGTCTCTTGCCTCTTCAGCAGGTCCAGACTTTTTCCCAGACTCCCTCCCGGGTAGCTGTGGTACACTAGTCCCCTTCAGGCTGTCTTCACACAGCCAACCCCAGTCCTTTCCCTGGGATCTGACCTCCAAAGCCTGAGCCTCAGCTCCCAGCCCCCTTCTGCCCCGGTGGGTGAGCAGACAAGCCTCTCGGGCTGGTGAGTGCTGGTCAGCACTGATCCTCTGTGTGGGCATCTCTCTGGTTTGCCCTCTGCACCCCTGTTGCTGCGCTCTCCTCTGTGGCTCTGAAGCTTCACCCCCTCGCCTCCCCCCATCTCCGCCAGTGAAGGGGCTTCCTAGTGTGTGGAAAATTTTCCTCCTTCACAGTTCCCTCCCAGAGGTGCAGGTCCCATCCCTATTCTTTTGTCTCTGTTTTTTTTCTTTTGCCCTACTCAGGTACGTGGGGATTTTCTTGCCTTTTGGGAAGTCTGAGGTCTTCTGCCAGCATTCAGCAGGTGTTCTGTAGGAGTTGTTCCACATGTAGATGTAGTTTTGATGCATTTGTGGGGAGGAAGATGATCTCCATGTCTTACTCCTCCGCCATCTTGAAGGTCCCAAGTCTTTGGGTTTTTCAAATGTGCTCTGTACTGCCTCCATCCATTTCCCAATTCCTACCATAACAGTGGAAAATGTAATCTTGATTTTCTCTTTCTATAACTATAGGAGGTCTGAATGTCGAGGGGGAACGTCTTTCACTTGATATTCCTGTGGGAAGGAATTTAGGTCCTCACTTCCATAAACGCTGTGAATTCCTCTAATGGAGAACAGGACGATGTGGTGGTACCAAAAAGATGGTCAGACTACTTAACATAATACTGCTTAATAAGATTAGAACTTAAAAAAGGAGGGAGGACAGAGACTAGTTTGATTACTACTAAGACCTCTGAGGAAGCTTCCCTCACCCCAATTATATCCTTTCTTTTCTATTAGCTACACAGTATTAAGAATCTAAGGAAACTGTAACACTCATAATTGAAGTTATGGAATTAAGAGCACTAAGACATCCAGTGCATGGATAACTTGAAATACTTTTGAGCTCATTCATCCCTTCAATACCTTTACTGGGACCCTCAAAAAGAGGGAAATAAATTATACAGTAATGGCAAAATGGCTAGCTGGTCAAGCAACTGGTTACCCTGTCCTCCCAGGGACATAGTTGGACACATTTCCCAGAATCTATTCCAGTTAGATAGGCCATACAATAAGTTTTGTCCAAAGGAACATGGGCGAGGGATATGTACAACTATCCTGGCCTGACCCATACAAATTTTCCACATGCACCTTCCCCTCTTCCCCTACAGGCTCCTTCAACAGAGAAGATGCTGTAAACTGGGAGAACGGCAGAGCTCTCAGGTGGAAGGAGCCTGGGTCTCAGATGACTGTGGAAAACTGTCCACTGACTTGAAACATCCACACTGGACTTTACATGAGAGAGAAATAACCTCGGAAAAGTTACACAACTGGGTCCCATTGTCCTTATGTCAAGGACTTTCAACAATGCCTGATCAAGAGTAAAAGCTCAATAAATATTAGCTTTCATTTTTATGGGAAACAAAGTTTACTTCTTCTTAATTTCCTTCTTTCTCTTGGGCAGAGTGGAGCACAGGGACCACGGGGGATTAGTGAAAAGCACTTAGCTGCACTGAACCAGTTTACAAAATACTAACTGGTATACTGGTATGTTTAAGTAAAGCAACACTGTAACAGGAACTCAAACAGAAACAACATTTTCTTCTGGATTCCAAGCATTAACTTTTATGACTGGTCTCTTGCTAAAACACTCAAATCTAATAAAAGATGTGAAATATAAAAAGACAGTGATACTCCCTTCTCTCTTTCTCCCCTTGATATCAAACATTTGGAGATATTCTAAAAGTTTTGACAACCCACATCATTTCTGTGGTTTCAGATTGACATAAAATTTGTAAAGAATACTTTGTGCTGTTACATTATTTAACTGATACACTTTAATAATAGTCATAATCAACTTTTATTGATTTTACATAAACAGCTTAGAGAATGCTTTTGGAAACCATGTTTTCCCAACATATTTATGTTACAACACATGACATTTCTTTATGAAAGTATTTGTTAAATCTTTTTGCAGAGGGAGTGGGGAAAAATGAAGAAAGAGGAGGGGAAATAAGATTTCAAAACTAATCTTCAGTGATAGGCCTAAATATTTGGCAATTATTTCCTTTTATAGAAAATCACAGGATTGTAACTTTGAAACATACCAAAAGTGCAGTGCATCAATTTAATTAAAAAACCAGTGGTGTCTAATATATTATTTGGGCATCAAATTTCCCTTTCTAAATATAATCAGGGTCATATAATTTTACACTTATTAAATAATGGTTGAAAACAATAACCATCAAAATCTTTAAATAATCCCAGATCTGTATTAAATCATGGTAGTATGAATATTTTCTAAAATTCCAATTTATTTGTTCATCAGTAAAACACAACAGTTGACAATGTCTCCAGAGAATAAGTTTTCTATGTGTAGGAAGACAATAATCTTATAACACCTGCTATTAATCAGGTCACTGAGCTACTAATACATTATATCACGATTTTTTTTCACACTGCTTTTTCCACTTCCACAAAGTACAAGTAGATGTTACCATACCAATTCTGAGTACTTAATCATTCCTGAAACAAGGAACCATCTTCATATTAGTACTTCTTTGTTATGGTGTTTAGTCTTGATATCATTAAGCACAATGAATTTTACTTAATGAATATGGATGAATTAAGGCAAAAGGACATAACCTAGTCCCCTCAATAATTTATCCTCTACCTTTTAAAAAACTGTTGTTGAGGCTATACAAATTACAGATCTACTGGCTGGAAAGACACAACTTCTCCCTTAGACCAACATTCAGTATTTTGAGCACGAGGTTAAAGTCATGGTGCTCAAGGCATGTTCCCTTGTTCTACCATTATGGTCGTTCCTCACCTGTACCCATAATACTGATTTTCACTTGCTATGCGTCCTGGCTGTAGATTATTTTCCTTGGTTAAAAATATTTAATAATTGGGCAATAATCTACTCAGCCTTTGTAAAGTCTCCATTGAATAATTTTTCATTGTTACAACCACTTACTGTATGGCTGTTGTGCTTTTCTTCTGTCATCTTCTTCACATAATTAAGTGGTCCGTTC
Organism: Balaenoptera acutorostrata; assembly: GCF_949987535.1. NCBI lineage: Eukaryota > Metazoa > Chordata > Mammalia > Artiodactyla > Balaenopteridae > Balaenoptera > Balaenoptera acutorostrata. The sequence continues at coordinate 101,148,157 of NC_080072.1, read as the reverse complement.
CCTTCAAAGGAGGAGGGATTTTTGAATGAGCCTCCAATTCTATCCCACAATGTGAAATACTGTCCATAGTTATAGTCAAAGAGCATGTGGTGGTCTGTATGATGAGCCGAGCCATTAATAAATGGCCTGAAGATATGGGGAACACGAAAATCACCATCATGAATAGAAATTGTCCAGATATTGACCAGGACGTACAAACCTAAATAAACTACCTTGTGTAATGGGAAGATAAATGGGTATATGTGGTAAGGTAGACCCTGAAGGAAACCATCCAGAGGATGAAAAGCATGACTTGCAAATGGAGTTGGAATCTTCCAGATATGATGAGGTTTGTGTAAGTGCTACAGAAGAAAAGAAGACCACATTAATGCCACAGGCTTTACCCAGTGCAACAACTGACTTAGCTTTTCATGCTCATGGTGTGAGAAATGACCTAACTAAAAAAATCCCTTTGAATTTAGCCAATTACTTTATAAAATTCCCTCCCCTTCTTTACCCCAAGACAGTAAGATTTTAACACAGCCCCTCCAGACCCATAAAGAAGGATACAAACAAAATGTACCTTGTACCTGTCATGACTAAGGCTACTTAGGTATTTAATAAGTTAGAAGAAATTCTTGAAAACAGAGACAGGATTTATAATTATACATTGCTGAAATGTGTATTTCCTCTCTTCCCCTACAAATGACTCTACCTTATTACCTTATATACAAGTCTATGATGAAGGCCTCTGTGAATCCAGTAGATCAGCATGTCAGTGAAAAAGAGAAAGGACAGTACACTAGCAATTAACCGAAACCAGCCTACAAGAGACAACAGGATATGGCAGAATCAAGATTCAGCTCCAAGGATCAGAGTTTACTTTTGACATGTCCATCTAAGAAGACAAAATTTGATCCTACACCTAAACCCTGTTAACTATCTGCTTTAGTTAATTCAGTACATCACAACCTCCATCTCCCTTGACTCTCTGGGATCTGCTCATTTCCCTCTCATAAAAACTTGAAGCGTCCCACCTACAATATTTCTTCATTAAACTATGAGGATATTTATGAAACAGAAAGAGTAAACCCCTACGGCATCTTTATCATTTAAATGCTGGAGAATAATGCTATTTATTTTTTCTTCATATTAATCTTCATAAAACATATCTTTACATATTACCTCCCCTGCTTAGAATTTTATTTTCCCTTGAAATACTGTAAGCCTAGCATTTACTCCATAACCCAACCCCTTCTGATCTTTCCAACCTCATATGCTCGTGTACTAACCAGGCTGGTTCACTCAATATCCTCCCAACATCTTCAAAGTCTTACCTCTATACTTTTACTCAAACTATCTAGAATGCCCTCTCTCCTTTTATTTTTATTCATATTTTGATCCACTTTCCAAGGCTGAGCCAATTCAGCACCCTGGTGTGTAATTTTTGTTTCCTCCTTTAAATAGCTAACCTCTTACTTAGAGAGCAGGGGTGCTGACACCAGCAAGCTTGGATTCCAGTCCCAGATCCACCACTTATTTGTTAAGTGAGCTTGGCAAGTTACTGAAATTCTCTGTACACTTAATTTACTCACCTATAAAAGGAGCATCGTAATAGTGCCTACCTCATAGAATTAATAGAATAAAACAGATTGGTAACACGTGAAAAGCTTAGAACTGAAGCTGGTACATATCAACAATAAATGTTAACTATGATTCTTACTTTCTAATACTAGATACTAGAAATGTATCTTGATGAAATAATTCCAGAATTTCACAAAATTTTAGTTTAGTCACTGTAGTACTGTTTATAATAGAAAACCAAGAACAATCTAAAGGTCTAAAAATTATGGATCATTTAAATAAACTATGGATATCTATACAATGCAATAGTATAAATATATACTGTATAATGTCAATATTTATTGACATGAAAATATGGGCATAAACACTGCTAAGAGAAAAAAATCAGAGTTCAAACCAGTATGCATAGTAAGGGTTTCAATTTTGTAATGTAAATAACGAAGTATTACAGGCATAGAAAAGTGAAAGAATATACATCAAAAGAGTTACAGTTTCCAGGTAGCAGAATGATGGATTTTTTTTAAAAAAATCGGTGTTTTCTGATTTTTTATAAATATCATGTACTACTTGAGCTTTTTTGTCAGATGTTTGAATTCAATAAAGATAATAGGAAACAAATTCAAGGCTCTAGCTCTGATCATGCCAATCTTCCCCTGGGCACAATTTCATCTACAACGAAGACTTTAAAGAAGCAGATTTGGTTCTTTAGAGAAACCCATCTGTTCCCGACTTTTACACTATATACTCACCGTATGGAAACTCCTCTATGCTGTCATATAGTTTGCTGTAACCTCTCACCTCTAGCAGGAACACTGAGACCGTGGGGATGCTTATCCACGGCACTGACTGGACAGAATGCATAATCTCTCGATAGACTTGGTTCTGAAAATGAAGTTTCCAATACTTAGAAACTATAAAATCTATGGTAAACAAAACTAGCATAAAATTGTTCTGGATTGGATTTTTAAAATCTCTTTTATATGAAGGAGCTTACCTCCAAATTGCTTCTACTTAAGTGTTACTATGTGGGCGTGGGTGTGTAAGAAAAACATTTCTTTTGTAGGAAGCAAATGCAACAAATATTTTGAATTCTGAAACTTTTTTTCCTTCCCACAAAATCTCTATTCCAAAGTTCTATTTAGAGAATAATCATTTCTTTCATAATTAACTTTCATACCCAACCCTCTCTATTTTTTTTCAGTCCTTGTAGTGACTGACAAATACAAATAACTGAAATAGAAAAGTGATTGTACACAAGTCTGAATCTACTGAGTTTGGATTATCTGGTCAAAAAATATATACATAGTAAAAGCAAATTTCAGTTTGTGAAAGTCAAATATCAAAACAATTACACAAATGTATACATTTATTTATTCATCACTATCAGCAAAGAAATTCTTGTCTATGTATCTAGCAAGACCAGGCTTACAGTTAAAAAAAAAAAAAAAAAAAAAAAAAGTAGGGGCTTCCCTGGTGGTGCAGTGGTTAAGAATCCGCCTGCCAATGCAGGGGACACGGGTTCGAGCCCTGGTCCAGGAAGATCCCACACGCCGCAGAGCAACTAAGCCCGTGCGCCACAACTACTGAGCCTGAGCTCTAGAGACCACAAGCCACCAACTACTGAGCCCGTGTGCCACAACTACGGAAGCCCACGTGCCTAGAGCCCATGCTCTGCAACAAGAGAAGCCACCACAATGCGAAGCCAGCGCACCACAACTAATAGTAGCCCCCGCTCGCCGCAACTAGAGAAAGCCCGCGCGCAGCAACGAAGACCCAATGCAGCCAAAAATAAATAAATTTTAAAAAAAACCTCAAAAAAAAACTTAAAAAAAAAAGTACAGCTTACTTATCCGTTTAAATTAAAGAAAAGAGAGAGGGGATTAGCCTTTCCAAAAATATCTAACCCATTTGGGGCTGTTTTCAGAAACTCTAAAAAGATTAAAACCAGTTTAATCTGAAAATCTCACAAATACACATTGTTATTTTTACTGTAATAATTAAAAAATAGGTAAGAAAATCACTTACCTTTAAAAATTGTGGGTGTTTCATTAATGAATGATCATAGACAAAATAATAACTCAGCGTTGCGAATAAGAAATAAAGGATATAAGCACCGAGATTTGTTATAATCAGGAGACTGACAGCTTGTCGGAAGATGCTGTCCTCTGGCCATGTGGCTGGATATATGTATGGTGTAAAAAAATAATAATCTGCAGCATTGAGTACAAGATCCATCTTAGCCCCTAAAGGATAAACATGTACAACAATTATTTACCCATGTTGACATTTCTCAAAGCAAAAAATTTTCAGAAAAACTATATATGAAGTTCCTGCCTTCATAAGTATATGTAGTACAAGTCTGCTGCTACCAGAATTCACTAAATGCCATCTCTAGAGCCAGAAGGATCTTCAATGTCATCTCTAGTTTAGTCTCTTGATATAATACATAGCGACACTGAAGTTCAGTTAGAGAAACTGAGGCCCAGGAAGTTTCTTCTCCAAGGTCAAGCTGAAAGGTGGCATAAGTCCAGATCTAATCGCACCTTAGTGTTCTCTTCCACCATGTCCTATTGCCATAGGACGTGGCAAGAGTAAACATGGCAAATAGGAAAGATGTGGAACACAGGGCACTAGGTATTCAGGCAAATGGTTTACTCCTTCAGCTGCAAGTTTCAGCAGCATCTTTCTCCTAAAAGGACTCATATTTCAGAGATTTTTGCTTCAACGCTGAGACTTAAGATGAATTCCCTAAAAGGTATCTATTCTGTGACTGTAACCAAAGAAGTCAGGGACTATCTATTCTCGTGACTAACCCTAACTCTCATTGACAGAACAAAGGGAGATGTATTCTTGGCAGTGACAGCTAGAATACATTTATTCCTCACCTCCCCCTCCTCCCCACCCCAGTCAGGGGCTGGCAAACTGTGGCCCACGGGCCGAACCCAGGGCCTGTTTCTGCAAAGAAGCTGTGTTGGAACACAGCTATGTCCAGATGTGTCTATGTTGTCTATGGCTGCTTCCCTGTACTACAAAGTCAAGGCTGAGTCACAGCAATAGACAGCATGGCTCACAAAGCCTAAAACGTTTATTATCTAGCCCTTTAAAAGGAAAGTTTGCCAACTCCTGTTCCAGATGCTTAAACTTTGAAAAACTTTAGTCGATTCTATATTCATGATCCTGAATCTAGTTCAACAACTTCATGGTCAGCTTCTGTGAGCTGACCACTGACTCTATCATTTATGATCTACTTCCTCCTTCTTCACTGCACTGTTTGTAGTGGGAAATGTGTCCTGTATTCCAAACACCTCTCATCTATAATTAAAACTTTTGAACAACAACAATAACAAAAAACCAGTTTGAAAATTGCCACTGGGTTTTTAGTCTCTTAAAGTCAAATTCGAGAAGCTCTCTATTTATTAGGGTGTTTAGCCCCTTGTTTGTGATATGAGTTGCAAGCATTTTTTTCTCACATTGACATGGAAAGAAATTTTTAATCAACTAATGCAGATATTGACATACATCCTTCATCATATATTGCTAATTCACTCAAACAACAATTAAGTATCAAGCACCGCACTAGGTGATGAGCATACAAAGATTAAAAAGATATAGTCTAAATCCACTTTCAAGGTAAGGCAACTACAGAAATCAATAGTTACATCAATATGACAAGTGCTGTAATAAAGGTATATATATGCAAATTGTGTAAAATCAGAAAAGACAACACAACTACCTCAGCTTACAACAGAAGGCTGTATAGTGAAGAATTTTGATTTGGGCTTTGAAGGACATTACCAGAAAAAAAATAAGGTTAGGAATACCTATTTCAAGCAGAAATAACAACTGCAAAGGCATGGAAAGTCATGGTCCATTCATGGTTCAAGGGATGTGGCCCATTAGGAATATATCGTACTGATGGGAAGCAGGGAGTCTAGGTTGCTCCTGAGGTAGACTAACCTAGAGAAGATGACCACCTGACCTCAGGCAATAGCTGTGAGAATAGACACATTCATCAGAGACTTAGCAAGTAAGATAACCCATGGCACTTGATAACTGATCAGATACTGGAGTGTGAAAGAAGAAAAAATCTAGTGGGAATTTGGTACTAGCAGATGCAAACTATTATATATAGAATGGATGAACAACAAGCTCCTACTGTATAGCACAGGGAACTATATTCAATATCCTGTAATAAACCATAATGGAAAAGAATATGAAAAAGAATATACATATGTATAACTAAATCACTTTGCTGTACACCAGAAACTAACAAAACATTGTAAATCAACTATACTTCAATTAAAAAAAAAAGAAATCTATGTTGATTGTGAGATTTTACCTTGCCTGAATGGATGGTGATGCTATGATAATCAAAATAGGGAATACTGTGGAGCTAGCAGACTTGGGTGCAACAGGGACTTGGAGGGTGCAAGGAATGATGGGTTCAGTTTGGGTCTTTTTTTAAAAAATTTAATGAATTAATTAATTTATTTTGGCTGAGTTGGGTCTTCGTTGTTGCACGCAGGCTTTCTTTAGTTGTGGCGAGCGGGGGCTACTCTTCATTGCGGTGCACGGGCTTCTCATGGCGGTGGCTTCTCCTGTTGTGGAGCAGGGGCTCTAGGTGCGTGGGCTTCAACAGTTGTGGCACGTGGGCTCAGTAGTTGTGGCGCACAGGCTTAGTTGCTCCGCGGCCTGTGGGATCTTCCCTGACCAGGGCTCGAACCCGTGTCCCGTGCATTGGCAGGTGGATTCTTAACCACTGTGACACCAGGGAAGTCCCTAGTTTGGGTCTTAAGTCTAATTGCTGTGGCTCATCTGGGCTCCTAGGCGAAAGCAGTAGACTACATGCAAATATGAATCTGAAGTTCAAAAGGGAGCCTAGTAGTATTGCAACAGTTGAAGCCATAAAGGATGGAGCAGCAGGTCAAGTACATAAAGTAATACCAGAAACATAAACAATGAAGAAGAACCCAACAATTCAAAAGAATATTGTTATACCACTAAAGGTTGGTAAGAGTTGGTGAACTAGTCTTGCATGTTACCTATAGTGCCAACAGCCATAATTCCATATAGTATTTGGGACAGCACCGTGTAGCCAAAAATAACTCAAACATTAACCATGAATCTTCTTTATTCAACCTTTAATATCCGATATAAGTGAAAACTTTAATAAGATCTCAGTCCTTAATAATAAAAAAACTCTTTAATTTTGCTTTTAACTGAAGACCATGCGAGTTGTGTTGATTTGCATATGCCCTGTACATAACTGTTCTGACAGTAAACCAGCACCTAGAAGGGAGGAGGGAATGAACCTCCGTCCATCTGGAGGCAGTTGAGATACTGTGAGATGAAACCTGTTTTTAAGTGTTTTCAGATTTTGGTTTCAATTAATTCTATTTGTGGGATGTAGTAATTAGGTATTCACAAATATATTGCTGTAATTTCTGCCATCTAACATAAAAAAAGTTTGAAATCACTAACAATTATGACCTCAAAACTGCAATTCAATTTTGAAGTTTATATTCAAACCCACATCTGTGAAATGGAGAAAGCATATCTACTTTATAGAATTGTTCTAAGATTTAGAGACGAAGTACATAGTGGTGTGGTACTATCTGACACGGGGAAGCTCATCAACAAATAGGAGCTATTATTACTACCGTTACAGGAACCAAAGCTGGGCCAAAATCACTTTAACCTATAGTAGAAAAAGATGTCATTTGATGTTTTAAAGAAATAAGTTCATTTCTAATATCAGTATTTACTGTATATGAGGCACTGTAAATATTAACTCATTTAACCCTCTCAAGATATACCCTAAAAGTCAGGTACTAGTATTATTCTTGTCTTATAAGAAAGCTGGACACAGAAAATTCACAGAGTCATCAAGTAAACAAATGCTGGAGAAGGGATTCAGTCACTCCCTGGCTGGTTGCAAAATCCACAGACTTGAACCAAGTTCTACTGTTTCTTCATTAGTATCTCTTCAGCTCCTTAAATTTTTAAATTCTCAATGACTCTACAAGCTCATATACTTTTGCACAGAATTTTTTTTTTAATTTTTCATTTTTTGGCTGCGTTGGATCTTCGTTGCTGCGCGTGGGCTTTCTCTGGTTGTGGCGAGCGGGGGCTACTCTTTGTTGCAGTGCTCGGGCTATGCATTGTGGTGGCTTCTCTTGTTGTGGTTGTGGAGCACGGGCTCTAGGTGCACGGGCTTCAGTAGTTGCAGCATGTGAGCTCAGCAATTGCGGCACACAGGCCCTAGAGCGTGCAGGCTTCAGTAGTTGAGGCACATGGGCTCAGCAGTTGTGGCTCGTGGGCTCTAGAGCGCAGGCTCAGTAGTTGTGGCACATGGGCTTAGTTGCTCCACGGCATGTGGGATCTTCTGGGACCAGGGCTCGAACCTGTGTCCCCTGCATTGGCAGGCAGATTCTCAACCACTGCGCCACCAGGGAAGCCCATTTTGCATATAATTTTAAGGGGTTTATATCCACTAAAGTCAGGGGCTCTACAAACCCTAAGTTAAGTACCCCTAACAAATAGAAACTTACATTATTTTACTTTGGCTGAAACAAAGAAACCTTTTCTTAAAACATAGTTATCAACAAAATACAATTAGGCTTAAAATGACTTGAGTCATTCTGCTTTACTTTAAAAGTATAGATAATATACTGTTAGTATAATAGCTAACATTTATTGACAACCAGGTATTACTTAAAAAGCACTTTTTATGTATCACCTCGCTTGATTCTCACAACTCTATGAGGTAGATACTTCTATAACCCCCATTTTAAAGATAGGGAAAATGAAGGCAGGAATATTTAAATAAGTTGTTAACTAATGTAACAGTAACAAATAACAAGTAACAGCTGGGATATATATTCCAGAGCCTGTTCTCCTAGCTACTACATTGTAATATCTAGGTGTAGGCATGCAGATGCGGAATTCTGATTATCCCATGTTAATTATATTACATAATGAATGGGAAAGCACTCTGTAAATGAGCAAGGGTCATGTATTTATTTTTAGGTGCCTATCATTAGAAACTTAAAAAGAAAAAAATCAATGGTGATATAAAGACAGGTAACCTACAAGTAGTTATAAAGTTATATCACCTACAGGTGATATAAAGACAGGTGGTTTGGCTACCACAAACTTTCCAGTTTGGAAACTATCTCCTATACCACCTCCAAATTTGCTCTGCTGTTACACAGGGATGCTAGCAGACATGATTCTTCCTATTAGGATGCTAAACTAATAGATTATTTCCCTTTCCTTCTTGTCTTCTCAAACCGTGGCCTGTCCCTCCATCCTAATTACACTGCTGTAACTGGGGCTTGCTTCAACCTAATTCCTTTGCTGCTTGAAAGAAAAAAAAAAAATCCCCCCAAGAACAGAGGGAAATCCGTCGCAAAATGCTTTATTAGTGTTCAGCGGACAAACTTGCCTTGGATAAGAGATTCCCAGTAGCCAACATCAAACATTTCATTTTTTTCAGGCCCATGCACATGTCTGTTTCTTTCACCTCTCCCTGTGCCCTGACATACCCCGCCTCTGTCCGGGCAGAGGCCCCTAAATCTGGAGGTCTCTGGCGGCAACCAGCCTCCCGCCAGCCCCGGCCAGCGCGCGTGCCCTGCGCCCCGCACGCTCCCCATCACAGCCGCCGCCTAGCCAACTGTTTTCAGGACACCCGGCTACCTGGTCGTCTCTGCTAACGGTCAGCGCAGGAGTCCTCAGGTCAAGTTTCGCAGACAGAACCCCCAGAGTCTGCCTAGTGCCTTTCATCTAGGAGACAGTCAACGAACGCCTGCGGGAAGCTGAAGAAGGGGGCAGACGCACTCTCAACTTCCCCACCTGCGTCTTGCCTTAGTCTCTCCACCCCCTTTTCCTCCTCTTCTCTCGCTTCCAGCTCAGGTGTATTCCCTCCTTTCCCCGCCCCCCTGTCATCCCTACCTAGAGAGGGTCCGCCGCCGGCTGCCGACTCGATTCCTGCGGGGCCCCGGCTGCTCCAGCTACTGGACCGCGTCTGTCAGCAAGCAGGCAAGGTCTGGAAGGGCGTAGCCTGACCCCACGCTCGGGGCGAACGGCGCCGCCAACCAATCAGAGGCCGGCGGCATAAGCCGATATGACGGCAGATCGCGTGACTTGGCCGCGAGGGGCTCTCGGTGGTCACGTGGGCGCCGCGCGCTCCAACACGCCCCCTTCATTCCCAGGGACTGAAGGGAGGAGAGGACCTGATTTAGGTACTAAGGTGGTGCAAGGTGGAGTTTCAGGTTGTATTTGTTTCTTTGCTTTTTCACTGGCGCTGGTGTGTGTAGCTCAAAGTCTTGTACGGAGCAGGTTTACGTTATTTATGCAAACAATCCTTGCTCTGCCTTGAGGGAACTAGATGATACTTCTTTTGAAATGCATGTTGGAAGCATTTTCTACTTAAGAGAAGGAGGCGCAAATACTTGTTAGACAACTTGGTAATACGTATTTCTCAACCCCAGCCTGCTCTTTTCTGTAACACTGAATGGCTAGAATTTGGCTGAACCAGTTTAGGTAGGTGTTGAAATGCCAGAAACCTTTTCGTAGTACAGATAAAGCAGATCTATGCAGACTAAACGGGAGTATCTGTAGATTCCTAGAGGTTTGCTTTTGCGCGCGTGTGTGGTTTTTATTTTTGTCGTTGTTAGCTTTTCTAAATATGAATTGCAGTGGTCACACTTGTAAATAAACCTTTCTGGAAGCCTCAGAGGAGTGGTTCTCAAAGTCCAACCAGCAGTGTCCAACAAATTTAGAGTTTCCTGGAAACACAAGTTCTTGGGAGCCGCCTCAGACCTGCTAGATTAGAAGCTCTGGGAGGACCCCAGGAAGCTGGGTTTAACAAACCCTGGATTGATTCCCATGTTTGATAAAGTTTGGGAACCACTGTTATAGTGAACTTGACCATCAGAAGAAAATCCGAAGAAAGTCCTTTGATTTTGTTCCCTCTAGAGTGATAGATAGAAGAAAATACCGGAAAGTGAGAGATGACTAACTTTAGAGAAGAATATTTGTTTCCTTATAGGATCATCAGAAGTGCTGCAGTGTAAGAGGAGAAATTATTAGACTCTAATCATGAAAACCTTTTATATGAGTATTGTTTTAAATATCTGTGGCTTGCCTCCTACTTTCTTTTTTTAAATTAACATATATTAGTTTCAGATGTACAATATAATGGCTTGATATTTGTATATATTGTAAGATTACCTCCTACTTTCTAATTCACATTTCTTCACTTTTGTTTCCTTTGTTATTGTTCTTATTGCATCCTTTAATTTTTGAGATTAAGATTTTTACGTTCATTTCTGGGGAAAATTAAAATGTGGTTAAAGGTGTTTACCTAGTACAAAGTTTCCAGATTTGTGATTGCTGTAGGGTAAAGCTCGCCTGCGTGGTTGGTTAGTCTACAAGTATATTTATCCCTTTTACTTGAATTAACTTCAGATTAAAAAAAATAACAGACTTCTCTTGAAAGATTGGGAAATTATGTTACAAAAATTGATAGATTTATGAAAGGTTGGGAAATTAAATTACATAAATTGATAAAATTTGAGTCTGCCAAGAAAAATAATTGTTGTTTCTATGAAAACTAAGAAGAATTCTTCAGAAAGACCAGATAAGGATGAATGCTAATAAAATACACATTGAATTGGGTGTGGGTCAGGTGGTTATAAAAGTCTAGAGAAATTTTAAAGATATGTGCATTTTGTTGTATATTTATTTCCTTCTCAATTTTAGAAATGTCTTCGTCACATTATCCAGGCATGTTTAAATTTTACATTAAGTATTTATCTCCCCCTCCTCAGTAAAATACTTGTTGGTTTTCTGATCGTACTACTGCTATTTCCTTTACTAATAGTTAAGGTAAACATTCCAGAGTGGTTTTTTGATGAAGTATTTAAAAATTATCTCCCATGTAAGGGATTGAGAGGTATAAATTATTATGTATAAAATAAGCTACAAGGATATATTGTACAATGCAAGGAATATACCCAATATTTGTAATAACGATAAATGAAGTATAACCTTTAAAAATCACGAATCACAATATTGTACACCTATAACATATAATATTGTACATCATCGGTACTTCAATTAAAAAAATAAATAAATACATTATATGCATAGAATCACATTAATTATAAGTAACCCAGAACTGTTGACAAGAAATTAATACTAAAATTAACGAAATTTAGACCTTAAAAAAATTATCTCCCGTAATAGGAATTCTACTACCTCATAATTTTTAACATCAGATACACAGAACATATATCTTCTGTGTATCTGAAATATCTCATCATATTAGGAAGACATTTCTTGTACGTTTTTTTCCCCTCTGACTTCTGTTGTCCACAGTGGAGAGCATGCCTCAATTTCGTTTTTTTACTGAAATGGTTTTGCCTAATTAGAAACAAACTAGAGAGTTACTTATTGAGTCAATCTTTTTCTCAGGTGTTGTCTTCTCAGATTTTTATTGTCAAAAGCATTTCTTGCATGCCTGCTAAGAAAAGACCTTTGTACTCAATGCTCTGTGAAGTACTACTGAAGAGCATATTGAAATCTCTGGAATGCTTAGGATAATATGTACCATGGCTTCTCATATTTCTGCACTGTGGTATCCCTTATGCCCAAGAAGAAGGTGTAAAGGAAGAACAGCGGCAGCAACAACAATTACAGTAATATTAGCAGCAGTAAGCATATGTATAGAATTGTTTAGTACAAAAACACGGATAGAATGATTGGTAAAGAAGTAAAGTCAGTGACGTTAAGTTTACTTTTGGTTGTGCAAGCTTAGTTTTGATAAGATTTAATCATCCTAATCTAAGAGGAAAAGGAACCATTATTCCCGAGAGCCTCCCTATGATGATATTTTTTTCCTAGACCTTCTAGTGTTGTGATGTCAAATATGGTAGAGGCTAGCTATGTGTGGTTAAATTTAAATAAGTTAAAAAATAACAAATTCAGTTCCTCAGTTGCACTAGGCAGATTTCGAGGGCTCACTGGCCACTTGTGGCTCTTGGCTATCATACTGGATCCTGTAGGGATCGAACATTTCCATCATCACTGAAAATTCTGTTGGGCAGCACTGTTTATCTTTCATGTCTCTACTTTACCTTTCTTTTGTGTGTGTGTGTGTGTGTGTGTGTGTGTGTGTGTGTGTGTCATAGTTATAATGACTACTTTAATATTCTTGTTTGCTAATTCTAACCCTTGTGTCAATTCTTTTTTTTTTAAATTGTGATGCAGTTGAATTATAATATTATAGTGGTTTACTTCAGCACTGCTGGTGTAGTGGTAACATGCAAGAGCCCCAGTATTATTATATTAGCTTCAGGTATACAACATGACGATTCAAAATTTTTATAGATTATACCCCATTTAAAGTTATGAGAAATATTGGCTATATTACCTGTGCTGTACAATATATCCCTGTAGCTTCTTTATTTTGTACATAGTAGTTTGTACCTCTTAATTCCATACCGCTATCTTGCCTCTCTTTCTTCTCCCCATTGGTAACCTCTAGTTTGTTCCCTATAACAGTCTGTTTCTTTTTTGTGATATCCACTAGTTTGTTTTATTTTTTAGATTCCATATATAAGTGATAACATACAATATTTGTCTTTTTCTGACTTATTTCATTAAGCATAATACCCTTCAGGTCCATCCATGTTGTTGCAAATGGGAACATTTCTTTTTTTTTTATGGCTGAGTAGTATTCCAGTGTGTGTGTGTGTGTGTGTGTGTGTGTGTGTGTTTGTGTGTGTGTATCATATCTTCTTTATCCATCCGTTGATGGACACTTAGATTACTTCCGTATCTTGGCTGTTGTAAATAATGCTGCTGTGAACATTGGGATACATGTATTTTTTCTAATTAGTGTTTTTGTTTTCTTCAGATTTATACCCAGGAGTAGAATTGCTGGATGGTATGGTGGTTCTATTTTTAGTTTTTTGAGGAACCTCCATACTGGTTTCCAAGTGGCTGTACCAATTTACATTCCCGCCAGCAGTGCACAAGCGTTCCCTTTCTCTACATCCTTGCCAACATTTGTTATTTGTGGTCTTTTTGATGATAGCCATTCTGACAGGTGTGAGGTGATATCTCACTGTGGTTTTGATTTGCATTTCTCTGATGATTAGCAATGTTAAGCATCTTTTCATGTGCCTGTTGGCCATCTGTATGCCTTTTTGGGAAAAATGTCTATTCAGGGTCTTCTGTTCTTTTTTTAACCACGTTGTTTGTTTTTTGATATTGAGTTGTTTGAGCTGTATATATATTTTGGATATTAACCCCTTATTGGTTGTATCATTTGCAAATATTTTCTCCCATTCAGGAGGTTTTCTTTTCATTTTGTTGATGGTTTCCTTTGCTGTGCAAAATCTTTTAAGTTTAATTAGGTCCCATTGGTTTATTTCTGCTTTTGTTTCCTTTGCCTTAGGAGACAGATCCAAAAAAATATGCTACGATTTAAGTCAAAGAGTGTTCTAACAATGTTTTCTTCTAGGAGTTTTATGGTTTCTGGTCTTACATTTAGGGATTTAATCCATTTTGAGTTTATTTTTGTATACAGTGTTAGAGAATGCTCTAATTTCATTCTTTTACATGTAGCTGTCCAGTTTTCCCAGCACCACTTATTGAAGAGGCTGTCTTTCCTCCATTGTATGTTGTTTCCTCCTTTGTCATATATTAATTGACCACTGGTGTGTGGGTTTATTTCTGGGCTCTCTATTCTGTTCCATTGATCTATGTGTCTGTTTTTGTGCCAGTATTATATGGTTTTGATTACTGTAGCTTTGTGGTATAGCCTGAAGTCAAGGAGCATGATACCTCCAGCTCTGTTCTTTTTTCTCAAGATTGTTTTGGCTATTTGGGGTCTTTTGTGTTTCCACACGAAATTTAAAATTATTTGTTCTAGTTCTTTGAAAAATGCCATTTGTATTTTGATAGAGATTGCATTGAATTTGTAGGTTACCTTGAGTAGTATTATTAATACTACAATATTAATTCTTCTAATCCATGAACACAGTATATCTTTCCATCTGTTTGTGTCATCTTCAATTTCTTTCATCAGCATCGTATAGTTTGCCAAGTACAGGTCTTTTACCTCATTAGTTAGATTTATTCCTAGATGTTTTATTCTTTTTGATGTGGTTGTAAATGGGACTTTTCCTTAATTTCTCTTTCTGGTAGTTTGTTGTTAGTGTATAGAGATGCAACAGATTTCTGTATATTAATTTTGTATTCTGCAACTGTACCAAATTCACTGATGAGCAGACTAGAGAATTGTTTAAAAGCCTTCAAATCTAGTAGTAGTCTGCATTCAGTCTGCTTTTCAAGAGTCTTTATTTGTCTCCACTTTGAACAAAATGAAACTGGAAATCCAATGCAAAGCACTAGAGGTACAGTCTATACAAGAAAGACTACTCAGAACTCCAGTCAGAAGAACCATACTCAAAAGAAGGCTTTAATGACTGGGGAATAAATATTTAGATTAAAAATAAAATTCTTAAGGTATACATATTGATAAGAATGTAGGCTAGGCTTCATGTGACAGACACCCAAAATATTAGCGATTTACTCCAGAGAAAAGTTTATTTTCCTTTCACATAAAGGTGTAAATTAGCATAGTTATCTATGGTAGCAAATAAACCCTCAAATTGTAATGACTGAGACACAGTGGAAATTTATTTTTCACTCACGTAACAGGTCAAATGGATGATCCTGGTCAGTGGATAGCCCTCCTCCACATGGTGATTCAGGAATCTAGGCTTTTCCATCTTGTAGCTCTGTCATTATCATAACTTTATGCATATTAAATAGAGAAATAGGAAAGAGGGTATGAAACATGCATAGCTTTTCAAAGACCCAATCTAAAAACTCCACGTGTTACCTCTCACATTCTGTTGGCCACAGCTCGGTCACATGACCACATCTAACTATTAGGGAGGCTGAGAAATGTAGTCTTTATTCTGGTAGTGTATTTGTTCAGCTAAAGTCAGAGTTTCCATTTCTGTAATAGTTATCTATTACTTTGTAATAAATTACCCCAAAACATAAGGGCATGGAACAATAACCATTTGCTTCACAATTTCTGTGGGTGGAGAATCTGGTTGCAGCCTAGCTGGAGCCTCTGGCTCTGGAGCTCTCAGAGGTTACAGTCAAGGTATCAGCCAGGGCTGCAGTCATCTCAAGGCTGTATTTGGGGAGAATCCCTTCCAAACTCACTCAGTTGACTGTCAGCAACCTCAAAAGTTCTGCTTCTAAGCTCACCCACACTGCCATTGGCAGCTGCTAGGTTCTCATTGGCTATCGTCAGAGAGATTGGTTTCTTGCCATGTGGGTGGTGAGAGATGCTCTTTGTTCTTCTTTCTTTACAAAAGAAACGAAAGGCTCAAGGTTGAGTCACTTGCCCTAAAATTGCAAACCAAGAAGGAGTTGCTGTTGCAGCCCTTCCCAGGAGTGGAATTTTAAACCAATCAGTCTGGAATTTCCTGGTCAACACTGGTGAGCTAATCTGCCTGAGACCCCCCCTCCTTCCTTCCCCTAAGGGAAGGTCACCTTGCCTGAAAAACCTACTCTTTTAACTTCCTTGTCCCACCCTCTTTCTGCCTATAAAAACCTTCCATTTTGGTTTTTTTGTTCTTGTTGCTTTTTTACAGTCTAGTGTTTATTTTATGTTATGGCAGTTACACTTGAATTTCAAAAATTTAAAACATAAAAAGTGGTTAGGGACTGCTGGCTTAAAAAAAATGCACAACGTGAGAGTTGTGAGTTAAGTTTTATTTGGGGCAAAATGAGGACTATAGCCCGGGAGATAGCATCTCAGATAGCTCTGAGAAACTGCTCCAAAGAGGTAGGGGGGAAGGTCAGTGTACATGTGATTTTGGTCAATCAGGAGTACATGCAAACAAGCACATATTTTTTTGCAAAAAGTTTCTGCTAGTCTTGTGAAAGTACTGCTAGTCATGAGGAGCAGACATGACCATGAAGGATTTTAGTGCTTTTCTAGATATGAGGAGATACAAGAATCGGGCTCATAAAATCGTCTCCTGAAAATATCTATCTGAAGATCTGTTCTGCCAGTTTTTCCCAGAGCACGGGATGCCTCATTTCTGCTCTCCACCCTGAGCTCCTTTCGGGGGGGTATTGAAAGTCAGCCGCTGCAGCAGCACATGATTTAATCCTTGCAGAGGTAGACGGCACCTGCCAATTTGTATTTGACAGGACTAACATTTGTATCAACAGTTGATAAATGTCTAAGATTGTTTATTATACAGCAGGGTACAATGGTAGTGCTAATGCCAACAGGGCACTATGGAAATTAGTCTAAAAATTATCATTTATCTTTATACAAGCAACAACACTTGCTGCTGTTTTAGAATTTTGGGATATAGTCTGCTTCTAATGCTAAGCAGTCCTTGAACATTTTTAATGTTATACAGTGTTACAGTAATTAGTTTGGCAAATGTTTCAAAATAAAGTAGAAATATATTCATAACATGACAGAAATGCACATCCTGTTTTGTTTTCAATAAGAACCATAATAGGTACAGGTCAGAACTCTTCCCTATGTGAAATAATTTACACATGGATGAGTACTATAATATCACCATCTAAAATAATCACTAAATAGGGGCTTCCCAGGTGGTGCAGTGGTTAAGAAACCGCCTGCCAATGCAGGGGACATGGGTTTGATCCCTGGCCTGGGAAGATCCCACATGCTGCAGAGCAACTAAGCCCCTGCACCACAACTACTGAGCCTGTGCTCTAGAGCCCGTGAGCCACAACTGCTGAGCCTGTGTGCCTAGAGCCCGTGCTCCGCAACAAGAGAAGCCACTGCAAGAAGCCCGTGCACCACAATGAAGAGTAGCCCCCCCTTGCCACAACTAGAGAAAGCCCGTGCACAGCAACGAAGACCCAACACAGCCAAAAATAAAAACAAATAAATAAATCTATATTTTTAAAAACTTATTAAAAAAATAAAATAATCACTAAACACAATTCTTCTTCAGAAATAAGCAAAGGAAAAACCTTCCATTTTGTACAGCTCCTGTGAGTATCTCTCAGCTGGCCAGATGAGATGCTGCCCAAATTCGTGAATTGTTTAATAAGCCAATTGGATCTTCAAATTTACCAGGTTGAATTGTGTTTTTTAACAAGATAGTAGTTGAAGGAGCAGTATCCATAAAGAACCCTGTGAATTACAGGGAATGGAAGAAATGCTGCTTCAGAACCAGGGGATAAAATGAGGCTGTTGCGAAGGAAGAGATCTTCCTGTATCCTTCTAGGTTCCTTTGGCTGGTCTAAGAATTAAAGTGACATGAAACAGATTAACAGGGAAAAATCAAACAGAAGTTTAATAACATGTACACATGGGAGAGACCCAGGAAATCTGAATAACTCACCAAAATGGCCAAAGTCCTCACCCTAAATACCATCCTCAGCCAAAGACAAAAGATGTTAGAGGTAGTGGTTTTAGGACTGCAAAGGAGAGGAAGGCAATTCACATGGACGTGGAAAAGCAAATGTTAGGTAAACAAACGCCTGCTAGGCCATGCCACAGCAGAACATAACATCACACCCATAAGTTCCCAGAAATAACTAAGGGAGACTTTGAGTGAGACCTACGGTCAAGGAGCAAATAATCTGTGACATTTGAACTATTCGTGTTGAGGTGTTGGCATTCATAACCGTGGACTGGTGGGGCCTGAGGAAATTTGAATTGTAAATACAAAATTTGACTGAATAGAATTGGAGCACAGAGAGAATACTGACTTTGTCTAAGGAACTCAAAGCAGCTTCACAGCTCAAGACTTTAAGGAGAAATGGGAGTCACCCGTGTCAGGTGACAGATGTGACTAGAAGGTCAGAGGAGCTGCCTCTGCATTGGGTGACAAATCAAAGCATGTAGCATGTTCTGGGATGAGAAAATGTGACTATAATGTGGCTAAAGCTGAGCATCGTTTTATAAACGAGACAGAAGGAGGATGGGCTGCGTGTGTTGAGTTCTATTTGTTGGAATTCTTTGAGGTCTGAGATGAATTTCTCCATGGGGGAATTTAATTTGCTTCTGTCAGGCTTCTGGGGATTCTGCTAATCCAAGATCACTCTAATTTCAACTCTCATTTTGAAGTGTTTAATACCACCAAGATGACAAGGATTTGGCCTGAGAGCTGGCTTTCAGTTCTAAATTCTCACCAGTGATTCCCTCCCTTTGCTGCACTCATGTTGTGAGTGTGTTTCTTTCCTTTGGAGTCCCCTGGGGCTGGAGGTGAGGGGTGGGAGGTGGGGAGAGATATTTTCATGAAAAAGTTTACCCAGATACCTAGGTCACCAAATAATCAGAAACAGAATGAAAGTCATCTTTCTGATGAAAGAGGCTGGCATTTTATTTACCGGCATTTTTCTCTACTGAGGAAACTATTTCCAAAATCTTTGCTTTAGAAAATGTTGGGTAAAGGAAAGAACATGGAATGGCTGGTCCAAATGTCAGAGAGCTGGTTTTTTTTTCCCCAAACATATTTTATTTACTCACCGCTTTGCTTGTCACCGATGGACTTTAAATGCCAGAGCTAATTTTTAGTCTGGTCCCTAGTTCAGTGACATAGAACTTCAGTTGCCTCCTATGTAAAAATAGAACACTAATGCATACTGTATTCATTTTCAACAGCTGCCCTAACAAAGTACCACGCATTAGGTGGCTTAAAACAATAGAAATGTATTATCTGACGGTTCTGGAGGCTAGAAGTCCACAATCAAGGTGCTGGCAGGGCCATGCTCCCTCTGAAACCTTTAGGGAAGAGCCTTCCATGCCTCTTCCTAGCTTCGGGTGGTGGCCATCAATCCTGGGTGTTGCTTGCCTTGCAGTTGCCTCACTCCACCGTCTGCCTCTGGTATTATATGGTGTTCTCTCTTGTGTCTGCTCCAATTCCCCTTTTCTTATTAAGGACATCAGTCATATGGAATTAAGCGCCCACCCTACTCCAGCATGACCTCATTTTATCAATAGTTAACATTTATCTACAACAACCCTATTTCCAAATAAGGTCACATTCTGAAATACTAGGAGTTAGGACTCCACCTATCTTTTTTTGGAACTCAATTCAACTCCTAACACATGCCTTTTAGGTCACTCCCTTCTGTCTTCCTCAATACACACCATGCATATCTTATATGCCTCAATTATAGCACTTGTCATTGTTTAAAATAAACTATTATTGACATATAGCATACATACAGATGAAAACATACAAACTACAAATGTACATCTTGAGGAACGATCACAAAATTAACACACACATGTTACCATCACCCAGATAAAAAAGAGGACATTACCAGCACCCCAGAACCCTCCTCATGCCCCCTCCGAGTTACATTCCTTCCTAACCAAAGGTAGTCACCATCCTGATTTCTAATATTATAGATTTGTTTTGCCTGTTTTTGAAGTTTACATGATTAGAATAATTCTGTTACTATTCTTCTGTCTTTTGTGTCATTTATTTGATAGTATGTTTGTGGGTTAATGCAAATTGTCAGTGTAGCAATCCTTTATTTTCTTTTCTGCATAGTAGTCCATTGTATGACTGTATGATATTTATTTATCCATTACACCGTTGATAAACATTTAGGTTGTTTTCAGTTTGCACTGTTACAAATAATGTTGTCAAGGACTTTCTTACATACATCTTTGATACATGTAAGTATGCATTTCTGTTTTGTATATCTGTAGGAGTAAATAGCTGGATCTTAGATTTTACATATGTTTAGCTTGAGTACATTACTGTCAAACAAGTTTTCAATGTTTGTAGCAATTTACATTTCCTCCAGAGATATACATTTGTCTATCCTCGTGCCAACAACAGTAGCATATGAAAGTTTCAGTTGCTCCAGATTCTTTTGCGGTACCCAATATGGGATACTATCAGTTTGTTAAATTATAACTATTCTTTGGGTATGTAATGGTATTTTACACAGATACTGGTTTTAATTTAAACTGCCTCATTGACTAATGTTTTCATGTTTATTGGCCATTTGAATATCTACTTTTTTGATGTGCCTCTTCTGACATTTCACCCCTATATTTACCTACCGAATTGTCTACGTTAAAAAAATTACTTTGTAGCCAATCTTTATATATTTTGGATATATACTTTTTCAATTATATGTATTGCAGGTATCTTCTCCCAAACTGTAGCTTGAATTTTGTTTGTCTTAATGACATCTTTTGATACACATCTTTTGTTCAATTTATTCCTAGGTATTTGATTTTTATGCTATTTCAAATGATATGTTGCTCAGTTTTTTTTTTCTTTTTTTAAAATTGAAGTATAGTTGATTTACAATGTTGTGTTAGTTTTTGGTGTACAGCAAAGTGATTCAGTTATACATATATATATATATTCTTTTTCATATTCTTTTCCACTATAGTTTATTACAGGATATTGAGTATAGTTCCCTGTGCTATACAATAGGACCTTGTCGTTTATCCATTCTATATATAATAGTTTGCATCTGCTAGTCCCAAACTCCCAATCCAACCCTCCCACCGCTACTTGGCAACAACAAGTCTGTTCTCTATGTCTGTGAGTCTGTTTCTGTTTCATACATAAGTTCATTTGTGTCATATTTTAGATTCCACATATAAGTGATATCATATGGTATTTGTCTTCTCTTTCTGACTTACTTTGCTTAGTATGATAATCTCTAGGTCCATCCATGTAGCTGCAAATGGCGTTATTTCATTCTTTTTTATAGCTGAGTAATATTCCACTGTATATATATATATACAACATCTTCTTTATCCACTCATCTGTCAATGGACATTTAGGTTGTTTCCATGTCTTGGCTATTGTAAATAGTGCTGCTATGAACATAGGGGTGCATGTATCTTTTCAAATTAGAGTTTTGTCCTGTTGTATGTCCAGGAGTGGGATTGCTGGATCATATGGCAACTCTATTTTTAGTTTTTTGAGGATGATTCTCAGTTCTAATGTAGTTCTAATGTCAAATTATCAATCTTTCTTTTATATTTGGTGTTCTTTGGATTCTATTTAAGAAATCTTTGCTTACCCCAAAGTCACGAAGACATTCTAAATTATCTTCTGAAAACATTGTCTTAGTTTTTGCATTTAGATCTACAATCCACCTGAAATTAATTTTTGTGTACGGTATGATATAAGAATCAAGACTCATCCCCCACCCACCCCAACCCATGACTATCCAATTAACCCAACACCATTTACTGAAAAAAAATAAAGTCTATTATTCATCACTCTGTAGTGCCATCTTTGTCAACACTCCAAGTATCCATATATATAAGGTCTGTTTCTAGAATCTGTTTGATTGCTTTTTCTAACTATTCTTGCACTAATACCACATTGTCTTCATTCCTGAAGGTTTATGATAAGACTTGATATCCAGTAGTATAAACCCTCTAACTTTGTTCTCTTTAAAGATCATCTTGGCTGTTCTGGCCTTTTTGCATTTTCATGTAAATTTTATTATCTGATTGTCAATATTATTATTATTATTTTATTATTATTTATTTTTTTGGCTGCACCATGTGGCCTGTGGGATCTTAGTTCCCTGACCAGGGATCAAACCCAGGCCATGGCAGTGAAAACGCTGAGTCCTAACCACTGGTCCACCAGGGAATTCCCCAGATTGTCAATTTTTAACAAAAAAGTCCTCTGGCATTTTGATTGTGATTGCCTTGGGTCTATAGATTGTTATGGGATGCCTTGATTCTT
The DNA here is from genome assembly GCF_949987535.1 of Balaenoptera acutorostrata. Classification (NCBI taxonomy): domain Eukaryota; kingdom Metazoa; phylum Chordata; class Mammalia; order Artiodactyla; family Balaenopteridae; genus Balaenoptera; species Balaenoptera acutorostrata. The sequence continues at coordinate 101,125,817 of NC_080072.1, read as the reverse complement.
TCACAACATTGAGCCTTTCGACTCATGAACATGGTATGACCTTCCATTTTTTTAAAGGTGTCCTTTAATTTCTTTCAATAATGTTAAATAATTTTTTTGTAGAAATCTTGCAGCCTTCATTAGATTCCTTCCTAGATGATTGATGCCTTTGAAGCTATTTAAATTTTTTTGCTTTTTTAAAAAACTTTTTTTAAGAGCAGTTTTAGATTCACAGCAAAATTAGGAGAAAGATACAGAGATTTCTCTTACGCACCCTGCCCCTAAGTATGCGTAGCCTCCTGCATTACCAGCATCCTCCACGAGAGTGGTATATTTGTTACAACTGATGGACCTACATATCATAATCACCCGAAGTCCACAGTTTACACTAGGGTTCACTCTTGGTGTTGTACATTCTATGGCTTTGGACAAATGTATAATGACATGTATCCATCATCTTAGTATCATACAGAGTATTTTCACTGTCCCCCCCCACCCCCCGCAAATCCTCTGTGCTCACCTATGCATCCCTCTCCACTGTATTCCCCCCCTGCCCCCCACGACCCCTGGCAACCACTGATTTTTTTTTTTACTGTCTTCATATTATTTCCTTTTCCAGAATATCATATTATCATACAGTTAGATCCCTTCTCAGATTGACTTCTTTCACTTAATAATATGCATTTAAAGTTCCCGCATGTCTTTTCATGGCTTGATAGCTCATTTCTTTTTAGTGCTAAATAATATTCCACTGTCTGTATGTACCACAGTTTATCCGTTCACCTACTGAAGATAGATATCTTGGTTGCTTCCACATTTTGTCAGTTATGAATAAAACTGCTGTAAACATCTGTGTGCAGATTTTTGTATGGATATAAGTTTTCAACTCCTTTGGATAAATACCAAGGGCAAATTGTATTACTGTATTTAAATTTTTCTATTTTATACAATTTATTATTGTATACTGATCTCGTATCCAGCAATCTTGCTAAATCTGTTCATTAGTTCTAATAGTTTTCTAGAGACCTGTTGGCTTTCCATATGTGATCTTGTCATATATGAATAATGATATTCATATTTCCAATCCACTTATTTTTTTGTCTTTCCTTATTACATTGGCTGGGGGCCTCTGGTACAATATTAAATAGAATTGTTGATAGTGAATATCTCTGTCTTGTTCCTGTTCTCAAGAATTAAGCTTCCAGTCTTTTGCTTCAAATGCCATGTTTGCTATAATTTTTTATTGACACCTATGATCAGATTAGGGAAGTTTCTTTCTATTCCTGATTTGCTAAGATATTTTATTATGAAATAATTTTGAAAATTTTATCAGATCCTCCTTTTGTATCTTTGAGACAACCACATGATTTTTCACCTTTGTTCTGTTGATGTAGTGAATTTCCATTGACTGCATTAAAGTATTAAACCAACTTTGCATTCTTGAAGTAAACATAACTGGGCCTTGATGTAGTCTTTTATATCTGGCCAAGATAATCTTTGCTAATATTTGTTTAGGGTTTTTTTGTCTATGTGTTTGGGTGAGATTAGCTTGTAATTTTCTTTTCTTAGAATATTTCTGACAGATTTGAGTATGAAGCTTATGCTGGCCTCAAAATAAGTTGAAAAATATTATTTATTTTACTAGTCTTTGAAGAGTTTGTGTAAGATTGGTATTGTTTCTTTCCTTAAATAGCTTGAAGACTTCACTAGCTAATCAACGTGTGTCTGGAAGATTTTTTTGTTAACTTTTTATTTTGGAATGATTTTAGACTTACAAAAAATTTGTAAAAACAGTGAAGATAGTTCCTGTATACCAATAGTTCTTAACTGGGGGTGATTTTGCCCCTCCAGAGGACATTTGCGAATATATGAAGACATTTTACTTTGTCACAGTTTGGAAGCAGAGAGAGGTAGTGCTAATGGCATCTGATGGGTAGAGGCCAGGGGCCAGGGGTGCTGCTAAACCTCCTACAGTACACAAGACTGGCCCTCATGACAAAGAACTATTCAGCCCACTATGCCAGTAGTGCTGATATTGAGAAACCTCGAATGAGGTCATTCATCTTAGCTCTTCAGACTCATATTGCAGGTATAAGAACTAGAAAACAAGCTTGTATTAGAAAAATTGAACTGAAAATTAAATTATTTTAGTCAGATATTATGATCGTTATGTATGTATATATATCATGGATGTTTTATTGCATATATATGTCCCAGTTCATTCAGGAAAACACAAACCATTCTAGATATTTAAATAGTAAGGGCTTTAGTACAGTGAATTGATGCTTATAAAATCATCGAAACGGGAGGGGAAGTGTGAGTCAAGGGAGAGCTGGTGCTGCCTTTCAGATACTCAGAAAGTAGAGAATCATGATAACAGTTGCCAGTGATCTCAGCTGCCCATAACACTGAATTGGGTGATTTGCAGAAGTTCATCCAAAAGCTGTTGCAAACTTCGCATCTGCCTTTTGCCAGTACATCTACCTTCTTGAGAGGAGAAATGATAGTTTATACTTCTCTTCCATCTTCCTAATTGCCTTATAAATTGGAAGCTTATTGGCAAGGAATTCTTGGCAATGTCGTTATCCTTCCAGCCCCTTAAAGAGGAAAGGATAGAAAGGGGTGAGGATAGTGCTGAGTTAACAGCAGACAGTATGACACCGTCCAACCATTGGGTTACTCACCATTCTTACAACCCCTCCTGTCCATATTTATCTTCCACACAAAAGTAATAACCAAGCATCCCATTTCTGCCTAATATGATGCAGTTATCACTTCTTCAAACAAAAACATCCACCCTCTTCCCCCAAAAGTGAAGACTCAGCGTTCCATGAGTCACTAGCTATATCTGGGTAATAATCATTCTTTTCTAATACAATCACAATCATCCTTTGATATGTAACTGCAAATTAAAATTTTAATATTCACCATTATGACTTATATAGAAGAGTAGTCAAAGGGAGAGAGAGAGAAAAAATTATACTCTGACTATGGGAGAAACAGTATTATAGATTGTTGCTGGTTTAGAGCATATACCATATTTTGTGTGAGGGCATGTCAGCCCCTCATGATGTTGTCACTGAACCTGAACTGAGTTGAATTTATTCAGCTATAATTGGATCTTCCACAGGCCATTCTACTGTTCTGTAGTGCCAGCTGCTTTATGTTGATGGGATACGTGGTAAAATAAGCGAATCCTGTGGGTACGATCACTTCTTTTACTGTAAAATGAAATCCATTGTCAGAAGCTGTGTTGCGTGAGATACCATGATGGTAAATTGTCGTTCGGAAGTTTGTGCGTGGTGTTGCTAGCAGAAGAGCTATGGCCAGGGAAAGCATACATCTATCCAGTATAAGTATCTATTCCAGTGAAAACAAATTGCTGCCCTTCCCATGATGATTTCTAAGGAAATCAACCTGTTACCCTGTGGATAACTGTTGCCTCAAAGGAATTGTGCCATGTTAGGAACTCAGCATTTATTTCTGTTAACAGTTGGGCCTTCACACTGGCTTAGATAGATGAACCTTAGTGAGGAACACGCATGTCGGTGATCCCAGCAAAACCTCGGTGTGTGCCATCCGCCCACTTTACTTGAACTTGCGGAGCAAATACTTGAATGGCCATGGAAAGAGGCTGCTAATGACCTACAGAACAGGACACCTTGATCACCTAATTATTGAAAGCTGCCTCAGCAATGAATGATCTATGAATTCACTTGAGACTCAAATGTCCTCGTACACTGTGTCCATTGTGAGAAGTTGATCCCTAGACCTCCTTGTCACCAGCTTTCCAATCTTGTTCCCTCTAAGTGCCTGACAATGTGGCCAAAGCGTTAGCCCCTGCCCACGAATCTAAATAGGTCTGTATAGATCTGGCGATCTCTCTTTCTGGGCAAACTGAACAACTAGATGCACTGCTTATATGAGATGAATGCTCCCAGTGGGAGTGTCCCTTTTCCTCATTGTCATTCAGGGCTACCCTGAGTGCAGCTATTAACTCTACAGCTATCCACTTCTGGCTGATAGCAATTTATGGTGTATCATCATCTGCAAACTAGTTCTGCGTTTTTCCTTCCTCAACTAACTGGTGATAGGGATGAGTTAAAGGAGAGCTGACAATTCATCAGGAGTAGGTGCCACTCCTAGCTGCTCAAGCTAAACATTGAAAACAGAAGCTCTGATATATTTACCCTTATCAATAAATTCCTACCTGGTCTAGTGCTCTTAAAATTCAGTCTCAGCTTTTTGTTCATATAAATTGGCAAAATACTGCAATCCTTTTGATGACCTTCCTGGGTCAGTCCTTGTACACATCCCCATAGAGCAAGGATTAGCAAACTCTGGCTTGTGAGATGACAACCTGTTTTTGTCAATAAAGTTTTATCAGAATACTGTGATGCCCATTTTTTAACGTATTGTTTATATCTGCTTTTGCAACAACAGTGTTGAATAGTTGTAACGGAGATTCTATGGCCTGCAAACTTAAAATATTTTCTATGCAGCTCTTTAAAGAAAAAAATGCCAATCCCTGCCCTAGATTACAATAGAATATAACTCTAGTTTTATATCTAGAAGCAATGAGAGATGGTGGAGGTGCATTTGAGGAGAATCAGGATCTGCTTTAAGGGAAAAAATTGTGGGGTCTTTAAGCCTGGGAGGAAGGAAGTGCTAATTTCACTGGAACAGAATGCAGATGTTCAAGTTTCTCAGTTCATTGGAATGCACACATAAATATCATCATTTCAGTATTCAAGATCTCATTCTTTTTCATTTAACATCCAAAGTTTTACATAAGAGACTTGACAAGGAAGTGACCCCTGTTTATATTGTAATTCTGCAATCCTCAGTATAATAATTTAAATGTGCTTTAGGGTTTTTGTTTTTGTTTTTTTGGACATATCAACCCCTGAGACTACAAAAGATAAGAGACTTTTTCAAGGGATTCCTAGAAGTTCTATGGTTCTCTCTTGGTACTTTGACCCAAGATTTTAAAGCCCTGATCTTGTCATTTTACTTCTTTTTTAAAAAATTATTGTTTATTTAGGTAACGTTGGCTTATAACATTATATGTTTCATGTGTACAACATTATATTTCTACTTCTGTATACCCTACAGCGTGCTCACCACCAAAAATTTAGTTTTCATCCATCACCATACAGTTGATCCCCTTTGCCCATTTTGCCCCGTCCTCTCTGGTGACCACTACTCTGTTGTCTATATCTATGTATTTGTTTTTGTTTGGTTTAGTTTGTTAATTTATTTTGGTTTTTTTTCTTTGTTTGTTTTTTAGATTCTACATATAAGAGAAATCATACAGTATTTGTCTTTCTCTGTCTGACTTATTTCTCTTAGCATAATACCTTGAGGTTCATCTTTGTTGTCCAAATGGTAAGGTTTCATCTTCTTTTATGGCTGAGTAGCATTCCATTGTACATATAAACCACATCTTTTTTTATCTATTCATCCACTGATGGGCCCTTAGGTTTTTTCCATATTTTGGCTCTTGTTAATGATGCTGTGGTGAACATAGGGGTGCATATATCTTTTCTAATTAGTGTTTTCATATTCTTTGGATAAATACCCATAAATGGGATAGCTGGATCATACAGTAGTTAGTTCCATTTTTAATTTTTTGAGGAACCTCCATACTGTTCTCCATAGTGGCTGCACCAATTTACATTCCCACCAACAGTGTAGGAGGGTTCCCTTTTCTCCACATCCTTGTCACCATTTGTTATTTCTTGCCTTTTTGATAATAGCCATTCTAACATGTGTGAAGTTACATCTCATTGTGGTTTTAATTTGCATTTCCCTCATAATTAGTGATGTTGAACATCTTTTCATGTGCCTGTTGACCATCTGTATGTCTTTTTTGGGAAAATGTCTCTTCAACTCCTCTGCCCATTTTTAAATCAGGTTGTATTTTTTAAGTTGTTGTTGAGTTGTATAAGTTCTTTACATATTTTGGATATTAACCCCTTATTGGATATATCATTTGCAAATATTTTCTCCTATTCAGTAGGTTGTCTTTTCATTTTGTTAATGGTTTTCTTTGCTGTACAGGAGAGTTTTAGTTTGATGTAATCCCATTTAGTTTAATGTTTATTTTTGGGTTTGTTTCTCTTGCCTGAGGAGACATATCCAAAAAAAATGTTTCTAAGACTGATGTCAAGAGCATACTGCCTATGTTTTCTCTAGAAGTTTTGTGGTTTCAGGTCTTACATTTATGTATTTAATCCATTTAAAATTTATTTTTGTATATGGTGTGTGAAAGTAGTCCAGTTAGATTTTTTTTGCATGTGGCTGTTCAGTTTTCCCAATACTATTTATTGAAGAGGCTGTCTTTTCCCCATTGTATGATGCCTCCTTTGTCATAGATTAATTGCTCATATAAGTGTGGGTTCACTTCTGGGCTCTCTTACTCTGTTCCATTGATTTATGTGTCTGTTTTTGTGCCAACACCATACTGTTTTGATTACTGTGGCTTTTTAGTATAGTTTGACATCAGGGAGCATGATACTTTCCAGCTGTTTTCTTCCTTCTCAAGATTATTTGGGGTCTTTTGTGTTTCCATACAAATTTTAGAATTATTTGTTCTAGTTCTGTGAAAAATGCCATTGGTATTTTGATAGGGATTACACTGAATCTGTACATTGCCTTAGGGAATATGGTCATTTTACCGACATTAATTCTTCCAATCTATGAGCACGGTATATCTTTCCATCTATTTGTGTCATCTACAGTTTCTTTCATGAATGTCTTATAGTTTTCCAAGTACAGGTCTTTTACCACCTTGGTTAGATTTATTCCTAGGTACTCTATCCTTTTTGCTGCAATGTAAATGAGTTTTTTTTTAAAAAAATTATCTTCCTTATAGTTTGTTGTTAGTGTATAGAAATGCAACAGATTTCTGTATGTTAATTTTGTATCCTGCAACTTTGCTGAGTTTATTTATTATTTTTAATAGATTTTTTTGAGGCATCTTTAGGATTTTCATGTATAGTATCCTGTCATCTGCAAACAGTGATGGTTTTACTTCTTCCTTTCCAATTTGATGTCTCTAATTTCTTCTCCTTTTCTGGTTGATAAGTCTAGGACTTCCAATACCATGTTGGAACAAAAGTGGTGAGAGTGGGCATCCTTGTCTTGTTCCTGATCTTAGAGGAAATGCTTTTAGCTTTTGACAGTTGAATATGATATCAGCTGTGGGCTTGTCATATATGGCCTTTACTGTGTTGAGGTTTGTTCCCTCTATACCCACTTTATTGAGAGGTTTTATCAATATAATAAATGGACATTGAATTTTGTCAAAAGCTTTTTCTATTGAGATGATCATATGATTTTTATTTTTCAGTTTGTTAATGTGGTGTATCACATTGATTGATTTGCAAATATTGAACCATACTTGCACCCCTGGGTTAAATCCCAGTTGATCATGGTGGATGACCCTTTTAATGTATTGTTGAATTTGGTTTGCTAATATTTTGTTGAGGATTTGTGCACCTGTGTTCATCAGTGATATTGGCCTGAAATTTTCTTCTTTTGTGGTGCTTTTGTCTGGTTTTGGTATACAGGTGATGCTGGCTTTATTGTGTTATGTCAATTTCTCCCTTTATGTTTGTTAATACTTGCTGTATGTATTTAGGTGATCCTAGGTTGGGTGCATATATATTTACAATTGTTATATATTCTTGTTGGATTGATCCCTTTAGCATTATGTAATGTCTTTGTCACTTATTACAGTCTTTGTTTGAAAGTCTATTTTGTCTAAGTATTGCTACCCCAGCTTTCATTTTGTTTCCATTTGCATGGATACCTTTTTCCATCCCCCCCACTTTCAGTATGTGTTTCTGTACATCTCAAGCAAGTTTCTTGTAGGCAGCATATATATGGGTGTTGTTTTTGTATCCATTCAGTCACTCTGTGTTTTGATTGGAGCATTTGGTCCATTTACATTTAAAGTAATTATTGATATGTATGTACTTATTACCATTTTGTTACTTGTTTTCTGTTTGTTTTGTATTCCTTTTTTCTTCTTATGTTCTTTTCCCTTGTGATCTGATGACTGTCTTTAGTGTTATGTTTGGATTCCTCTTTCTTTTTTTGTGTGTATCTATTATAAGTTGTTGGTTTGTGGTTACCATGTGGTTTATATACAAGAAACGTTTTTAAGTTGATCTCTTAAATTCAAATGCATTAAAAAAAAAACCCTGCATGTTTACTCTTCACCCCCCCCCAAGTTTAATGTTTTTGACTTCATATTTTACATCTTTTTGTTTTGTGTATATCTTAACTACTTATTGTGGCTGTAGATGATTTTACTACTTTTGTCTTTTAACTTTTATTCTAACCTTTAAGCTTTAAAAGTGGCTCATCTATTACATTTACCATATATTTTCCTTTACCAATGAGATTTTTCCTTTTGTAATTTTCATATTTCTAGTTGTAGTCTTTTCTTGTCCACTTAGAGAAATCCCTTTAACATTTCTTGTAAAGCCAATTTAGTGCTGCTGGACTCTCAGGTTTTGCTTGCCTGTAAAACTCTATCTCTCCTTCATCTGAATGATAGCCTTGCCAAGTATTCTTGGCTGTAGGTTTTTTCCTTTCATCACTCTAATTATATCATGTCACTCACTTCTGACCTGCAAAGTTTCTACTGAAACTTTCTACTGAAAGTCACAGTCTTATGGGAATTCACTTTTATGTAACTGGTTGCTTTTCCCTTACTGCTTTTAAGATTCTCTTTTGATCTTTAAGTTTTGCCATTTTAATTACAGTGTGTCTTGGTGCATTCCTTTTGGGATTGATCTTGTTTGGAATTCTTTGTGCTTCCTGGACCTGGATGCCTGTTTCCATTCCCAGTATAGGAAAGTTTTCAGCTTTTATCTTTTCAAATAAATTCTCTGCCCCTTTCTCTCTCTCTTTTGCTTCTGGGACCCCTGTAATGTGAATGTTAGTATGCTTGATGGTGTCATAGAAATCTCTTAAACTATTCTCATTTAGAACAATTTCTTCTTTTTTCTGCTTCGCTTGGGTAATTTTGACTACTCTGTCTTCCAGTTCACTGATTTGTTCCCCTGTATCATCTAATCTGTTGATTCCTTCTAGTGTAATTTTTAGTCATCGTACTCTTCAGCTCTGTTTGGTTCTTCTTGTTTATGTTTTCTAAGTCTTTGTAAAACTTCTCACTGTGTACATCTTTTCTTCTCCCAGGTTTGTTGAGCATCTTTATGATTATTATCTTGAACTCTTTATTGGGTAGATTGCTTATCTTCACTTTGCTTAGTTCTTCTGGGATTTTATCTGGTTCGTTTGTTTGCAACATATTCCTGTGTTGCCTCATTTTACCTAATTCTCTGTGTTTATTTGTAGGTATTGCATAGGTTGGTTACATTTCCTGATCTTGGAGAAGTGGGTTTATGCAGGAGATGTCCTATGGGGGTCCAGCAGCACACACCGTTCTGGTCCCTTGAGCTATGTGCTCTAGGAGCGCCCCCTATATGGGCTGCATGTGCCCTTCTGATGTGGTGGAGCCAACTACTATGGACACACTGGTAAGTGAGGCTGGTCCCTGGCCCAGTTGGCTGCCAAGCCCTGCCTGGTTTGGAGCCTGCCAGCTGCAGGTGGATGGGGCCAGGTCTTGGGGTGGCTGGTTGTGTAGCCTGGGGGTGTCCCAGTACTGGTGCCGACTGTCTGGTGGGCAGCGAATCCCCTGGCACTAAGGCTAGAGGGAGGACTCCAAAATGGCACTTGCCAGCACCAATGTCCTTGTGGTAGAGTGACCTCCCCAAAATGGCTGCTGCCAGCATCTGTGTCCCCATGGGGAGTCCCAGTTGCCTCCTATTTCTCCAGGAAGCTCTCCAAGATCAGCAAGTGGGTCTGACCTAGGCGTCTTTCAAATAACCGCCTCCGTACTGGGTCTCGGAGCATATGAGTTTTTGCATGAGCCTTTTAAGAGTGGAGTCTCTGTTTCTTACAGCTCTCCAACTCTCCCACATGCAAGCCTTCAAAGCTAGATGTTCTGGGGGCTCCTCTTCCTGATGAAGGACCTCAACGTGCCCTGGATATTCAACTTCTGCAGTTACAGTCACTCCAGGTGCTACCAGTCTGCCAACACACTGCTACCTTATGACAAGTTGAGGATCTTGGGCGTGAGCGGCAGGCTGTCTACCCCCAGCCCCTAGCCACTGCACCTAGTCCCCACTCATCACCCACTGACCCACTCATTGCTCCGAAGCTGGTCCAGGCCTTTCTGCCCTGTTTTAAATGAATTGAATATTCTTTGGAATTCCATTTTACCTTCTCTAGCTATTCCTATTTGAGGAATTTTTTAGTGGTGTTTTAAAGATTACAATATACATCTTTGACTTATCATAGTTTATTTTTAAATAGTATTATACTTCTTTGTGAGCAGTATAAGAACCTTACAACAATATGGTTCTATTTCTCTCCTCTTCCTTTGTGCTCTGTCATGTGTTTTACCTCTACATACGCTATAAACACCACAAAACATTGTTATTGTTTTTGCTTTAAGTAGCCCATAGTCTTTTAAAGCAGTTTAGATATAAGTGTATGTCTATCTCTTAAACATAATGAAATCGGTCTTTTTTTTATTTACCCACATACTTTTCTTGTGTTCTTCATTCCTTCCTTCAGCTCTAAATTTCCATTTGGCATCATTTCTCTTTAGCCTGAGTAACTCTTATAGCATTTCTTGTAGTGCAGCTCTTCTGGAGATGAAATTGCTTCACTTTTGTCAATCTGAAAATGTCTTTATTTTACGTTTGCTTTTGCAGGATATATTTTGCTGTATGTAGAATTCTAGGGTGTCTTTTTTTTCTTCAAGTGCTTAAAAGTTGTCTTTTCATTGTCTCTGGCCCACCTTGTTTCTAATAAGAAGTCAGCAATCATTCTTACTGTTGTTTCCTTGTATGTAATATATAATGGCTGCTATTGAGATTTCCTCTTTATCATGGTTTTCAGCAGTTTGAGTCTGATGTGCCTAGGTGTGTGGTGTTCTATGTGTGTGTGTGTGTGTGTGTGTGTGTGTGTGCGTGCGCATGCACGCACACACATGCTCAGAGTTTGCTAATCGAAATCTTTAAAAAATTTTGGAAAATTCTTAGCCATTATCTCTTCAATGGTTTCTTCGGCCCCATTCTCTCTCCTTTTCCTGTCATACTCTAATTATTACATCTATGTGTCCCATAGATCTCAGATGCTTTATTGTACTTTCTCTCATTTTTATTTTTTCATTTCAGTTTATATAATTTCTACTGTCTTTAACTTTATAGATCTTTTTCTTCCTTTGTGTCCAGGCTGCTTCTAATCCCATCAAATAAATTCTTCATTTATAATAGCATATTTTTCATTTCTAGCACTTCCATGTGATCCATTTTTATCATTTCCATCTCTCTGCTGACATTCCCCATATGTTTGTGAATGTTCTCCAGCTTTTCTAGTAGGTCCTCTAACACATTTTTGTAGTTATTTTAAAGTCCCTCTCTCATAATTCCAATATCTGATTCATCTCCCAGTCTGCTTCTTTCCTCCCGTGATCATGGGGTCCATTTCCTTGCTTCTTTGTGTGTCTCATGGTCTTAAATGTACATTGGACATAGTGTATAAAAGAGCATTAGTGGCTGAAGTAAATAATATTTCCTCCAGAAAATCGCTCATCCCTTATTCTGTCAGGATGCTAAGAATCCCTAGCCCTGTAGAAGCACCAAATAAATACCAGTAAGACATCAGATGTTTCTTTGTTAATTTACAGCTTTCTGAACCATGAGTGATTTCTCTCTCTGCTTAACAGTCTGAATTCTAGCTTTTCAAGTCACTGGAAATATCTCTTTGTCCTTCAGTTCCATCCCTACCTTTATGTACCTAAGAAGGTCTCTCTATGCTCTACTGTCCTGCTTTCAGTCTGGCAGTTACTGCTCTGCACTCAGTAAAAGCCCAAGTGCTGCAGAGAGATTTCTCATCTCCTCTTTCTGCCTTGCTACTTCTCTGCAATGGGCCATTGTCTCAACTTGGAACAGGTCTGAGCACCTTATATGGGATCTCTCTAAGCTCTTTTGCTCTCCTTTCAGCCTTCAGCATACTATCTATGTGCCCTTGATGAAGGCCTGTGGGAAATAGTTGGCAGGTAGGTGCATACTCTTTCTGTGGTTGGGGTTCCTTGGGATTCTAATGCATCATGGTAGCTCACATGCAGTCTTTACAAATTCATTAAAATATGGCTGGTTTCTCTTTATCACCTACTATGATGTATTCTGTCCTCTTTCAGTTGCTCTGCTAGAATGAAAACACCTATAGGTCTCTACTCTTAAAGAAAGGCCTCTTTACTTTCTAGATTTTCATTTGGTTAGATTTAGTTCTATCCTCAGATCTCTGGTGGGTTTAAAAAATTATGATTTTGTAGCTTATCTGGTTTGTTGTTATTGTTAGGGTACCCTTGTGACTTGAAATGAGAAGGCCTCAGCTTTTAACGGCCTCTAATGAATAGGAGACAAAGTCTGGATCCAAAGAAGGGTGGGACGTAGATTCCAATATTCTAGCATAAGCCAGAACTGTAAGAAGGGTCGATGTGGAAAATAATGTTTCAAAGGGAGGTTTGTCTGTTTGTGTGTGGCTCTAGGATAAGCAGGGAAAGACAGAAAGAAAGACAGAAAGACAGAAAGACAGAAAGAAAGGAAGGAAGGAAGGAAGGAAGGAGAGAAAGGGAGGAAGGAAGGAAGAAAAAGAAAGAAAGGAGGGAAGGAAGGAAGAAAGGAAGGAAGGAAAGAGGGAGGGAGGGAGGAAGGAAGGAAGAAAGAGAAAGAAGAAAAGAAAGCTCACACTAGTGCTGATTTGGGGACATAATTCATGCTACCTACATGGTCTGAATACCAGATGCCTGGCACTAGTGGGTCGAATCTTCCCTGTGTAATTCATGTGAAACATTGATTTCAGCTCTCCCTATGCCTAGGATAGTCATGACCTACGGTCCTGAAGTACACAGCAGTTCCAAATCACTCAGTGCTGGACATCCTAACTGATGTTTTTGCCATTCATGCATCAACTGGGCCCTCTCATCATTTTACTAAGGAAGGGACTCAAGTGTGTCAGTACAGGAGAGAAAGTAAAGAAGATCTGCACACCATGGCTCCTTAAGATTGAGGGCAGGCTGCACACTGATATAAGCTACGCTGCCAGTTTCATGGGTGTCATCAACATTGACAAGAGTGGTGGGAATTTCCGTCTGATCTGTGACCCAAGTTGTTCATCAAATTGTGCCTGAGGAGGCCAAGTATAAGTTCTGTGAAGTGAGGAAGATCTTTGTGGGCACCATCCAGATGGACATCTTCTGGATTGATTTGGACTTTGGCCAAATCAATTAGCCATTTCATCAAGTTCTGCTAACCCATGTACATTGATGGAAAGTGCTAACCTGGGACAGATTGATGGTATCACCAACACACACACACACATATACACACACACACAGAAAGAGAGAGAACCTGACTCTTGACCTGAGTCATGTGTAGGAAGCCAATGGCAATAGCTTTGCCACCAGGCTTTCTCAGCATATTCATCATTGGAGAAAACAGCAAACAATGGATTTCCCTGCACCAAAGAAAGAGTACTTGCCTCAGTATTGCTGAAGACAGAGACAAAGACTATTAGCCAAACAGAGCAATGGGTGAGATGATTTCCAGAGGAGAGAAGTAGAGAGCTTCTTTGGCTCATTAAAGATGTATTAGCATGGAGGAGAAAACAAAAAGAAAACATTATTTTCAGAGAATTACCACCAAAGGAACATGCACTCACAATTTTAAAAAAAATTACTGAAACATGAAGAAACAAGCCCAAATAAACAAAAGTCAGCAGAAAAAAATATAAGAAACTAAAGTGTCAGACTCCCAAGATTGATATTGGAATTATTAGACTACACAGCAAGAACATTTAATCTATCTAAATTTTAGCTGCATGAATGAAAATGAGAATCTTAAAATCATAGCACTGAATGAAAATAAAAGCAAGTCCCAAATCAGTAAAATGGGTAAATGAATTTTAATCCATTTATACCACACAATGTCATAGAGCAGTTTTAAAAAATGCACTAGAAATACGCATATCAAGATGGGGGAATCTCAGAAATAGAAAGATGAGTGAGAAAAATGTTAAAAAATACATATGAGTTCTTTATAAAGTTTCAAGACCTGTAAAAATTAGATATTATATTATTTAGGGATACATAATAAAACTTTTTTAAAGTAGCTAGTAATTTATAATTCAGAATGCTGGTTTCCTATGGATGAAAAGGGGAGGGAAAAGCTCAGAGAGGGGGCATGGTGGGCTTAAAAGATTTGGGTTGTGTTTTATTTCTTAAACCAGGAGGTTTAACATAGAGGTATTTGTTTTTAGTAACATCACTTAAGTATATGAGTACAGTTTATTCATTATTTTGTATGAATGAATTGTTTATTTTTTTAAAAACTCAAATAAATCTTCTGTTAAGGTCAGTGACCTAAATCCTTGCTAGGAAGACCTCACTGAATAAAAAAACCATTCTCTTTCTTGGAAGACAAAATATCAAATAGGTCCATCTAGTGGTGAATTAGAGAATCTCAAATACAGGGATACTCCAGTTGAAGGAATACACTGGGATGTAAGGCGTTTACTCAAAAATAGCCCATTCAGTGAACATTGGGGTGCATGTATCTTTTTTTTTTGGCCATACCGCGCGGCATGTGGGAACTTAGTTCTCTGACCAGGGATCAAACCTGCACCCCCTGCGTTGGAAGCACGGAATCTTAACCACTGGACCGCCAGGGAAGTCCCTGTATCTTTTCGAATTACGGTTTTCCCCAGATATTAAAAAAAAAAAATAGCCCATTCAAAAACCACGTACACAAATAGAAAAAAAATCTTGATTGATTGAGTGAAGAACTCTTTTACTCCAGACGCATGGTAAAATTCTTTGGTTTGTCTCTAACTGGTTGAAAGACTAAAACTCAACCTCAGGTAATTTGTGAGACCCCAACCTCCTTTATCTGCATCACTTTTGCCCCTTGTTGGCAGGTTTCCCCCCTCACTTCAGGTGCTGCGGTGCTTTCCTCCAGACCTCCTGTTAGTAACTGCATCTTCCCTGCCTGAGCATTGGATGACTCTTTCCTACCCCATTCTTCATCTGAGCTCAGTGCTGCTCTCACCTCTGCTTTAGAGTCATGGGGTGTACTCAGGTAGCTATTCAAGATTTAGGTCCCTCTATATGTACGAACCTATCGTTAAATGAAATTGGGCATGGGACAGAACTGCACATAGCATGTGTTCCCATTCATATTTTTTAAAAGGATGTATATGTTGTCATGTATATAGATTATCTGGGGAAGGACACACAAGAAACTGATAAACCTTTAGGGAAGGGCACTCTGGGGAAATTAAGTGAGAAAGAAACTTACTTTTGATTTTTTACCATTTATTGATGCTGATTGAGTTTTGTTACAATGTGCATGTATGACTTAATACAAATTTTAAAGAGAAAATAGTGTGTTCTATATATGTAGATGCTATCACACTGATAAATAAGCTTCCTACAGATAAAGAGCATTGATGCTTTCTAATGGACATTATGTCTTAGTGGTTATACATCAACGCTGTGGTATATTCATTGCCCTTAATACTTAGCTGCACCTTTAGCTTTAAATGATTTATCTGACAACTGACATGTTTTTCCAATTAGGTTGAAAAAAATCAGTTTACGCTTTTTATTGATGTTCGAGCCTTGATACTTTATAAATTGCCTGAAATCTAACAGCGATTTCTGACCGGCACTTGACCTTTGCACGATCTACTTTGGACTCTAATTGGAAGAAACACTACAATTCCTTTTGTATAGCAAGCTCCCAAATGAACATGCAATCAAGTGTCACTTCAGCAAAAGCATGAGTGTTTTCTGAGCAGATCTTTTGTAGTGGGTGGCATGCTTGTTTCCTCAACATTCCTTCTCCCTTCCCATTGTGTGGCAGCAATGAGCTCTGAGGAAGTAAGCTGAGCTCCATTGGTGACCTCTGGTCAGGAAGCCAGGGATTACTTCGAGGACCTAGCCCTACCGTTGTGTGGGGGGATGTAAACTGGCCCCCAAAGGCTGAAGATAAAGACTTTCCATTTGTTGTCTTAGGGAGAGGCAATTTCTCTCATCTGCTGGATGTAAATAAAGAAGTCAGCAGGCCTTACTGTAACCAGCAGCTGTCCTACAACCCAGAGGGGAACCAGTCACGAGTCGTAGAATGATACAGACCCTGTTGTTACAGAGCAAAGAGATAGAAAGAACCTATGTTCTTGATGACACAAGTGAGTTGCTCAAACAACCAACCCTGGAGGCTGCCCCATCTCTGGACTTTGTGTAAATGCCAGCTGGTCAGTTTTTGAGTGTTTGAGTCAAATGCGCTTGGTTGGTTTTTCTGTTTCTTCCAACTGGAAGCATCGTGGAGCATATTTCAATAGAACAGTAAGAAAAACCCTCAATATATAAATTACACAATGTCTAGGCTAGATCTTGAATACCGTTCTCTAGATGAATTTCTTGAATATTTTAATTATAGAAGTGTAAATATATTTTAGAGTATGGATATTCATAAGAAGGATTGGATTTTACATTCTCGTATTAGTATGGTAGAGTGTCTTTATCTGTTCAGGCTGCTAGAACAGAATACCATAGACTGTGTGGCTTAAGCAACAAACATGTATTTCTCACGGTTCTGGAGGCTGGAAGTCCAACTTGTCAGCATGGTCAAGTTCTTGGTGAGAGCCTTCTTCCTGGTTTACAATGGCCACCTTTTTGCTGTATCCTCTCATGGCAGAGAGAGAGAGATAATCTCTCTCATGTTTCTTTTTATAACAGCACTAATCTCATTCATGAGATCTCCATCCTCATGACCTAATTACTTCCCAAAGGTCCTACCTCCAAATGTCATCACAGTGGGGATTAGGGCTTCAACATATGAATTTGGGAAAGACAGACTTTCAGTGCATAGAATGGAGTATAACATGAATAGTATTAAACACTAATCTAGATAAATCTTCTATTGTTAGAGACAGAGAAAGAAACCTAGATTAACCATTAAGCAAAATAAGCACATGTTCTGGTGTTTTAGTTCATTTGTGCTGTTATGACAAAAATACCATGAACTGGTTGGCTTATAAACAACAAACATTTATTTCTCACAGTTCTGGAGGCTGGGAAGTCCAGGATCAAGGCTCCGGCAGATTCATTGTCTGGTGAGACAGACATGGAAGACATTCACTTCCTGGTTTGTAGATGGCCATCTTGTTTTGCTGTATCCTCACACAGAGAAAGAGGTAAGACATCTCTCTGGGGCCTTTTATATAAGGACACTAATTCCATTCATGAGGGCTCCACCCTCATGATGTAATCACCTCCCCCCAAATCACTCCTTTTAATATCATCACATTAGGGTTTAACATATGAATTTGGGGGAGGGCACAAATATCCAGTCTATAGCATTAGGGCACTAGAGAAAGAGGGGCATCACAGGGCTCTTTCAAATTTTAATAAAATCAATCTTATATCAGGTTTCATTATGTCCTGATCCTTAATTTAGAAACTAACACTGTGACTCAGAAGCTACATGTAAGTTCGTTGGCTTTTTACTTATGTATCTATCTACTCTGCTGATTGTAGATTGTAAACTCCTAATTCAATTCCTTTCGTGGTTTTAGATTCATTGAAATTTTCCATTTTTCCTTAAGTCAGTTTTAGTCAGTAACATTTGTGTTTGCAGGAAATTGTCTGTGTTTTCTAACTTATCGGCAGAAAGTTGTCCACAATACTGTTTTATTTTAAAAATCCCTGGTGCACTTGTTATATCCTTTTTTATTCCAACAATTTTCTACTTTCTCCCTGACTTTTTCTTTATCAGTCATGATGTCAGGGATTTTATTTTCTCTCACTTTACTAGTCTTACTAAGCAACCATCTTTTTTTTTTTTTTTTAAATTTATAAATTTATTTATTTATTTTTAGCTGCATTTGGTCTTCATTGCTGCATGCGGGCTTTCTCTAGCTGTGTTGAGCTGGGGCTACTCTTCGTTGTGGTGCGCGGGCTTCTCATTGAGGTGGCTTCTCTTGTTGCAGAGCACAGGCTCTAGGCACGCAGGCTTCAGTAGTTGTGGGACACAGGCTCAGTAGTTGTGGCTCGCAGGCTGTAGAACACAGGCTCAGTAGTTGTGGTGCACGGGCTTCGTTGCTCTGTGGCATGTGGGATCTTCCCGGACCAGGGATCGAACCCGTGTACCCTGCATTGGGAGGCGGATTCTTAACCACTGCGCCACCAGGGAAGTCCCACTAAGCAACCATCTTGATGATGGTAAATAATCAAAAAAAAAAAAAAAGGAGAGAAAAGAAAGTAAGGAAAAGGGACTATTCATTCCATATATTAGAATGCATTTTAAATCTAGCACTGATATAAAAACAGAAATTTCAAATAGTATGGCAAAGTAGAAAATCTATAAATATATGAAATTACACATAAAAATTTAATATATAATGAGTATCATAAATGAGATTAATATGTGTGTATATATATTTGTGTGTGTATAAGTATATGCATATAATATATACACTTTGTAAATCTCATCAGTATAGTACATGAACAGTCCAATTACACAAAAGGAAAATCAACTAATAAACATTTTTAAATCTAATATTGGTAATCATAGTAACACAAATCTAAACAACAATAAAATACCACTTACATCTATAAATAAGAAAAAAGTAAAAAAAGCAAGTGTAATAGTTATTTAGGTGTGTCTCCAAGATAATTTTTAAGCTCAACATTTTTAAGAATTATTCTTTAATTCATTTTGAATCCCTATTTGACAATATGCATTAAAAATCCATAGAAATTCATATCCTTTGTTCTAATGAAGCATATCATAAGGATTTATCTTAAAATAATTCAAAAGATAAGACTATATTCACGATGATGTTTACCACAGTGTCAAATTATAAAGTTGAAATTGGAAAAAACTTAAATTGTTCAACAATAAATGCAGTGATTAGGAAAAGCCTCATCTATAAACTGGGTTAAGCATGATGTGCTTCTTAAAAATTAAAAAAGTAAAGTTTGGTGTGTGTGTATCACCATTTATTGAGCACTGGCTATGAAGCAGATACTTTATATATATTTATTTCCAAAGCTCATATTCACTCTGCAGGTTAAGTACTTTTCATTCTCAGTTTAAAGAATCTGGGTCCAGTTGCTCTGTGAGATTAAGTCACTTATTCAAGGCAGCATAGCTAGTGAGTGATGGAGCTGGGCCTTGATCCCATGCCAGTACAGTGCCTGCCACACCCAGGGCCTGGTCAAAGGGGACAAGCCCAGCTCACAATTCCTGCTGAGGGAACAGCCTTTGGTAGCACATTCTGTACTATGTGATTTCTGCATCTTTACCCCACCCACCCCTCCTACCACCACCGAGGCTGGGGCCTCACCTAAGGGCAGCCAATCCAGAGTCAGGCTAGTAGCTCATGATATGGTCTGTCATGGAATGCTCTACTAGAGAGGAGATGAATTATCTAAATTCTCACTCTTATTGGTTTAATTTTAGAAATAGGGAGCAAATCAGGCAGTTGTTGGGAAAAGAGGCTGGGAGAATGTGAGACAAGCCAGAGGGCTTTTAATAATACTCTCAAGAGCACTGCTAACTAGGTGAGACAGAACTAGACTGCTAGATCACCCATGCCAGAAAGACTGAGGTGGGTTCAACTCAGGCAGAAAAAAAGTAATCAAAATATGAAGTAAAGGGAAATAGTTGTCAACCACACTAAATTCTGCAAACAGTGCCTGTATCTGCATAATCATATTTATTACATACTCTAGTCCCTTCATGATCTTGTCACTTCTGCAGGCTCATCTCTTAACTCCAGCTAAGCCAAACAATTCATGTGTCTACGGGTATACTGTGCTGGTGATCAATGTTGCCTTTCAGCTCCAAATTCACCCTTTCCCCTGAATGAATAAGTACATAATGCTGTCCCCTACCTGGAAAGTATTTTCACTTGTCTAGCTTATTCCCTTGCATCCTACAAGACTTGGCTCAAGAGAAAGTACCTCTAAGGAGCTTCCCATGATCTTCTCCATCAAACGGAATCCACATAAGCACGATTCCATGGAGACCCTCTTGGCTATATAACAGCTTCATATCAGGAGAAGTTAATCTGAGTAATGATCAGATATAAAATGAGCAGAAAACAGAAGAGAGGAGTAGGTAGCAGATGTTACAAGGACTGACCCAGGAACCAACCTAATACCAATCCCTAAATGTGCTAGAGGAAAGTGCTTCCTCAAGAAAGGGAGGCATTAGCAGGTGCAAACTAGTATATATAGAACGGATAAACAACAAGGTCCTACTGTATATACAGCACAGGGAACTATACTCAATATCCTGGGATAAACCATAATGGAAAAGAATATAAAAAAGAATGTATATATATGTAAAACTGAATCACTTTGCTGTACAGCAGAAATTAACACAACATTGGAAATTGACCATACTTCAATTTAAAAAATAAATTAAAAAAAAAAAAAAGGACTTCCTTGGTGGCACAGTGGTTAAGAATCTGCCTGCCAATGCAGGGGACATGGGTTCGAGCCCTGGTCCAGGAAGATCCCAGGTGCCGCGGAGCAACTAAGCCCGTGTGCCACAACTACTGAGCCTGCGCTCTAGAGCCCGCGAGCCACAACTGTTGAGGCCAAGTGCCACAACTACTGAGGCCAAGTGCCTAGAGCCTGTGCTCTGCAACGAGAGAAGCCACCGCAATGAGAAGCCCACGCACCGCCGCAAAGAGTAGCCCCCGCTCGCCGCAACTAGAGAAAGCCCACGCACAGCAACGAAGACCCAACACAGCCAAAAACAAACAAACAAATAAATAAATAAACAAATAAATAAAAAAGGGAGGTAGACACTTGGGTTAGAATCATTCACATATCCTTATCTTACCTCCTGAGTTAAAGTAGATATATTTTAAGATATCTACATACATACATGTATATGTGTATATATATTATTATATTTATATATATATGTATATATAATTGAAAGTTTGAAATCAACAGACTTTTTATCCATTTGTAACTGGGACAAAACTGATATGGTTCTAAATGAATGAGACTGACACACTATAATAGCAATTTGTGTTACAAACTGTTCTGAGGCAACCATCTGTACTACAAATAAATTTGCCTCTGAGACTGCAAGGCAACACTTTCCCAGAGTCCTACAGAGAATCCAGATGCAAATTTTCCTGGCTCACTGCCTTTGCTTTATCCATTTGGCTAACCAGTTCGTGAGCAAATTTGTATGTAAAATTTTAAAAGCTGGCTCAGGCCTCTAGAGTGAGGTGCAAAAATAATAACGGCAATTTGTATTTATGTAAGTAGAATATTTATCCTAAGTGATCACATCATATCAAAATTTTCTCTCATTCATTTACAGCCATTTATTCAAAGCAGAGAAAGTATAAATAAATATTTCAAAAGCATGATTTGGTGAGAAGTATACCCAGCAGTCTACATTGGTTTAAACCAGACATGGGTGTTGTGATTTGTATGTCCCTTAGGGAATGTTTCTTTAAATTCAGAAATGTTGCTTTTTACCAACTGATTGAGATCCCATAAAGTTGTATTTCTTCATCTACTGTGCCTAAGATCTACGAAACACTGAGCTCAGAACTAGAAATAAACAAAACCGTAAGACTCAAACTTTGTAATCCAAGAAATTTACAGCTTAATTATTCTCCCCCCACCCAGCTTTATTGAGATATAATTGACATATAATATGGTATAAGTTTAAGGTGCACAATGCAATGATTTAATACACGTATATATTGCAAAATGTTTACCACAGTAAGGTTAGTTAGCACATCCTTCACCTCACATAATTACCATTGTTGTTATTGTGAGAACATTTAAAATCTAACCTTGTAGCAACTTTCAAGTATACAATACAATGTTGTTAACTATAGTCACCATACTGTACATTAGCCCCCCAAACTTATTCCTCTTATAATTTGACGTTTGTACCCTTTGGCCAACATCTCCTCTTCCCGCATCCCCAGCCCCTGGTAAGCATACTTCTACTCTTTGCTTTTATGAGTTCAGCTTTTTTGGAGTTTACTATAAGTGAGATCATATAGCATTTGTCTTTCTCTGTCTACTTATTCTATTTAGCATAATGCCCTCAAAGTCCATTTATGTTGTCGAGAATGGCAAGAGTTCCTTTTTTTTAAAAGCTGAATAAACACTCCATTGTGTATATCTATATCTATTTATATCTAAATCTAGATTCATCCATTTATAGACACGTAGGTTGTTTCCATGTCTTGGCTATTGTGAATAATGCTGCGGTAACACAGAATAGTGATTTCATTTCCTTTGGATTTATATGCAGAAGTGGAATTGCTGGATCATATGGTAGTTGTATTTTTAATTTTTTGAGGAAACTCCATACTGCTTTCCACAGTGGTTGCACCAATTTACATTACATCAACAATGCACAAGGGTTCCCTTTTCTTCACATCCTTGCCAACACATGTTATCTCTTATCTTTTTTGTTTGTTTGTTTTTGTTTTTAAATTTTTATTTATTTATTTATTTATTTTTGGCTGTGTTGGGTCTTCGTTTCTGTGGGAGGGCTTTCTCTAGTTGCAGCAAGTGGGGGCCACTCTTCATCGTGGTGCACGGGCCTCTCACTATCACGGCCTCTCTTGTTGCAGAACACAGGCTCCAGACGCGCAGGCTCAGTAATTGTGGCTCACGGGCCTAGTTGCTCCGTGGCATGTGGGATCTTCCCAGACCAGGGCTTGAACCCGTGTCCCTTGCATTGGCAGGCAGATTCTCAACCACTGCGCCACCAGGGAAGCCCCCTTATTCATTATTGGTCTGTTCAGGTTTCCTGTTTTTTTCCTGAGTCAGTTTTGGTAGGTTGTAAGTTCTAGGAATTAATCCATTTTTTCTAGGTTTGTCCAATTCGTTGGCATATAATTGTTCATAGTTGTCTTTTATAATCCTTTGGGTTTCTATGTATTGGTTGTAATGTCCCCTCTTTCATTTATAATATTATTTATTTGAGCCCTCTCTTTTTTTTCTTAGTAAGTCTAGTTGAAGTTTTCAATTTTATTTAACTTTTCATAAAACCATTTTGTTCCATTCTCTGTTTCTGCTCAGATCTTTGTTATTTCCTTATTTTCTGTTAACATTGGACTCTAGGCTTAGTTTGTTCTTTTTCTAGTTCCTTGAGACGTAAAGTTAGGTAATTTATTTGAGATCTTTCTTTTTTCTTAATATACACATTTATTGCTATAAAATTCCCACCTGAACAATTTTTGCTGTATCTCATATGTTTTGGTATGTTGTTTCCATTTTCATTTGTTTGAAGATATTTTTTGATTTCCCTTTTGGTTTCTTCTTTGACCCATTAGTTGTTCAGGAGTGAGCAACCACATTTTTATGGATTGTCAAGTTTTTCTCTTTTTATTGATTTCTAATTTCATACCATTGTGGTTGGAAAAGGTACTTGGTATGATTTCAGTCTCTTTAAAATTGCTAAGTCTTGTTTTGTGGCCTAACATACAATCTATCCTAGAGAATGTGCCATGTGTGCTTAAGAATGTGTCTTCTGCTGCTTTTGGATGGAATACTCTGTATATTTCTGCTAGATCCACTTGGTCTAAAATATAGTTCAAGTCCAGTGTTTCTGTATCAATTTTCTGTCTTGATGATCTATCCTTTGCTGAAAACTGGATATTTAATTTCCCTACCATAATTGTATTGTTGTCTATTTCTCCCTTGTATCTGTTGGTGTATGCTTAATATATTTAGGAGCACCAATGTTGCATACCTGTATATTTATAATTGTTATATCCTCTTGATACATTGACCTCTTTATCATTTTATAATGACCTTCTTTGTCTCTTAATACAGTTTTTGACTTAAAGTCTATTTTGTCTGATGTAAGTATAGCTACCCCTGCTCTCTTTTGGTTTCCATTTACATCAAATATCTTTTTTCATTCCTTCACTTTGACCCTGAGTGTGTCCTTAAAGTCAAAGTGAGTCTCTGGTAGACAGCATGTAGTTGAGTCTTGTTTTTTTATCCATTCAGTCACTCTATATACTTTGGTTGGGCAATTTAATCCATTTACATTTAAATTAATCGTTGGTCAATAAGGACTTATTAATGTCATCTTGTTAATTGTTTTCTGGCTGTTTTATAGTTCTTTTGTTCCTTTCTTCATCTCTTGCTGATTTCCTTTGTGCATTGAGGATTTTCAGTAGTGGTGTACTTTGATTTCCTGCTTTTTATTTTGTCTTTACCTATTATAGATTTGGTTTTGTGGCTACCCTTATGCTTACATGAAACTTCTTTTTTTTTTTTTAATTTTTAAAAAATTATTTATTTATTTATTTATTTGGCTGCACCAGGTCTTTAGTTGGGGCATGTGGGATCTTCATTGCAGGGGACGGAATCTTCATTGCAGCTTGCAGGATCTTTTTAGTTGTGGCATGTGGAATCTTTAGTTGTGGCATGCGGGCTCGTAGTTGAAGCATGCAGGATCTAGTTTCCTGACTGGAGGTCATACCCGGGCCCCCTGCACTGGTAGCGTGGAATCTTAACTGCTGGACCACCAGGGAAGTCCCTACATGAAACTTCTTATAGACAGGTTTAAGAGTCTATGTTAAGTGATAACAACTTAATTTCAATTGCATGTAAAAACTCTACCCTTTTATTCCCTCCTCCACATCTTATTATTTTTATGTCACAATTTACATGTTCTTATGCTGTGTATCCATTAACAGATTATTGTAGCTATAGCTATTTTTAATACTTCTGTCCTTTTACCTTTATGCTGGAGTTTAATATTAGCACCCACCATGTTACAGTATTGGAGTATTCTGAATTTGATTATATATTTTTCTAGTGTGTTTTGTATTTTCATATATATTTTCATGTTACTAATTAGCATTCTTTCATTTCAGCTTGAAGAACTCCTTTCCACATTTCTTGTAAGGAAGGTGTAGTTATGGTGCACTCCCTTAGCTTTTGTGTGTCTAAGAGTCTTTATCTTTCCTTTATTTCTGAAAGACAACTTTGCTGGGTAGTGTATTCTTGGCTGGCAGGTTTTTTTCTTTCAGCACGTTGAATGTATCATCCCACTCTTTTGTGGCCTAAAGGGTTTTTGCTGAGAAAGCAGCTGATAGCTTTATGGGGATTCCCTTGTAAGTGACAAGCTTCTATTCTCTTGCTGCTCTCCAGATTCTCTCTTTGTCTCTGATTTTAGACAGTATTATTGTAATATATCTTGGGGAAATCATTTGGGGTTGAAATTTTGGGGTGACCAGTTAGCTTCATGAACTTGGATGTCTAATTCCCTCCTGTTTTGGGAAGTTCTCAGCCATTATTCTTTTAAGTAAGTTTTCTTTTTTTTTTTTTCCTTGTTCTCTCAGTTTATTTTATTTTTCTTTGAATTTTATTTATTTATTTATTTTATACATCAGGTTCTTATTACTTATCTATTTTATACATATTAGTGTATATATGCCAATCCCAATCTCCCAATTCAGAAAATATGGAACGCTTCATAAATTTGTGTGTCATCCTTGCACAGGGGCCATGCTAATCTTCTCTGTATCATTCCAATTTTAGTATATGTACTGCCAAAGCGAGCACAAGTAAGTTTTCTTTCCCTTTCTCCCTCTCTTCCCCTTCTGGGACTCTAATAATGCATCAGTTGTTTCTTTTAAGGATGCCCTGTAAGTTCTGTAGGCTTCTTTTCATTCCTTTTAATTTTTTTTCTTTTTGTTCCTCTGACTGGATAATTTCAAATGATCTGTCTTTGAATTATTGATTGATGCTTTCTTCTGCTTATCCAGTCTGCTATTGAACTTCTCTGTTGAATTCTTCAGGTCAGTCATTGTATTCTTCATCTCCAAAATTTCTGTTTAGTTCTTTCTTGTATTTTCTCTTTGTTGAACTTCTCATTTTGTTTCATACTGTTTTCCTGATTTTCTTAAATTGTTTATCTGTGTTCTCTTGTGGCTCTCTGAGCATCTCGAGAACAATTATTTTGAATTCTTTTTCAGGCATTCATGTATCTTCATTTTCTTGAGGTTACTGGAAGTTTACTGTGTTCCTTCAGTGGTGTCATGGTTCCCTGATTCTTTGTGATCTCTCTAGCCTTGTATGTGAAGAAACAGTCCCTTTCAGATTTTATGGACTGACCTTGGTAAGGAAGGACCTCTACAGCATGCTGGAGCATGTTGTGACTCTAGGTCCACACATGTGGGGACTTGTGATGGTCCACGTCCAGGGGTTATGATGTCTCATCAGCTTGGGCTGCTAGGGTCCATGACATCAACAACTGCATGGTCCTAGACAAGGACTGCAAGGGTCTGCAGTGGCTGCAAGGCCTGTTAGAGTCCTCCTGTTGGTGCCTCCTGTTCCAGTGGCTAGGGACCAGGGCAGGCAGTGGTGGTGGCCAGAGCTGGTGATGTGCAGACACTTGTCTGTGGGGGCTGGGTACAGATGCCTTGTAGTGGCACGGGCCAGGTACAGAAAAGCACATAGTGGTGGTGGTCAGGGTCAGCAGCAAGGTGCCAGGGCCAACTGTGGGTGCATTAGCAGCTGCAGGGGCCCTGGCTGTCAGTGTCCACTCTGTGGCTACAGGGTCTCCCTATGGGCACAGCATAGCTGTGGAGGCCAGCAATAGGAGTTGGCCTGGGGACAGGCAAGTGCATAGGTGGAAGGTCTAGCTGCAGGTGAGTTGAGCAGGACAGGCCAGTGTCAGGAGACAGGGCTGGATCCAGGCCCACAAGCCACTGTAGGGCCCCTGGCTATTGGCATTCACTCTTGTGCCTGCAGGATCTCCTCAAGGGTGTGCACATAGCAGTAGAGACTAGTGATGGAAGTCAGGCCAAGCATGTGCAGGTGCACAGCTGGAGGGGCTAGCTAGCCCCAGATGTGCACAGAGTGTGTGGAGGGGTCCGCTGCCTGGGTCTAGGCTGGCATCTTGTATTCATATAGCCACAGAGGCTGGGGCTGGCTGCCAGTATGGATCCCGGCTTTGGGGGTGAGGGAAGCTGAGGATGGATGCTCAGGTGGCTGGCATCTGTGATCAGGAAAACCTTTGGAGGAGGTCTCAATGGTGGACTCTGTAGGGGGTCCATGCTGGCTCTGCTGGGCATTGGTTTCTTCAGTGGCAAAAGCTGCTGGTGTCCTCTGCAGAGCAGGTCACTGGGAACCACGGTCACTCCACTATGTGGCTAATACTGATAGCCCTGCTTTTCTTCCTTGTCCCTAGCTATCTCTATATGTCTCAGCTTTTTCAGTTTCTGGGTGGGGTGAGACCAAAGTGAGTCCCTTGTGCAGTGCCCTAAGCAGCTGATAAAGCTCTCACTCTCCCTTTCCCAGCAAGGGGAGCTCTTCAAGCTGGGGAGCTCCCTCCTGGTGCTGAGCAGGGTTCGCCTGGGGGATGGGATGATGCAGGCAACATGATTCTGTTCTTCCTTCCTTTTTTGTGTGGTTATTCTCAGGTGTTTTGTTCTACTGTGTTGCTGAAGTTTCTTAAGTGGACTCTGAACTCTCTCAGAGCCATTTTTGTTTGTGGATAGCTGTCTAATTGTTGGTCTTTGTCGGGGGCTGGAGGGTGGTGTCTCCTGCTCTGCCACGATGGTCATGTCACTCAGCATAATCTTTCTTAACAGTAATTTTGCACTGCTTCTAAAAATAAGACACATACTCTAGCACGCTTTTAAAAATATCTTATTACAGATTTAATACAGACTAATTGTAAGAAATTTAAAACTACAGAAAAGTAAAAAGAAGAAAATGAAGCCATCTGCAATCTTAATACTCAAAAATAACTACTGTTAACCAGTCGGTACACTTTCCTTTTAGTCTTTTTTTTTTTTTTTTAAAGATTTATTTTTTTATTGATTAATTGATTGATTGATTGATTGCTATGTTGGGTCTTCGTTTCTGTGCTAGGGCTTTCTCTAGTTGTGGCAAGCGGGGGCCACTCTTCATCACGGTGCGCGGGCCTCTCACCGTCACGGCCTCTCCTGCTGCGGAGCACAGGCTCCAGACGCGCAGGCTCAGTAATTGTGGCTCACGGGCCCAGCCGCTCTGCGGCATGTGGGATCCTCCCAGACCAGGGCTCGAACCCGTGTCCCCTGCATTGGCAGGCAGACTCTCAACCACTGCGCCACCAGGGAAGCCCCCTTTTAGTCTTTTTTAAATGCTCATATTAAAATATAAATTTTACGTAGTTCATACAGATCTTAATTTTCAAATGAAACAATGTGAATTTTCTGAAGTGGCAAAATATTCTTCACAAACTTTATTTTAAAGACTGCAAACTTATTTATTATATACAACCATTAAATATTATTTTTTACACACATCTGATTACGTCAATTCCCCATTGCTGTCAGGTTTAAGTACAAACTTGGCATGGCCTACGAGACTGTTCTTAAACTTTCCCTTGCCTTGTCTCATGCTTCTTTTTCCTCCTTTATGTTCTAGACTGAGGGCATACTCGGTCAGTTTCCATGTATCATATTCTCTCTCACTTCCAGGACTCTGTCCATGCTGATCATAGTAACACATTATTATTCTTTTTCCTCTCCATCACTTACTTCTACCCACTTCTGCTCCCACTCATGTTTTCTAATTAACACCTACTAATCTCTGATAGAAGGAGAAGGTATAGACAGAAGAAAAGAGGGAAGCCTCTGATCAAGTCCTTGGAACAGAATAGAGTTCATAAGTAGACCCATGCATGTATCGTCAACTGATTTTGACTAGAGAGAGAAGGTAATTAAATGAAGAAATGACAGTCTTTTCAACAAATGGTGCTGGAACAGCACGGTGTTTTTTTGTTTGTTTGTTTTTTGTTTGTTTTTCAGAGTATTTCTTCTTTATTTAATTTTTAAATTGTGGGGAAAAAACATAACATTTACCTTCTTAACCATTTTTAAGTGCATAGTTCAGTAGTATTAAATATATTCACATTATTGTTCAACAGATCAGAACATTTTCATCTTGCAAAACTGAAACTCAACATCCATTGAACAAAAACTCCCCATTCCTTCCTCCTCCAAACCCTTGGTAAGTACTATTGTTCTTTCTATTTTCATGAATTTGCCTACTTTAGATACTTTTAGTAGAATCACATAGTATTTGCTTTTTCTGACTGGCTTATCTCACTTAGCATAATGTCATCAAGTTCATTCATGTTAAAGCATATGACAGGATTTTCTTCTTTTTAAAGGTGGAATAATGTTGCATTGCATGTATATACCACATTTTCTTTATCCATTATCCATTGATGAACCAGCACGGTGTTTTTATAGAAAGGAAGAATTTCAACCTTTACCTCACACCATACATAAAAATTAACTCAAAATAAATCATGGACCAAAATGTAAACATTTAAACTACAAAACTTCTAGCTAAAAACAGAATATAATCTTTGAGATTTTGGAGTCAGTAAATAATTCTTAGATAGGACACAAAAGCATGAATCATAAGAGAAAAAAATTCGTAAAATGAACTTCATTGAAATTAAAATCTGCTCTCTTGAGCACCATTTAAAAAATGAAAGACAAGCCATAAAGTGGGGAAAAAATTTTACAATACATGTAAGTGACCCAGGCCTTATCTAGAATATAGAGAACTCTTATATCTCAGTAATAAGAAAACAGCCCATAAAAAATAAGCAAAAGATTTAAACAAACACTTTACAAAAAATATATGCAAATGGCCCATGAACACATGAGATGTTAAACATCATTAGTCATCAGGGAAATGAAAATTATAACCACAATGAGATATCACAAAACATCTATTAGAATGACTAAAAAAGATGGGCAATGACGAGTGTGGTGAGGTGTGGAGTGACTAGAACTCTGATGACTGGTGAGGAGAATGTAAGATGGTACAACCACTTTGGAAACAACTTGGCATTTCTCATACATTTAAAGATCCACTTTATGACCCAGCAGTTCAATCCGAAGTATTTATCCAAGTGAAATGAAAATATATGTCCACACAAAGACTGGTACATGAATGTGCATAGCAGTTTTCTTTGTAGAAACCCCAAACTGGAAGCATCCCAAATGTCTATCAACAGGCAGATGGCTTCCATACCGCTCACTAATAAAAAGGAATGAACCACTGATAGATGAAATAACATAGATAAATCTCAGAAGCATGCTGAGCAAAATAAGTCAGAAAAAAAGAAAATATAATATACAATCCCATTAATATATAACTCTAGAAAAAATTTAAAGTATAATAACAGAAAGTGTATCAGTGGTTGTCTAGGATCAGGGTGGTTGTGGGGATTGATTGGAAGGGGCATAAGGGCACCTTTGGTGGTGAGGGACATGTTCTATATCTTACTTGTGGTAGTGGTTGCTACAGAGATGTATATATTTGTCAGAATTCATTAAACTGTACACTTAAGATGTGTACCTTTTATTATCTGTAAATTATACATCAATAAATTTGATTTTTAAAAAGTGTGTCCATTGCTATTGAGAAGTTTGGTAAGTCAAGGACAGAGAAGGGACTATTCAAATGGCAATATTAAAAGTCATGGGTGACTTAATTAAGAATAGTTTCAATGAAGGGATGAAGACCAAAACCTGACTGAAGCAGGTTGAAGAGAGAATGGTGGTTGAGACAGTGGAAATACAGCTGTTCATAATTCTTTCAAGGATTTTTGCTACGAACGGAAGCAGAGAAATCGGGTGGTACTTGAGAGGCATGTGGGAGTCAAGGGAAAGATTGGGGCAGAAAGTCAAGGGAAAGTTATTAAGGCATAACTGTATGCCGATGGGAATGATCCAGTAAAGAGAGTGAGATTGATGATACAGGAGAAAAAGAAAGTATTGCCGGAGAAAGTTGTTGAGAAGGCGAGAGCATGTGGGATATTAAGCACAAGAGGAGATACTTACCTCTCATAGGAGCTGGTGTGCACTGTCCACTGTAACAGGAGAGAAGGCAGGTTAAGTGGGTACAGATGCATGGAGATTGGTAGATTTGCTGGTGGGAGAGTGAAGGATTGCTCATCTGATGGCTGGTTTTTCTCAGTGAATTAAGAATGAGTGGGGTAGAAGGTGGAGGCTTAGGGAGGGAGATTAAGGTGGGAAACAGTCTCTGGAGAGAGAGAGAGAATTCACTAGAAAATATAGCACAACTGGTTGAGATGACTGCCCACTGGAGAATTTTTAGTCATTCATTCAAAGGGAAACCAATGGGCAAAGGTGTGTGGCTTTCTCTAGCAATGCTCAGCTTATGGGCTGCAGGCATGTAGAACACAGAATCTTGCACTGAACTAAGGTTGACACTTTGCAGGTGATTATGCAGACAAAGCTGGGCAGAGGTTTTAGTGTGGTTGCAAGGGGGTGGTTATATAATGGACCATAGAATCTAAGGTAGGTAACAAGGGAATGATGGCAAGAAGGGTGTGATGGACGGAGAAGTGGTCAGATCAATAGCTTGCAGGCTCTGCCGGGATCAGAGAATTGCTAGAATGGGAGTAAATGAGCTGAAAGGCTAAGAGATGGTAGTCCAGGAGTGTGAAGCTTGAAATCAAGCTTTGAGATTGGGTTCAATTCTTTAGATGATGAGGGTTAGGGTATGACAATGGAAATGATGGCTGAGGGGGAGGTGGAAGTCAGAGACCTGACAAGTCCAAGGCATTTGAAATCACCAAGCATGATGACAGGAGTAGAGATAGAAAGGAGGGCAAGTGAGCCAGGACTAGAGGTACAAGTAAATGAGAGTGAGTGACCAAGTAGGACTCAGTAGGTGACAACCACACGGAAGGGGAGCAGTTGTGAAGTCTGATGGCTGGCTTGTCTTTATTCTGAACTGCTAAATACTATTTCCCCCTTTATACAGTTTTGAAGGTGGCGAGAAGGAAGGAAAACAAAATAGATTGTATCTGTGTTCTTTTTTTTTTTAATTTATTTATTTATTATTTATGGGTGTGTTGGGTCTTCGTTTCTGTGCGAGGGCTTTCTCTAGTTGCGGCAAGTGGGGGCCACTCTTCATCGTGGTGCGCGGGCCTCTCATTATCGCGGCCTCTCTTGTTGCGGAGCACAGGCTCCAGACACGCAGGCTCAGTAATTGTGGCTCATGGGCCTAGTTGCTCCGCGGCATATGGGATCTTCCCAGACCGGGGCTCGAACCCGTGTCCCCTGCATTGGCAGGCAGATTCTCAACCACTGCGCCACCAGGGAAGCCCTGTATCTATGTTCTTAAAGTGTTGAATTTTCCTCTCTATTTTATTGATTTCAAGTCTACCTTGAATCACCTAATCATACTTTGCTGGATGAGTAAAGTTTGAGAGCTCTCCGCTGATGGGATTAAAAGTGTTTGGAAGGATTTTCTTGATGATAACCTGATGCAAATGGCCATTTACAGCACTGTGAATGCAATTGCTACTGAAGGGATTAAATAACAGCTGAACCTTATTAACTATGTTATATGTGGCCCAAAGATCCAACTTTTTTTTTTAAATTAATTAATTTATTTTTAGCTGCGTTGGGTCTTCTTTGCTGTGCAAGGGCTTTCTCTAGTTGCGGTGAGCGGGGGCTACTCTTTGTTGCAGTGAGCGGGCTTCTCTTTTTGGTGGCTTCTCTTGTTGCTGAGCACAGGCTCTAGGTGCGTGGGCCTCAGTAGTTGTGGGATGCGGGCTCAGTAGTTGTGGCTCACGGGCTCTAGAGCGCAGGCTCAGTAGTTGTGGTGCACGGGCTTAGTTGCTCCGTGGCATGTGGAATCTTCCCGGACCAGGGATGGAACCTATGTCCCCTGCATCGGCAGGCGGATTCTCAACCACTGCCCCACCAGGGAAGCCTGATCCAACTATTTTTATTCAGAGTTATGCCAAGACCCCATTTACTGTGTGGGGCAGACACTCATGCCCAGCACCCTCATTTCTACTTGTGGTATCACTCAAATTTAAAAAAATCTATTATTAATAAATATATTAAAAACAATTACCTACCATGTTGAATACCTACCATGTGCCAGACACTTGGCTAGCTATAATATTAATATCAATATTAACATTAATTGAATCTTATTATGTTCCAGGCATTTATGCTTTGACTGTGTAATCTAATTTACTCTTCACAGTAGCCAGATAAAGGGTTAAAGCTAAGATGAAGAGATTATGGTTCAAAAATTCTTGCCTAAGATCTCATAGTTATTAAAACTGAATACAAGTGGGGTTCAAAAGTCTGAAGTTGACTCTGAGGTTTCTGCATGAACACTATGTCCTATTTGCCCTACAACGATCCTTACTACATGCAGAGGTGAATGGTCCCCATGAATGGTATCACCCAGTGGAGGGAGGTAGACCTCTCAACAAATAGGTACAAGACCACAGTGGGTGCTAGGAGGAGGGCTCGAATTATGTAATAAGTGGTGAGCTCAAGAGCCATATCAAAGGAAAAATATTCAGCATTTAGCAGATTGACTAGTTGCCTGGCTACAGTAACAGCCTCCTAGGTGGTGGGCTCCTGTCACCAGGCCTTTCCTTCCATACCATTCTGAATATCACTGCTAGAGGTCATCTTCCTAAAACACCTGTGCACTTGCTCAGTTTTTCCTGTGTCATTGTATCCAAACATCTGCACTTAGCTTTTAATTCCCATGCTTTTTTTTTTTTTTCCTTTTTTTTCTGGGTGGTGGGAAAACAGGTGATTTTAATTTTCTTTTTTTAAACATCTTTATTGGAATATAATTGCTTTACAATGTTGTGTTAGTTTCTGCTGTTATAACAAAGTGAATTAGCTATAGGTATACATATATCCCTGTATACAAAAATAAACTCAAAATGGATTAAAGACCTAAATGTAAGGCCAGACACTATAAAACTCTTAGAGGAAAACATAGGCAGAACATTCGATGACATAAATCACAGCAAGACCCTTTTTTGACCCACCTCCTAGAGAAATGGAAATAAAAACAAAAATAAACAAATGGGACCTAATGAAAAGCTTTTGCACAGCAAAGGAAACCATAAACAAGACGAAAAGACAACCCTCAGAATGGGAGAAAATATTTGCAAATGAAGCAACTGACAAAGGATTAATCTCCCATGCTTTTTAATGAAGTTATTTCTAAGAACTCTAAGAACTCCAGCAGGAGTAAACATGTGTGGGGATTTCTGTCCCAGACTCCCTCTGTCCCAATTCCTCTGAGGAATTGCCCTCTCTGCTGAGCCCATACTCACCTCTCCCCATGGTCCCCACCTCCATGGCAGGAAACAGGCCACCAGCATTTGACAAGTATGCCTTTCCTACAGGAGAGGCCGAACTCTTTCTCAGTTCAGTTTCAATGCTAAAACCGTAGGTTGGGACTTTTCATTCGAGTTGGGTAGAGACCCCTGAAAAAATGAATCACAGCCAACAGCAGGCGGTAAGAGGGTGGGAGGGTGCGGGCGCATCCTCCTCTGTATCCACAATACAAGGAGCATTGTGTCCAAGCATGGAGAGAGAGAAAGCAAGAGAATGCTAGAGCAAGCATGGTTTCTTTGTTAAGTATGTTAACATTTGGGGAATCTGGGAAGAGGCATAAGATGTATCTTCTAAGATATCGGAAAATTCTTTGAACTATTTTTAAACCTTTCTGTAAGTCTGAAATTAGTCCAAAACAAATGTTTAGCAAATTTTGTGATATGTGTGGGGTTTTTTTTTTTTTAACCAGAATAAAAATGTAAAATAAAATAAAATACAAGTGGTATCTGGGAGGGGACGGTCAGCTTCAGTTTCCATGGTGCGTGTCACTCCCACTGCCCTGCACTTGATTTTGCACAGGTACCTTGATGAGCTAGCCTCGCGAAGGTGTTTCAAGGGATGTGCAGTTAGAATGACCTGACTGGGGAGGATATTGAGCACAGGGTCTAGGGATTTTGATGTTATTTTATATCAGCAAACAGGTCATTGGTGGTTTTGAACAGTGCAGCAATATTATTTCGAAAGAGAACTCTACGTGGAGGACAATTTGGAAGCGGAGTGACCTCAGGGAGACTTAACTAAGAACAATGGAAAAGGAAAGGAGAAATGTGAGCTAAATTTTAAAGGAAGAATTGACAAATTTGGCTACTGCTGGTGATACCATTGATGGAAATGGGGGACACTGGATATGTTTGAAGATACGTAAACATAGAGAGCTACAGAGCGTTATAAATAGTGCCAGAGAAAAAGTAGAGGGACTTCCCTGGTGGTCCAGTGCTTAAGACTCCACGCTTCCACTGCAGGGGGCACGGGTTCAATCCTTGGTCAGGGAACTAAGATCTTTGCATGCTGCGTGGCGCAGCCAAAAAAAAAAAAAAAATAAGAAAAAACAAATAAATCTAAACTGAGCAAAAGAAAAAAAAAAGGAGAATCACCTTATGAAAAAAAGGCATGGATAAAATCATAAGATGGGTAAATATTTATGTAATGGGGGGGATTTCTAAATATGACATCAAACAGAAACCTTGGACTATAAATTTTTTAAAAAATATTTATTTATTTATTTGGCTGCACCGGGTCTTAGTTGCAGTACGCAGGATCTTTTAGTTGCAGCATGCAGAATCTAGTTCCCTGACCAGGGATTGAACCCGGGCCCCCTGCATTGGGAGCATGGAGTCTTAACCACTGGACCACCAGGAAAGTCCCGAACTATAAAATTTTAAATTGTATAGATTTTTTAAACCGCCCCCCCCACACACAAATTAAAAAGTAAATGAATGACCTGAGAATAAACTTTGCAATGTACATTTATATATCTATTTAAGATATATTCTCAATATCAGTAAATCCATAGTAAAAGACAAGCTCCCAATTATGAAATTGGTTAAAGGCAGCCAATTTACAAAAGAAAACACACATATGGCTGAAGGAAGGAAGGAAGGGAGGGAGGGAGGGAGAAAAGAAGGTAGTTCAGTCATTAACAGTCAGATAATTAAATTAGAAAAGCTACTGTGTTCCACCCATCAAATTGCAAAGATTCAAAAATGATAGTAAGCTGGGGAGTTTGGGAAGTTATGCGAAGAAACAGGCAGTCACATACGTGATTGGTGGGTGCAGAAGTCTTTCTGGAAGAAATATACATACCTATTGTCCAGCACTTTCCTTTCTAGAAATTAATCCAGAGTAAGTAATCATAAGTGTATACAGTAACTTATCTACAAGAATATTCATTAAAAGTGTTTAAAATAATAAAATTTATTGCAAATGAAGCAACTGACAAAGGATTAATCTCCAAAATTTACAAGCAGCTCATGCAGCTCAATATCAAAAAAACAAACAACCCAATCCAAAAATGGGCAGAAGACCTAAATAGACATTTCTCCAAAGAAGATATACAGATTGCCAACAAACACATGAAAGAATGCTCAACATCATTAATCATTAGAGAAATGCAAATCAAAACTACAATGAGATATCATCTCACACCGGTCAGAATGGCCATCATCAAAAAATCTACAAACAATAAATGCTGGAGAGGGTGTGGAGAAAAGGGAACCCTCTTGCACTGTTGGTGGGAATGTAAATTGATGCAGCTACTATGGAGAACAGTATGGAGGTTCCTTAAAAAACTAAAAATAGAACTACCATACGACCCAGCAATCCCACTACCAGGCATATACCCTGAGAAAACCATAATTCAAAAAAAGTCATGTACCAAAATGTTCATTGCAGCTCTATTTACAATAGCCAGGACACGGAAGCAACCTAAGTGTCCACCAACAGATGAATGGATAAAGAAGATGTGGCACATATATACAATGGAATATTACTCAGGCATAAAAAGAAACGAAATTGAACTATTTGTAGTGAGGTGGATGGACCTAGAGTCTGTCATACAGAGTGAACTATGTCAGAAAGAGAAAAACAAATACCATATGCTAACACATATATATGGAATCTAAAAAAAAAAAAAAAAGGTCACGAAGAACCTAGGGGCAAGACGGGAATAAAGATGCAGACCTACTAGAGAATGGACTTGAGGATACGGGGAGGGGGAAGGGTAAGCTGGGACAAAGTAAGAGAGTGGCATGGACATATATACACTACCAAACGTAAAATAGATAGCTAGTGGGAAGCAGCCTCATAGCACAGGGAGATCAGCTCGGTGCTTTGTGACCACCTAGCGGGGTGGGATAGGGAGGGTGGGAGGGAGGGAGACGCAAGAGGGAAGAGATATGAGGACATATGTATAACTGATTCACTTTGTTATAAAGCAGAAGCTAACACACCATTGTAAAGCAATTATGCTCCAATAAAGATGTTAAAAAAATAAATAAAATAAAATAATAAAATTTAAAACAACCTAAATGTATAAATTAGGGGATTACTTAGATAACTTATGGTAATAAAATGCTCAGTAGCCATTATAAATGTTATTATAGATATATGTCATAAGGATGAAGAGTTATTCAGTAAAAAGAAAAAGAGAAGAACAAAAATCATGTATATTATAATATCATTCTTGTTAAAAAATTCAAAGATAAAAATCTGGAAGTACATGTATCAAAATAATATTAATAAAGTTGTTTGTGAAGGCCAGGTATGGAAATTATTTCTTTCCTTCATGTTTTCTTACTGTATTTTCTAATGTTCGTACAAATAGTTTTATTACTTTTATAATCTTTTTAAATATACTTTTTTAGTTTAGCAATCTTAGATTTATAGGAAAGTTGAAAAGATAATAGATCCCTACATCCTTTGCCCAATTTCATCTATTGTTGTTGCTTTATTGAGATATAATTCACACACCATACAAGTCACCTATTTAAAGTATACAATTCAGTAGTTCTTAATATATTCACAGAGTTGTACAATCATCACCATACTCAATTTTAGAACATTTTCGTCACTTCAAAATTAAATCTTATACCCATTGGCAGTCCCCATTTTCCCTCAGCATAGACAACCAATACTCTACTTTTTGTCTCTATAGATTTGACTATTCTGAACATTTCACATTAAAGAAGTTATACAGTATATAGCCTTTTGTGACTGATGATGTTTTCAAGGTATGTCCATGTTGCAGCATGTTTAAGTACTTCATTCCTTTTGATTGCTGAATAATATTCCATTGTAGGGAGATACCATATTTATTTTTCTGTTCATCAGTGGAAGGACACTTGGGTTGTTTCCACTTTTTGGCTATTATGAATAATACTGCTATGAACATTAGTGTACAAGTTTTTGTGTGGACATGTGTTTTCAGTTCTTTTGGATGTATACCTAGGAGCAGAATTGCCGGGTCCTATGGTAACTCTATGTTTAACGTTTTGAGGAACTGCCAGAATGTTTTCCAAAGGCACTACACCATTTTACCTCCCCACAGCGGTGTATGACGTTTCCAATTTCTTTTTTTTTTTTTTTTTTGTAACAAATTCAATAAAGACTGCTTTATTGCTGCACGACAGTCATGAAACTCAGCTGCACAGGGACCTTACCACACCGCACAGAGGCTGGTTCACGGGACCTTGTGATCCTGTTAATGGGCCTCTCTGTTGTAATTAAGACAGGCTGCAGGGACCAAAAGTTCCCCTCGGCCCTTCTGAAAATGTTCGGGAATGGTAGTGCAGGAAGGTAATACACACTTTCTGCATTTCTGCCCTGCAGTGCAGCAGTTGTTGCTGTTGGGAGTCACTGTGCTAATTCTCTTAGGTCATTTTTCCCTTTAGTTGTTCTGACTACCTCCAAGCGCTCCATGGCTGCACGCTTGTCTCACTGGAAAATGCCCAGCCCCAATTCTGTGCAGGGACGACGCAAAGCAGAGTGTGATGCATCTCTCTGGAGCATCAAGTTTATTAACTAGAATTGGAAGAACCAAGGAGTTCTTGGAACAAGAACTATCCCCCTCCCCCACCAACACGGAAGACAGAAGAGTAGGGGAGGGGAGACGTGCCCCGGGAATGACAGTCCAGTCTCTCAAGTTTCACCCAGGTGGGGGTTGAGGGGCAGACCTGCAGCCACGGTGGCCTCGCTTTCGGTCACCCGGGCTGCTCCGGACCATCCTCTGAGCTGGCCAGGGTCTTGGATACGATGCTTCTGAAGGCCGTGAAGAGAACACACTCCTCTTCCCCTGCACCGGGCCCCAGGGAGTGCGGCGGCCTGACCTTCCTGCCTCGGTCATCCATGGGGTTCACATGGGCTCACTTTATTATGACGCCTCATGCTGGGCAGCTTGCAACAAAGATGTTTCAAAATAAAGTTCCAGATTCTCCCAGCCACCCCTTGCTTTTTCTGGCTCTGGCCAGAGACAGTGGATGAGGACACACTCTCAGGCTGCCCAGCGTGGGAGGACCTTCCAGTGTTGGACACACCCAGGGGGCAGCTGCTTCCCTCTGGGGCTCCAATCCTGCTGCTGCTGGAGGTGGATGTCCCAGTGCCACACTGGGGGGCTGGGCTGGGGGTGGCAGTCCTCGCCTCCAGGCTGGGTGGGGGGCAGGCAGACTCACCGGTCTTCTGCCCTGCCTGCTGGTCTTCCTGCAGCTGCACATTTTTTCTGTGGTAGAGCCACCTGGTTTGCAGGGAGGACACCACAGGGCTTGGAGAAGGCTCAAGTTCACTGCCACAGAGGTCCCCGCAAGAGAAGGGCTTCAGAGTTATGATGGAGACCTCCACCTTGGGTTTCTTGGAGCTCACACTGCCTGTCCCAGTGTCCTGGATCTGGTCGCAAGTCAAGCCCGGAGTCCTCACCATTGTCACCTCCTGGTCCTCTTCACAGGGTGGCTGGAGTGGCTCCTTCTGGCCCATGTTGACCCATGGATGCCTCATGAGGTCAGGTAAGGTGCCTCTGTCACTGGGGTTGAGGGCAATCATTTTTTGTAACAGATCCCTTATCTTCAAAGACAGATAAGGTGGGATGGGGTATTGCCCTTGTAGGATTTGCTTCCGCAGCTCCTGGAAGTCTTTTCCCACAAAGGGCTGGGACCCAGTTACCATGGTGCACAGCACTACTCCCAAGCTCCACACGTCCACCGCAGGGCCGCTGTAGCTCTGCCCCAGGAAGAGTTCCGGGGCAGCATAAGGGTGTGTGCCGCAGATCGTGTCCAGTTGGACAATGTCATCACACTTGTTGCTGAGGCCAAAGTCTGTAAGTTTGATATTCATGTTGGAATCAAAGAGGAGGCTCAGTGGCTTCAGGTCCCGGTGCACGATGCCCCTCTGGTGGCAGTGCTGCAGGGCGGAGACCAGCTGCTGGAACGGGCCTCGGGCCTCCGCCTCTGTCATACGGCCATGGGTCTTCAAATAGCGGTACACGTCCCCCGCACTGAGGTACTCCATCACCACGAAAAATGTCTCCTCCGTGTCAATCACCCCCAGCAGTTTTACAGTATTGGGGTGATTCAGAGCCTTCAGACTGCACACTTCCTGGAAAAGTGCCTGGACACTTGAGAAGCTCTGACGCCTTTTCTTTATGACCTTCACAGCCACCTGTGTCCCGGTCAGAATGTGCCGGGCCAACTTCACTTTACCGAAGGTGCCTTCACCAATGGTGTGGAGGATCTCGAAGTCATCAATATGAGCCTTCTTGCCAGCAGATTTGTCTGTGAGGCCCTGCATCCTGGTGATCTGCTAACTACACTGACTGACAGCACTACCTAGCAATGTTAACTACGCTAACTAACAATGCTAACTGTACTAACAGGGCTAAGTATGCTATCTCTACTAACAACGCTAACTACGCTAACTGTACCAACAGCGCTAACTAGTACTAACTACACTAACTATGCTAATCAAGTATTAACTATACCAACAATACTCACTATGCTAACTGTAGAAAGAACAATGACACAAATAAAAAAGAGTAGAGAAAAGAGAAACGAAAAATCAACAAAATGGCAGAAACAAGGAAAACACAAGCTAACTGTAGGTCCAAGGCCGTCAGGTCACCAAAAGCAGCTTCCTGGGCTCTAAGGACCAAAAACCTGGGCCCACCTTTCTCTTTGATAGGGCTTTGTGAAGTACATCACAATGGTGCACTCTGAGGTCAGAGCAAGAAATGGACCCATCACCGCTGGGGATACACCACAGTGGTTTTCTCACTTTTTGAGTTCAAGGCCCCTTTACACTTAGGAAAAAGGATCCCAAAGAAATTTTTCTTTACGTGTGTTATTAGATATTGGTATTCACTTTGTTACAAATAAAAATCTGCAGGATACTTCAGTGGCCTTTTTATTTCTAGTTTGAAAATGTGTAATAATTTTAGAGACCTCATAATGTCTACACTTGAAATGTTCAATTCCTTTTCCTTAAATTCTGGTCTCAAAATAACGTTACAACTTAACTGACTTCATGATACTATACAAAATGTTCTGTTGCATAAGACATGATACGGTACATTATGAAAGTCTATGAAGCTGAGAGAAGGTTTGCCAGGAAGGTCATTGAGCAGATTTCTCATCAGGAGCCTCGGAGGCCAGATGGCATGACTCAATGTACTTGAAGTGTTGAAGGAAAGAAACCATCAACCAAGAATCCTATATCTAGCAAAACTTCCCTTCCAAAATGAGGGAGAAATCAAGACATTCCCAGTTAATCAAGAGTTGAGAGAGTTCTTAACCACCAGACCCGCCTGCCACAGGGAGTTCTTCAGGTTGCAGTCAAGGACCCTGGACAGTAGCTCAAAGCCTTATGAAGAAATAAAGACCCCTGGTAAAAGTAGACAGACGGGTGACGAGAAAAGCTAGTACTGTTGTAACTTTGGTTTGTAGCTCCACTTTTTGTCTTCTATTTGATTTAAGAGACTAATATATAATAAAACACACACATACAAATCAAAAAAAAAAAGATCACCTCTTGGGCTTCCCTGGTGGCGCAGTGGTTGAGAATCTGCCTGCCAATGCAGGGGACACGGGTTCGAGCCCTGGTCTGGGAAGATCCCACATGCCGCGGAGCAACTAAGCCCGTGAGCCACGAGTACTGAGCCTGCGCGTCTGGAGCCTGTGCCCCGCAGCGGGAGGGGCCGCGATAGTGAAAGGCCCGCGCACCGCGATGAAGAGCGGTCCCCGCGCCGCGATGAAGAGTGGCCCCCACTTGCCGCAGCTAGAGAAAGCCCTCGCACGAACCGAAGACCCAGCACAGCCAAAAATAAAAAAATAAATAAATAAATAAATTAATTAAAATTTAAAAAAAAAAAAAAAAAAAAAAAAGATCACCTCTTCACCTAGAAAAGTTACTTCACCCCCACTTTAGCCTAACTTTGGGAATTCCCATCAACAACATTCTTCTTTCCACTGTAGGAAGCAACACTGCCAGAAGCTATGGCAAGCAGAGCCTCTTCTAAAATGCCTTTGATGACTGCAGCAACATGGATGCAACTAGAGATTATTAAGTGAAGTAAGTCAGAAAGAGAAAGACAAATACCATGTGCTACCACTTACATGTGGAATCTAAAGTATGGCACAAATGAACCTATCTATGAAACAGCAACAGACTCACAGACATAGAGAACAGACTTGTGGTTGCCAAGGAGGAGGGGGGTGGGAGAGGGAAGGGCTGGGAGTGTGGCATTAGCAGATGTAAACTATTATATATAGGAGGGATAAACAACAAGGTCCTACTCTACAGCACAGGGAACTTAGAGTCAATATCCTGTGATAAACTGTAATGGAAAAGAATATAAAAAAAGAATGTCTATATGTGTATAACTGAGTCACTTTGCCATACAGCAGATTGGCACAAGATTGTAAATCAACTATACATCAATAAAAACAATAAAATAAAATAAAAAATGCCTCTGATGATGTACACAGCCCCTGCTCCTGCTGACTACCTCTCTGCAGCACCCAACACTGTGAAACCCCGCCCCCAGCTGAGGTCACTCCAGTCCTGTGTCTCCTTCCTTTGTCCTCTGTCTCCCACCAGTGTTTCTCTAACAGAAACACAAAGAACTGCTGTGTTTTCACTCAGTCTCACTGTTCACATTCCCACGCTTGATTTGGGCATCAGACCTGCAAGAGTTCAAAACTTACTGGGTGGTAGAACTGCCATTTCTCTGCCTGTCTCTCAATATAAAGAACTTCTCTGAAATTCTGAATTCACTGGTCTGGTCATCCATTCACCAGCAAGTATCTAGGTACTGGGGTTAAGAGCTAGGAATGAGATACAGTTGTTAGTAAAGAAACAATAAACCCCAAATGGAGTCACTTGTGCTAAGTCCCACGTCAGCAAACCAAGACTTAATAGCTAACCTAATTGCAGTTTCAGCCTGTCTCAGGAATGGGACCTTTCACCAATAGATCTGGAATTACCTGGTCAGCACTAGAGGGGTGACCCCCCACCTTCCCCCAAAAGGAAGGTGACCCTGCCTGAAACAATCCACTCTTAGCTAGAAACTTCCCTTTTCTGCCCCCTCCTGCCTGTAAAGTTCTTGCATTTTTTACAGCTCCGCAGAGCTCCTTTCTACTTGCTCAGTGGGATGCTGCCCGATTCATAAATCATTGAATAAAGCCAATTCGATCTTCAAATTTACTCAGTGGGATTTTTAGGTTTTTAATACAGTGATGAGCAAAACAAATAAAAAGAGAGGCATCAAACTCTTCGGAGAGTGTATCCCATTATCCCTCACACTCTTGGAAGCCTGGGTCAGCAGAAATGGAGGAGAGCCAGTGACAAGAAAAAGCCTCTTGAAAACCAAATCAGAGGTCCTGAAATACTACAGACTTACTTGTACAAGTGGGTGGGAACAAGCAGAGAGTAGCAGTTGTTTATTACTGTACACTGTAATCGAGGGAAACATTTGGAGTTCAAGAATAGAGATTTAAAGATGAGATGCTAAAATTCATAACAACTTGTCCAAAACAGGCCAGAAAACCTTAAGTTTTCGCCTTGTTTAAAAGAAGTCCTAAGTAAAGGGAAAACCAAATATTATGAAAAATTTTGGAGACATCTCACACACCAACCTTCCCTTTATTTGAATTACTTCATTATCATTACTTTAGAGTTATGTACACTCATAAAAGTTCATTTATTCTGAGTTGAGAAGTCCATTTTATCATCATGTGTATTGTGCTTACATTTTAAAATCAGAAACAACTTCCCCAAGATAAAACTGATTCTTCATCTCTTTTGGTTTTACTATTCCAAAATAGATTAGGTGACTTGGGGTATTATTTTTACCCTATGTTGATTTGCCTACCTTGTAAAGGAGCAAGGAACTTTTCCTTCAACCCTTATTTTCCTAGTGATTTGTTTAAAATGAAAGGTAAATATGTGTTTGTGGGCATATAAGTGTGTGTGTGTACAATCATTTTTATATAGAGATTTATTATCTCTCAATTTATTTTGTACAAGAGGTTTGTCTCAGAATATCAGCCTTCTTTTTTTTTTTTTTCACGATTCATATCTTTAATACTCTCTGAGAGGCAAGTGAAAAGCAACAATGGATTTTTAAAAGGACCATGTCTGACACATGTCTGACAACACTGAGAGTGGGGGAGGAGGGAAGTTAACCAGCTAGCACAGTGCCTTGCATGTAGTAAGCACTGCAACATTTGTTAAATTGCAATGACTTGAAGTTGAAGATCATGATATATATATATATTTTTTTTAGATTTTAAGAAATTTCATGTAATGTCTGAAACATTTATATTAACATATTTCCATAAAAATAACCCAATGAAAGTTTAGTATTAGTTGTTTTGTTTGTTTTTTTATACTGCAGGTTCTTATTAGGCATCAATTTTATACACATCAGTGTATACATGTCAATCCCAATCGCCCAATTCAGCACACCACCATCCCCACCCCACCGCAGTTTTCCCCCCTTGGTGTCCATATGTCCATTCTCTACATCTGTGTCTCAACTTCTGCCCTGCAAACCGGCTCATCTGTACCATTTTTCTAGGTTCCACATACATGCATTAATATACGATATTTGTTTTTCTCTTTC
Source organism: Balaenoptera acutorostrata (assembly GCF_949987535.1). Lineage (NCBI taxonomy): Eukaryota > Metazoa > Chordata > Mammalia > Artiodactyla > Balaenopteridae > Balaenoptera > Balaenoptera acutorostrata. The sequence goes on along the minus strand of NC_080072.1, from coordinate 101,080,858 downwards.
TGACTTACTTCACTCTGTATGACAGTCTCTAGATCCATCCACTTCTCAATAAATGACTCAATTTCGTTCCTTTTTATGGCTGAGTAATATTCCATTGTATATATGTACCACATCTTCTTTATCCATTCGTCTGTTGATGGGCATTTAGGTTGCTTCCATGACCTGGCTATTGTAAATAGTGCTGCAATGAACATTCGGGTGCATGTGTCTTTTTTTTTTTTTTTTTTTTTTAAGGATTTTCTTATTTATTTATTTATTTATTTATTTATTTTTGGCTGTGTTGGGTCTTCGGTTCGTGCGAGGGCTTTCTCCAGTTGCGGCAAGCGGGGGCCACTCTTCATCGCGGTGCGGGGACCGCTCTTCATCGCGGTGCGCGGGCCTTTCTCTATCGCGGCCCCTCCCGTCGCGGGGCACAGGCTCCAGACGCGCAGGCTCAGCAATTGTGGCTCACGGGCCCAGCTGCTCCGTGGCATGTGGGATCTTCCCAGACCAGGGCTCGAACCCGTGTCCCCTGCATTAGCAGGCAGATTCTCAACCACTGCGCCACCAGGGAAGCCCTGCATGTGTCTTTTTGAATTACGGTTTTCTCTGGGTATATGCCCAGTAGTGGGATTGCAGGGTCATATGGTAATTCTATTTTTAGTTTTTTAAGGAACCTCCATATTGTTCTCCATAGTGGCTGTATCAATTTACATTCCCACCAACAGTGCAAGAGGGTTCCCTTTTCTCCACACCCTCTCCAGCATTTGTTGTTTGTAGATTTTCTGATGATGCCCATTCTAACAGGAGTGAGGTGATAGATACCTCATTGTAGTTTTGATTTGCATTTCTCTAATAATTAGTGATGTTGAGCATCTTTTCATGTGCTTTGTGGCCGTCTGTATGTCTTCTTTGGAGAAATGTCTATTTAGGTCTTCTGCCCATTTTTGGATTGGGGTGTTTGTTTCTTTAATATTGAGCTGAATGAGCTGTTTATATATTTTGGAGATTAATCCTTTGTCCGTTGATTCGTTTGCAAATATTTTCTCCCATTCTGAGGGTTGTCTTTTCGTCTTGTTTATGGTTTCCTTTGCTGTGCAAAAGCTTTGAAGTTTCATTAGGTCCCACTTGTTTATTTTTGTTTTATTTCCATTACTCTAGGAGGTGGATCAAAAAAGATCTTGCTGTGATTTATGTCAAAGAGTGTTCTTCCTATGTTTTCCTCTAAGAGTTTTATAGTGTCCAGTCTTATATTTAGGTCTCTAATCCATTTTGAGTTTATTTTTGTGTATGGTGTTAGGGAGTATTCTAATTTCATTCTTTTACATGTAGCTGTCCAGTTTTCCCAGCACCACTTATTGAAGAGACTGTCTTTTCTCCATTGTATATCTTTGCCTCCTTTGTCATAGATTAGTTGACCATAGGTGCGTGGGTTAATCTCTGGGCTTTCTATCTTGTTCCATTGATCTATGTTTCTGTTTTGGTGCCAGTACCATATTGTCTTGATTACTGTAGCTTTGTAGTATAGTCTGAAGTCAGGGAGTCTGATTCCTCCAGCTCCATTTTTTTGCCTCAAGACTGCTTTGGCTATTCGGGGTCTTTTGTGTCTCCATACAAATTTTAAGATGATTTGTTCTAGCTCCGTAAAAAATGCCATTGGTAATTTGATAGGGATTGCAGTGAATCTGTAGATTGCTTTGGGTAGTAGAGTCATTTTCACAATGTTGATTCTTCCAATCCAAGAACATGGTATATCTCTCCATCTATTGGTATCATCTTTAATTTCTTTCATCAGTGTCTTATTGTTTTCTGCATACAGGTCTTTTGTCTCCCTAGGTAGGTTTATTCCTAGGTATTTTATTCTTTTTGTTGCAATGGTAAATGGGAGTGTTTCCATAATTTCTCTTTCAGATTTTTCATCATTAGTGTATAGGAATGCAAGAGATTTCTGTGCATTAATTTTGTATCCTGCAACGTTACCATATTCATTAATTAGCTCTAGCAGTTTTCTGGTGGCAGTTTTAGGATTCTCTATGTATAGTATCATGTCATCCGCAAACAGTGACAGTTTTACTTCTTCTTTTCCAATTTGTATTCCTTTTATTTCTTTTTCTTCTCTGATTGCCGTGGCTAGGACTTCCAGAACTATGTTGAATAATAGTGGTGAGAGTGGACATCCTTGTCTCGTTCCTGATCTTAGAGGAAATGCTTTCAGTTTTTCACCATTGAGAATGATGTTTGCTGTGGGTTTGTCATATATGGCCTTTATTATGTTGAGGTAGGTTCCCTCTATGCCCACTTTCTGGAGAGTTTTTATCATAAATGGGTGTTGAATTTTGTCAAAAGCTTTTTCTGCATCTATTGAGATGATCATATGGTTTTTATTCTTCAATTTGTTAATATGGTGTATCACATTGATTGATTTGCGTATATTGAAGAATCCTTGCATCCCTGGGATAAATCCCACTTGATCGTGGTGTATGATCCTTTTAATGTGTTGTTGGATTCTGTTTGCTAGTATTTTGTTGAGGATTTTTGCATCTATATTCATCAGTGATATTGGTCTGTAATTTTCTTTTTTTGTAGTGTCTTTGTCTGGTTTTGGTATCAGGGTGATGGTGGCCTCATAGAATGAGTTTGGGAGTGTTCCTTCCTCTGCAATTTTTTGGAAGAGTTTGAGGATAGGTGTTAGCTCTTCTCTAAATGTTTGATAGAATTCACCTGTGAAGCCATCTGGTCCTGGACTTTTGTTTGTTGGAAGATTTTTAATCACAGTTTCAATTTCATTACTTGTGATTGGTCTGTTCATGTTTTCTGTTTCTTCCTGGTTCAGTCTTGGAAGGTTATACCTTTCTAAAAATTTGTCCATGTCTTCCAGGTTGTCCATTTTATTGGCATAAAGTTGCTTGTAGTAGTCTCTTAGGATGCTTTGTATTTCTGTGGTGTCTGTTGTAACGTCTCCTTTTTCATTTCTGATTTTATTGATTTGAGTCCTCTCCCTCTTTTTCTTGATGAGTCTGGCTAATGGCTTATCAATTTTGTTTATCTTCTCAAAGAACCAACTTTTAGTTTTATTGATCTTTGCTATTGTTTTCTTTGTTTCTATTTCATTTATTTCTGCTCTGATCTTTATGATTTCTTTCCTTCTGCTAACTTTGGGTTTTGTTTGTTCTTCTTTCTCTAGTTTCTTTAGGTGTAAGGTTAGATTGTTTACTTGAGATTTTTCTTGTTTCTTTAGGTAGGCTTGTATAGCTATAAACTTCCCTCTTAGAACTGCTTTCGCTGCATCCCATAGGTTTTGGGTTGTCGTGTTTTCATTGTTATTTGTCTCTAGGTATTTTTTTATTTCCTCTTTGATTTCTTCAGTGATCTCTTGGTTATTTAGTAACGTATTGTTTAGCCTCCATGTGTTTGTCTTTTTTACGTTTTTTTCCCTGTAATTCATTTCTAATCTCATAGCGCTGCGGTCAGAAAAGATGCTTGATATGATTTCAATTTTCTTAAATTTACTGAGGCTTGATTTGTGACCCAAGATGTGATCTATCCTGGAGAATGTTCCATGCGCACTTGAGAAGTATATATATATATATATATATACTTGAGAAGTATATATATATATATATCAATTAAATCTATCTGGTCTATTGTGTCATTTAAAGCTTCTGTTTCCTTATTTATTTTCATTTTGGATGATCTGTCCATTGGTGTAAGTGAGGTGTTAAAGTCCCCCACTATGACTGTGTTACTGTCAATTTCCTCCTTTATAGCTGTTAGCAGTTGCCTTATGTATTGAGGTGCTCCTATGTTGGGTGCATATATATTTATAATTGTTATATCTTCTTCTTGGATTGATCCCTTGATCATTATATAGTGTCCTTCCTTCTCTCTTGTAACATTCTTTATTTTAAAGTCTATTTTATCTGATATGAGTATAGCTACTCCAGCTTTCTTTTGATTTCCATTTGCATGGAATATCTTTTTCCATCCCCTCACTTTCAGTCTGTATGGGTCCCTAGGTCTAAAGTGGGTCTCTTGTAGACAGCATATATATGGGTCTTGTTTTTGTATCCATTCAGCCAGTCTATGTCTTTTGGTTGGGGCATTTAATCCATTCACGTTTAAGGTAATTATCGATATGTATGTTCCTATGACCATTTTCTTAATTGTTTTGGGTTTGTTTTTGTAGGTCCTTTTCTTCTCTTGTGTTCCCCACTTAGAGAAGTTCCTTTAGCATTTGTTGTAGAGCTGGTTTGGTGGTGCTGAATTCTCTTAGCTTTTGCTTGTCTCTAAAGCTTTTGATTTCTCCATCAAATCTAAATGAGATCCTTGCCGGGTAGAGTAATCTTGGTTGTAGGTTCTTCCCTTTCATCACTTTAAATATATCATGCCACTCCTTTCTGGCTTGCAGAGTTTCTGCTGAGAAATCAGCTGTTAACCTTATGGGAGTTCCCTTGTATGTTATTTGTCGTTTTTCCCTTGCTGCTTTCAATAATTTTTCTTTGTCTTTAATTTTTGCCACTTTGATTACTATGTGTCTCGGCGTGTTTCTCCTTGGGTTTATCCTGTATGGGACTCTCTGCGCTTCCTGGACTTGGGTGGCTATTGCCTTTCCCATGTTAGGGAAGTTTTCGACTATAATCTCTTCAAATATTTTCTCTGGTCCTTTCTCTCTCTCTTCACCTTCTGGGACCCCTATAATGTGAATGTTGTTGCGTTTAATGTTGTCCCAGAGGTCTCTTAGCCTGTCTTCATTTCTTTTCATTCTTTTTTCTTTAGTCTGTTCCGCAGCAGTGAATTCCACCATTCTGTCTTCCAGGTCACTTATCCGTTCTTCTGCCTCAGTTATTCTGCTATTGATTCCTTCTAGTGTAGTTTTCATTTTAGTTATTGTATTGTTCATCTCTGTTTGTTTGTTCTTTAATTCTTCTAGGTCTTTGTTAATCATTTCTTGCATCTTCTCAATCTTTGCCTCCATTCTTATTCCGAGGTCCTGGATCATCTTCACTATCATTATTCTGAATTCTTTTTCTGGAAGGTTGCCTATCTCCACTTCATTTAGTTGTTTTTCTGGGGTTTTTTCTTGTTCCTTCATCTGGTACATAGCCCTCTGCCTTTTCATCTTGTCTATCTTTCTGTAACTGTGGTTTTTGGTCCACAGGCTGCAGGATTGTAGTTTTTCTTGCTTCTGCTGTCTGCCCTCTGGCGGTTGAGGCTATCTAAGAGGCTTGATGGGAGGCTCTGGTGGTGGGTAGAGCTGACTGTTGCTGTGGTGGTCAGAGCTCAGTAAAACTTTAATCCACTTGACTGTTGATGGGTGGGGCTGGGTTCCCTCCCAGTTGGTTGTTTTGCCTGAGGCAACCCAACACTGGAGCCTACCTGGGCTCTTTGGTGGGGTTAATGGCAGACTCTGAGAGGGCTCACGCCAAGGAGCACTTCCCAGAACCTCTGCTGCCAGAGTCCTTGTCCCCATAGTGAAACAGAGCACCCTCCTCCTCTGCAGGAGACCCCCCAACACCAGCAGTTGGGTCTGGTTCAGTCTCCCCCAGGGTCACTGCTCCTTCCCCTGGGTCCCGATGCGTACACTACTTTGTGTGTGCCCTCCAAGAGTGGGGTCTCTGTTTCCCCCAGTTATGTCGAAGTCCTGCAATCAATTCCCACTAGGCTTCAAAGTCTGATTCTCTAGGAATTCCTCCTCCTGTTGCCGGACCCCCAGGTTGGGAAGCCTGACGTGGGGCTCAGAACCTTCACTCCAGTGGGTGGACTTCTGTGGTATAAGTGTTTGCCAGTCTGTGAATCACCCACCCAGCAGTTATGAGATTAGATTTTACAGTGATTGCGCCCCTCCTACCGTCTCACTGTGGCTTCTCCTCTGTCCTTGGACGTGGGGTATCCTCCATGGTGAAGTCCAGGGTCTTCCTGTCAATGATTGTCCAGCAGCCAGTTGTGATTCTGGTGCTCTCGCCAGAGGAAGAGAGAGCACGTCCTTCTACTCCGCCATCTTGGTTAATCCCCCCGTTTCCAATTTCTTAATATCCTTGGCAATACTTGTTATATTGTCTTTGTTATTCTAGCCATCTTAGTGGAAAAGTGAAATGTTATCTCATCGTGGTTTGAATTTGCATTTTCCTAAGGACTCATGATGCTGAGCATCTTTTCAGGACCTTATTGGTCATTCGTATGTCTTCTTTGGAGAAATATCTATTCAGATAATTTGCCCATTTTAAAATCAGATTATTTGGTTTTTTATTGTTGAGTTATTAGCGTTCATTATATATTCTAGACACAAGTCTTTTATCAGATATATGATTTGCAAATACCTTCTCCTGTTCTGTGGGTTGTCTTTTCACTTTTTTGATGGTGCCCTTTCAGCAAAAAAGTTTTTAATTTTGATTAAGTCAAATTTATCTATTTTTTGCTTTTGGTGTCATATCTACGGAACCATTGCCTAACCCAAAGGAATAATTATCTAAGAGTTTACTGAAGAAATGTAACTGTTAGCCTTTACATTTAGGTCTATGACTCATTTTGAATTAATCTTTGTGTATAGTGTGAGGGAGAGGTTCAAATTCATTCTTTTGCATGTGGATATCCAGTTGTCCCAGAACCATTTGTTGAAAAGACTATTCTTTCCCCATTGACTTGTCTTGATCCCCTTGTCAGAAATCAATAAACTATGAATGTATGGGTTTATTTCTGGACTCTCAACTCTATCCCATTGATCTAAGTAGGCATATGCCAGTACCACACAGTCTTAGTTACTGTAACTTTGTATTAAGTTTTAAAGTTGGAGAGTGTGAATCATTCAAGTTTGTTATTTTTTTTTCAAGATTGTTTTGGCAATCTAGGTCCCTTGTGTATTCTTATGTACTGTAGGGTCAGCTTCCCAATTTCTAGGGGAAAAAAAGGTAGCTGGAATTTTGATAAAGATTGCATTTTGACTCTGTGAATCAATTTAGAGAGTCCTTCCATCTGTAATGGGTTGAATGGTGGCCCCAAAAGGATAGGTTACGTCCTAAACTCTGGAACCTGTGAATGTGGATTTTTCTGAAAAGTGACTCTTTATAGATGTAATTAAGTTAAGGGCTTCAAAATAAGATCATCTTGGATTTACAGCTAAATCCAATGACAGTTGTTCTTATAAGATAAAGGTAAAGGGAGATTTTAAGACTCAAGACACACAGGGGAGAAGACCATGTGAAGATGGAGGCAGAGATTGGAGTCATATAACCAACCCCAAACCAAAAAATGCCTGGAGCCACCAGAAGCTGGAACAGGCAAGGAAAGATTCAGAGGGAGCATATCCTTGAGGACACCTTGAGTTCAGACTTCTGACCTCCACAGCTGTGGGAGAGAATAGATTTCTATTGTTTTAGGCTACCCACTTTGTGGTAATTTGTTACAGTAGCTGTAAGAAACTAATACATAATCAAACAGCATTAAATCTTCCAACTCATGAATATGGTATGTGTTTCCACTTATCTAGGCCTTCTTTAATTTCTTTCAATGATGTTTTACAGTTTTCAATATACCCGTCTTTCACTTCTTCTGTTAAATTTATTCCTAAGAATTTTGTTCTTATCGATGCTATTATAAATAGACTTTAAATTTTTAAATTCTTGGATTGTATAGAAATACAGTTGTTTCTTGTGTCTACAACTTTGTTGAACCTGATTATTAGCTCTGATAGGTTTTTTGCATATGTGGATTTCTTGAGGTTTTATAAAAATAACACCATGACATCTGCAAATAGAAATACTTTTGCTTCTTCCTTTCTTAGCTAGATGCCTTCCTTTTTTTCTTGCCATTTTGCCCTGGCTTGAACCTCCAGTACAATGTAAAATGGACGTGGTGAGAGCATGTGCACAGCATTATGCAACTACGTGGCCCTCTAGATTCCCAGGAATATGGCAGATAATTGCGAAGCCCCACATAAATATCTTATTCCTCAACTTTTTATTTTACCCCCAGTTTTTTTGTTATCCTATTGTGTTTTGAATGAACACCAGCTCCTTTTTGCTACCTTCAGTGGTTGCCAGGCTGCTGGTTTTAACTGTGATTGTGGGCTGTTGGTTTTCGGGGTTATCGTAGAGTGAGAAAGGGATGGAAATAGGGCAAGTTAAATGGCACAAGGCTCATTGTTCTTATCAAGATTCAGCCTTTTTTCTTGAAAAAATGTTCCCTGATTGCTTATAGCCTTTGATTAATTTCCAGAGTTCTGAAAAGTTGATCATGACAATTTTCGCCAGTGTTCCCATTTCTTTTATAGAGTAGAGAATTTTTGGAGGTCATTTTCATTAATATCACCCTTATAGTCTTCTTAAGCTTAGATTTTAAAACTGAAAATATATTGTCAAATATGTTTTAAGTACTGAGAAAGAGGTCTGTATACAAAGTACTGAGAAAGAGTACACTGTATACAAAGAATGTTGATGTAGATCTTCCAATAGCCAAATATTTTATTGTGCAATGAGATGTTGAAGAAAAGGCAATGAGAGTATGATGAGTTTGATTTGCATCCTGATTCTGTAAGTGATCTATATGGCTAGGTGCTGTTTGTAAATATCAGCTTGAGGAGAGGTTTATTCATGTATTAAATGAATTAAATCTAGAAATAAATAATCCATGTTCCTCAAGACTTATTAATAAAACATCGGGAATGTTATTAGGAATTAAGGTGGCCTGGATGGCTATGTTAAAGATGACTGAGGAATATTTTGCTCTGGAAAATTCAGCTCCCAGCTCCCCTAAGCATTTGAAGCCCATCTCTCACTTCTTAATTTTTGCCTTTTCTTCTTTTCCAACAAATGACTCTGCAACTTATACAACAAAATCTCCCAAACATTTTTGTCTCTTTGCAAGACTATGAGCTTTCAGTCATTTTAGAATCTTAAAAAGGTGTACTAGGTCACAGCATCCTCTGGCTGGTAGATAATTAAAATCAGCACACAACTGCAATGTATACCCTCTAAAGCAATGGTCAGTTCTCAGCCTTTTTGCTGCCATGACATGCTTGATAAACAATTCTCTTATGCGGGAAACACTCTCAAGGGCACATTCGTATTTGGACAAACATCTCCCAAATTTGGAAGTCATGCACTGTGGTAATTTGTAATCATCAGAAGAGTTAACAGTTAACAGGTAGCTCTTTGTGATCTATTGCGGGAGATAAACTTGGGCTGTGCGGCAGGACATTCTCAGCATTCTCGCTATAATGCCACTCCCTTGTCTCCCAGAATTCATATATATATATATACATATATACAGATATATGTATATATGAATATATACACACATACATACATAAAGTAAATCTTTTGGAAATTTCAGCAATTTAACTAAAACAATTTAACATATTGCTTTTGGTTCAGAGTCTCTGCAGCCAGATTGTGTAGGATAGAATCTGACTTCACTGTGTACTAGCTGTGTGATGCTCTGGCAAGTTACTTGACCTCTGTCCTTCAGCATTCTCATCTATCAAGTGGACAAAATAGTGCCTATGTCATAAGGCCATTGTGAAGACACCTGAGATCACGTATGTAAAGAACCAATTCTGCTTCTCATAGTGAACACTCTTGTTTGGAACAGATCACTGTGACTCACCTTGCACTTGATTGCTTGAAAAGATTAAGAGTTACCTAATAAAACTACTTGTGTTTGGTTGAGTAAGTTTTCCCACCCATTCAGAACACTGTGTCAGTAATCTTGAAACCTTTTTGGTTTCAGAGATTGAATCCTTTATTCACGTGAAATCATATGGAGAACCCCAATGTGGGAAACAGAAACGGATGCTCTATTTTTAGTGGAGGGTGGGAGGTCTGCAGTCCCATCTATTCTGCAGTGGCACTTGTAGAGTTGTAAGGAATTCTAGGGATCCAGGGAAGACAGTTTGAAAGCCTGTAGTCTGTTTGGTTATGCTCTTGCAATATCAACATTCTCTTTCTTGGCAACCTGTGAGCGTGTAAAATTAAGTCTAATGTCCAACCTAGCTTGTTATGTCTTGGGCAAAATCAACATGTAGCCTAGAATGTGACCCTTTTGCATTATGCAAGGCTGTGAGCTCAATTAGCAATTTCATCAATGTATGTGTTTAGGAAATTATCTGCCTTGGGAGTGCAGTACACCATTTGGAAAGTAAAACCTTATAGGGTAGTGGCTTTCAAACTTTAAAAAATGTTAGTATCACCTGGAGGGCTTGTTAGACCACAGATTGCTGGGCCCTACCACCAGTTTCTGATTTGGTAGGTCTCGGATGGGATTTGAAAATGTGCTTTTCTTTCTTTTTTTTTTTAAACAATTTTATTGAGATATAATTCATGTACCATATTATGAATCCACTTCAAGTGTACAGTTCAGTGGTTTTTAGTATATTCACAGAGTTGTGCAACCATCACCACAATCAATTTTAGAATCAATTTTCATCACCCCAAAAAGAAACCCTGTACCCTTTAGCAGTCACTTGCAGTTTCCTCCCAACCCCAGCCCTAGGCAACCACCAATTTGCTTTCTGTTTCTAGAGATTTGCCTATTGGGGACATTTCATATAATATATGGTCTCTTTTTTAAAAATTTATTTTATTAAAGTATAGTTGATTTACAATGTTGTGTTCATTTCTACTGTACAGCAAAGTGATTCAGTTATATATATACATATATATATGTGTATATATATATATATATATATATATATATATATATATATATTCTTTTTCATATTCTTTTCCATTACGGTTTATCACAGGATAGTTCCCTGTGCTATACAGTAGGACCTTGTTGTTTAGCCATTCTATATATAACAGCTTGCATCTGTTAATCCCAAACTCCCAATGCAACCCTCTCCCACCCCCCTCCCCCTTGGCAACCACCAGTCTATTCTCTATGTCCCTAATCCTGTTTCTGTTTCATTTGTGTCATATTTTAGATTCCACATATAAGTGATATCATATGATATTTGTCTTTTTCTTTCTGACTTACTTCACTTAGTACGATAATCTCTAGGTCCATGTCCATCCATGTTGCTGCAAATGGCATTATTTCATTCTTTTTCATGGCTGAGTAGTATTCCATTATATATATATATATATATATATATATATATATATATATATATATATGACACATCTTCTTTATCCATTCATCTGTTGATGGACTTTTAGGTTGCTTCCATGTCTTGGCTATTGTCAATAGTGCTGCAATGAAAATGGAGGTGCATATATCTTTTTGAATTCTAGTTTCCTCTGAATATATGCCCAGGAGTGGGACTGCTGGATCAGAACGTCCTTACTGTTCTCCATAGTGGCTGCACCAACTTACATTCCTACAAACAGTGTAGGAGGGGTCCCTTGAAAATATGCATCCCTAACAAGTTCTGGGTGATGCTGCTGCTGCTGGTCTGGGACCACTTGGAAAACCATTATTATTAAAGATGAGAGTAAGTGGAGTGGTTGGTTAGCCCATAACACCAGGGACTTATTTTTGATAAAACAATCTATATTAATCTGCAATCTTGTGAAATTTTGAGATTTAATTTAACAGTTATTTATTGAATTCCTACTATGGGCCAAAAAAACACTGTGCTAAATACTGAGAGTAAAATAGATTAACTATACTGTATCTTCTTGAGAAGGATTGTGTTTTAGTGTGGGACAGACCAGTAAATGGGCAATTACAATATGGTGTGCTAAGTACGAGGTGCTAGGGAACATCTACGTGGGCACCTTCCGCATCTTTGGGCTCAAAGACTTTCTCAAGAAGATAATACCTGCTCTTAAAATAAAAAAGCACACTCTCACTTAGAAGACAACCTAAGGAATATTTGGTAGGTTTTAGGTTGTATTTGCTGGTGGTTAACTTTTATATATCAAAATAATCTTGTCATTGAGTCTAAAATTCAGTTCTTTTTACATTTACAATTCCAAGAGCTAAGACAAGTTTCTGGCAAGGCGTGGAAGCATGACCCTTTGTACAAGCACATGTGGAAAGGGGAATTCTTATTTTCTATGCTTGAGCAGCAGGAACAGTAATAAGAGAAGTTCCTGTAAGTGGTTTTCATTTCTCTTTCTTTTAAAGTGTAATTAGAATGACTGGTCTATCGTGTAGGTTATAATATTTGCTGGTGAACAACTTATTGATAGGTTTCTTCTGAAACACTTGATAGGAGTGATTAAAATGCATGAGACTATGTTTTCTGGAATGAATCATTCAAGCATCATTTTGCAATGGTGGACACTGAATTAGGAAAGTGAGAGCCTGCATAACTCAAATATACTTATACGTATTTTATATGGGATATTTTTCTGTGAGAGGATTTTTTTCCATACTGCATAAACATTTGCTAACATCAATAATTTAAATTATTTTATATAACATTCATTTTGAAGAATGAGATATTGAAAAATAAAAGCCATTTTTTGACGAGTGCCTCATGGCCCTTGGTGTGTCTTGTCCTTGGCTTCCTCATACCCTTTCTCAATTTTTAATTTAGATGGAAAAAAGAATGGAGGGTGGGAGATTTGGGAACTGTAGTGGAGAAGGGAATTATAATGGCCAGAGTGTACTGAGGATGTATATTATAGGACTGATTCTCAGCTCAAATATGTGTAAAAGTGATTGTTCTCTTTCTGCTTGGCAACAAAGCCTAGCTGACCTCCAGATGTCTACCAGGCAATATCTATCAATAGTTCTGTAGGGAGCAAGCACTTTTGCAAAGCAAAGACAAAAGAGATGTAGTCTAATCATTTGTCAATATAGATCAATGTTTTTTAATCTTTTTGATACCAAGCCCTCCTATGATAAACATGAAAATCTCTCCCCCTTCCCAGAGATTTTGATGTGCATTCCTCTTGAGAATCATTGCATCCTTTGCAAATTTCCACCAGCCGAGATGTCAATCTTTTGTGTGGTTTGTATTATAAAAGAAACAGATATTTTTGTTGTTTTCCAAATATGTAAGTATAATATAATTTTAAACATGCCTTTTTATTATACAAACATATTGTTTCCCCTTAAAGACTGATATGTCCCCATGGGGGATGATGTCCTGCTCTTACCACCCGTGGATGAGAATTACAGCTCCAAATGAGTGGTCTCCAAATATACACAGGGGGTGGGTGGGAAGAAAACATGAAAACTGTATTTATATTAATATTTCTAGCTAACAAGAGAAACAAACTAAACCTTAATAATAATTAATAAATTTGTTAACACTGATGCCCTCACTTGATTTGTAAGTCAGTTACCTGAGTATTCTGAGGAAAGAGTGGGACCTTCACAATGTGGATGGCTTAACAGTGGTACTTTCATTCATTACCTTTCATCATTTGTGACTTAGGCAGTTTACACTAACTTTTTTTTTTTAAATTAATTTATTTATTTATGGCTGTGTTAGGTCTTCATTTCTGTGTGAGGGCTTTCTCTAGTTGTGGCAAGCGGGGGCCACTCTTCATCACGGTGCGCGAGCATCTCACTGTCGCGGCCTCTCTTGTTGCGGAGCACAGACTCCAGTCGCGCAGGCTCAGTAATTGCAGCTCACGGGCCCAGCCGCTCCGCGGCATGTGGGATCCTCCCAGACCAGGGCTCGAACCCGTGTCCCCTGCATTGGCAGGCAGACTCCCAACCACTGCGCCACCAGGGAAGCCCCTACACTAACTTTTAAGTGTTATGGTTTCCAACTGAACATGGCTAAAAAGACTCCTACAAAGAAATCATAGATAAAATACAGTAACGACATTTTAAGCATAAGCACACACAATAATTAGATTAAAATCAAGCATCTATAATATGAAAACAACTGTACAATTTTAAGTGAGTTTTGGAGTCATGCAGTATTATGTACAGCTTATAAAATTTCACTAAACTTAATACTAAATGTTGCAGTACAAATTAGAAAATATTTTAAAGGAGTAACAATAAAAATACATATCAAAAATTTTGATCAAGCTAAAGTAGTTCTTAGAAAGAAATTTATAACCTCAAATGCTTATGTTAGAAAAAAAGAATTATACAAAATTACTTAGCTAATTCTACATTTTGAGGAGTTAAAGAAATAGCAAAATTAGCTCAAAGAAAGAATGTAATAAAAACAAAGGCAGAAACTAATAAAATAGAACACATAAATACAAGTAGGAAAGATGAACAAAACCAAAGGTTGATTGTTTGAAACACGAATTGACAAATCTTTGCCAAGATTGATTAACAAAAAAAGAGAAAAGGCCCAAAAGATCAATGTCAGGAATGAAAAAAAGGGGAGAGGGGATTACTGGAGATGTTACAGACATTAAAAAAGATATAATCAACTTAATGCCAATAACATTTAAAATTTAAATAGAATGGAAAACTCCCTAGAAAAATATAACTGCTAAGATTCAGTTTTATTAAAAATATTAATAAATATTTTATTTATTTTATAATTATTTTATAATTTATAATGATTATAATAATTAATATTAAAATATTTTATTAAAAACAAAACTGACTCAAAGAAATAGAGAACCACAGTAGTTGGGGATTAAGGGAATGGAGTCAGTGGATAAATATTGTTCCACAAAGAAAACTCTAGGGCTACATGGTTCTTATAAAACATCAAAAGAGAAAGCAATTCCAGTCTTCCAAAAACAATTGCAAAGAATTTTTAAAAATAAGAAATATTCTGGAACGAATTGTATGACTATAGCATAATTTTGGTATAAAATTCCAATGAGGACAGCATAAGAAAATAAAAACTATAGGCCAATATAAACTAATTATTAGCAATCCAACAATGCTCCAAAGGTTGATATTTCACAAGCAAGTTGTATTTCTCCTAGGAATGCAAGGTTGGCATCATATTAGAAAATCAATTAAGCAGTTCACCACATTCATAAGTTAAAGGAGAAAAATCATATGATCAACTCTATAGATGCTGGGAAAGCATTTGAGAAAATTCAGCATCCAGTCATAGTGAAAACTATTAACAAAGTAAAAATATAAGGGAACTTGCATAAACTTATAAGGGCGTTCACAAAAAGTTTGAAAGCAAAAATAATACTTAGTGGAGACACACTGAAAATTTTCGTTTGTGATCAGGAATCAGACAAAAGCAGCTGCCATCACTCATATTGAAGAGCATCCCTGATATCCTACCAACACAGTAAAAAAAGAAAAAATGTAAAAGGTATAAGAATAGCAATGGAAAAGACAGAATTATTATTTTCAGATTATATGTTGTATATATAGAACACCCAAAGACTCTACAGATAAAATATCACAGTTATTTAGGGAGCTTGTAGAAATTGGTAGATAGAAGAAACTCAATATATAAAAGGCAGTTGTTTTTCAACACATCAGCAGCAGTTAGATAATGTATTCAGAAACAAATACCATTTACATAACAACAATAACCAAATACCTAGGATTTTTTAAAGAGATATATGAAATCTTGGGAAGAAAAAAATTGCAAATATTTGGAAAATTATTAAAAATCTAAATAAATAGAGAATCACAGGTAGGAAATCTCAATGTTATAAAGATGTCAGTTCTCAAATGGATTTTTGGATTCAGTGCAATTCCAGTCAAAACCCCAACAGGTTTTTTTGTGTTGTTTTACTTTGGGAAATTTATAACTTTTGTTTATGTGAATTTATATGGAAGAGCACATTATATATGCTGAAATTTATATAGAAGAGTAAATGCCTAAGAATACCCAAGTCATTCTTTTTTGTTTGTTTTTTTAACATCTTTATTGGAGTATAATTGCTTTACAATGGTGTATTATTTTCTGCTTTATAACAAATTGAATCAGCTATACATATACATATATCCCCATATCTCCTCCCTTTTGCGTCTCCCTCCCACCCTCCCTATCCCACCCGTCTAAGTGGTAACAAAGCATCGAGCTGATCTCCCTGTGCTATGCAGCTGCTTCCCACTAGCTATCTATTTTACACTTGGTAGTATATATAAGTCCATGCCACTCTCTCACTTCGTCTCAGCTTACCCTTCCCCCTCCCTATGTCCTCAAGTCCATTCTCAACGTCTGCGTCTTTATTCCTGTCCTGCCCCTAGGTTCTTCATAACCTTTTTTTTAAGATTCCATATATATGTGTTAGCATACGGTATTTGTTTTTCTCTTTCTGACTTACTTCACTCTGTATGACAGACTCTAGGTCCATCCACCTCACTACAAATAACTCAATTTCGTTTCTTTTTATGACTGAGTAATATTCCATTGTATATATGTGCCATATCTTCTTTATCCATTCATATGTCGATGGACACTTAGATTGCTTCCATGTCCCAGTTACTGTAAATAGAGCTGCAATGAACACTGTGGTACATGACTCTTTTTGAATTATAGTTTTCTCAGGGTATATGCCCAGGAGTGGGAATGCTGGGTTGAATGGTAGTTCTATTTTTAGTTTTTCAAGGAACCTCCATATTGTTCTCCATAGTGGCTATATCAATATACATTCCCACCAAGAGTGCAAGAGAGTTCCCTTTTCTCCACACCCTCTCCAGCATTTATTGTTTGCAGATTTTTTGATGATGGCCATTCTGACTGGTGTGAGGTGATACCTCATTGTAGTTTTGATTTGCATTTCTCTAACGATTAGTGATGTTGAGCATCCTTTCATGTGTTTGTTGGCAATCTGTATATCTTCTTCAGTGAAATGTCTATTTAGGTCTTCTGCCCATTTTTGGATTGGGTTGTTTGTTTTTTTGATATTAAGCTGCATGAGCTATTTGTAAATTTTGGAGATTAATCCTTTGTCAGTTGCTTCATTTGCAAATATTTTCTCCCATTCTGAGGGTTGTCTTTTCATCTTGTTTATGGTTTCCTTTGCTGTGCAAAATTACATTTCATTAGGTCCCATTTGTTTATTTTTATTTTTATTTCCATTTCTCTAGGAGGTGGGTCAAAAAGGATCTTGCTCTGATTTACATCATAGAGTGTTCCGCCTATGTTTTCCTCTAAGAGTTTTATGGTGTCTGGGCTTACATTTAGGTCTTTAATCCATTTTGAGTTTATTTTTGTGTATGGTGTTAGGGAGTGTTCTAATTTCATTCTTTTACATGTAGCTGTCCAGTTTTCCCAGCACCACTTATTGAAGAGGCTGTCTTTTCTCCATTGTATATTCTTGCCTCCTTTATCAAAAATAAGGTGACCATTTGTGCGTGGGTTTAACTCTGGGCTTTCTATCCTGTTCCATTGATCTTTATTTCTATATTTGTGCCAGTACCATACTGTCTTGATTACTGTAGCTTTGTAGTATAGTCTGAAGTCAGGGAGCCTGATTCCTCCAGCTGTGCTTTCTTTCTCAAGATTGCTTTGGCTATTCAGGGTCTTTTGTGTTTCCATACAAATTGTGACATTTTTTGTTCTAGTTCTGTGAAAAATGCCATTGGTAGTTTGATTGGTATTGCACTGAATCTGTAGATTGCTTTGGGTAGTATAGTCATTTTCACAATGTCGATTCTTCCAATCCAAGAACATGGTATATCTCCATCTGTTTGTATCATCTTTAATTTCTTTCATCAGTGTCTTACAGTTTTCTGCATACAGGTCTTTTGTCTCCTTAGGTAGGTTTATTCCTAGGTATTCTATTCTTTTTGTTGCAGTGGTAAATGGGAGCATTTCCTTAATCTCTCTTTCAGATTTTTCATCATCAGTGTATAGGAATGCAAGGGATTTCTGTGCATTAATTTTGTATCCTGCTACTTTAACAAATTCACTGATTAGCTCTAGTAGTTTCTGGTAGCATCTTTAGGATTCTCTGTGTAAAGCATCATGTCATCTGCAAACAGTGACAGCTTTACTTCTTCTCTTCTGATTTGGATTCCTTTTATTTCTTTTTCTTCTTTGATTGCTGTGGCTAAAACTTCCAAAACTATGTTGAATAACAGTGGTGAGAGTGGGCGACCTTGTCTTGTTCCTGATCTTAGTGGAAATGGTTGCAGTTTTTCACCATTGAGAATGATGTTGGCTATGGGTTTGTCATATATGGCCTTTATTATGTTGAGCTAAGTTCCCTCTATGCCTACTTTCTGGAGGGTTTTTATCATAAATGGGTGTTGAATTTTGTCAAAAGCTTTTTCTGCATCTATTGACATGATTACATGGTTTTTCTCCTTCAATTTGTTAGTATGGTGTATCACATTGATTGATTTGCGTATATTGAAGAATCCTTGCATTCCTGGGCTAAACCCCACTTGATCATGGTGTACGATCCTTTAATGTGCTATTGGATTCTGTTTGCTAGTATTTTGTTGAGGATTTTTGCATCTATGTTCATTAGTGATATTGGCCTGTAGTTTTCTTTCTTTGGGACATCTTTGTCTGGTTTTGGAATCAGGGTAATGGTGGCCTCGTAGAATGAGTTTGGGAGTGTTCCTCCCTCTGCTACATTTTGGAAGAGTTTGAGAAGGATGGGTGTTAGCTCTTCTCTAAATGTTTGATAGAATTTGCCTGTGAAGCCATCTGCTCCTGGGATTTGGTTTGTTGGAAGATTTTTAATCACAGTCTCAATTTCAGTGCTTGTGATTGGTCTGTTTATATTTTCTATTTCTTCCTGGTTTAGTCTTGGAAGGTTGTGCTTTTCTAAGAATTTGTCCATTTGTTCCAGGTTTTCTATTTTATTGGCATATAGTTGCTTGTAGTAATCTCTCATGATCCTTTGTATTTTTGCAGTGTCAGTTGTTAATTCTCCTTTTTGATTTCTGATTCCATTGATTTGAGTCTTCTCCCTTTTTTCTTGATGAGTCTGGCTAATGGTTTATCAATTTAGTTTATCTTCTCAAAGAACCAGCTTTTAGTTTTATTGATCTTTGCTATTGTTTCCTTCATTCTTTTTCATTTATTTCTGATCTTTATGATTTCTTTCCTTCTGCTAACTTTGGGGTTTTTTGTTCTTCTTTCTCTAATTGCTTTAGGTGTAAGGTTAGATTGTTTATTTGAGATTTTTCTTGTTTTTTGAGGTAGGATTGTATTGCTGTGAACTTCCCTCTTAGAACTGCTGTTGCTGCATCCCATAGGTTTTGGGTCATCGTCCTTTCATTGTCATTTGTTTCTAGGTATTTTTAAATTTCTTCTTTGATTTCTTCAGTGATCTCTTGGTTATTAAGTAGTGTATTGTTTAGCCTCCATGTGTTTGTATTTTTACAGATTTTTTTCCTTTAATTGACATCTAGTCTCATAGCATTGTGGTCAGAAAAGACACCTGATATGATTTCAATTTTTTAAAATTTACCAAGGCTTGATTTATGACCCAAGATATTATCTATCCTGGAGAATATTCCATGAGCACTTGAGAAGAAAGTGTATTCTGTTGTTTTTGGATGGAATGTCCTATAAATATCAATTAAGTCCATCTTGTTTAATGTATCATTTAAAGCTTGTGTTTCCTTATTTATTTTCATTTTGGATGATCTGTCCATTGGTGAAAGTGGGATGTTAAAGTCCCCTACTATGACTGTGTTACTGTGGATTTCCCCTTTTATGTCTGTTAGCATTTGCCTTTTGTATTGAGGTGCTCCTATGTTGGGTGCATAAATATTTACACTTGTTATATCTTCTTCTTGGATTGATCCTTTGATCATTATGTAGTGTCCTTCTTTGTCTCTTGTAATAGTCTTTACTTTAAAGTCTGTCTTGTTTGATATGAGAATTGCTACTCCAGCTTTCTTTTGATTTCCATTTGCATGGAATATCTTTTTCCATCCCCTCATTTTCAGTCTGTTTGTGTCCCTAAGTCTGAAGTGGGTCTCTTGTAGACAGCATATATATGGGTCTTGTTTTTGTATCCATTCAGCCAGTCTGTGTCTTTTGGTGGGAGCATTTAGTCCATTTGTATTTAAGGTAGTTATCGACATGTGTGTTCCTATTACCATTTTCTTAATTGTTTTGGGTTTGTTATTGTAGGTCTTTTCCTTCTCTTGTGTTTCCTGCCTAGAGAAGTTCCTTTAGCATTTGTTGTAAAGCTGGTTTGGTGGTGCTGAATTCTCTTAGCTTTTCCTTGTCTGTAAAGGTTTTAATTTCCCTGTCAAATCTGAATGAGATCCTTGCTGGGTAGAGTAGTCTTGGTTGTAGGTTTTTCCCTTTCATCACTTTAAATATGTCCTGGGGCTTCCCTGGTGGCGCAGTGGTTGAGAGTCTGCCTGCTAATGCAGGGGACGCGGGTTCGAGCCCTGGTCTGGGAAGACCCCACATGCCACGGAGCGGCTGGGCCCGTGAGCCACAATTGCTGAGCCTGCGCGTCTGGAGCCTGTGCCCCGCGACGGGAGGGGCCGCGATAGAGAGAGGCCCGCGCACCGCGATGAAGGGCGGTCCCCGCACCGCGATGAGGAGTGGCCCCCGCTTGCCGCAACTGGAGAAAGCCCTCGCACGAACCGAGGACCCAACACAGCCAAAAATAAATAAATAAATAAATAAATAAATAAATAAATAAATAAGAAAATCCTTTAAAAAAAAAAAAAAGACCTTTATTTGAAAAAAAAAATAATAATAAAATAAAATAAAATAAAATAAAATAAATATGTCCTGTCACTCCCTTCTGGCTTGCAGAGTTTCTGCTGAAAGATCAGCTATTAACCTTATGGGGATTCCCTTGTATGTTATTTGTTGTTTTTCCCTTGCTGCTTTTAACTATTTTTCTTTGTATTTAATTTTTGATAGTTTGATTAATATGTGTCTTGGCATGTTTCTCCTTGGATTTATCCTGTATGGGACTCTCTGTGCTTCCTGGACTTGATTAACTATTTCCTTTCCTATATTGGGGAAGTTTTCACCTATAATATCTTCAAATATTCTCTCAGTCCCTTTCTTTCTCTCTTCTTCTTCTGGGACCCCTATAATTCGAATGTTGGTGCGTTTAATGTTGTCCCAGAGGTCTCTGAGACTGTCCTCAATTCTTTTCATTCTTTTTTCTTTATTCTGCTCTGCAGTAGTTATTTCCACTATTTTATCTTCCAGGTCACTTATCCGTTCTTCTGCCTCAGTCATTCTGCTATTGATTCCTTCTAGAGAATTTTTAATTTAATTTATTGTGTTGTTCATCATTGTTTGTTTGCTCTTTATTTCTTCTCGGTGCTTGTTAAATGTTTCTTGTATTTTCTGCATTCTATTTCCAAGATTTTGGATCATCTTTACTATCAGTACTCTGAATTCTTTTTCAGGTAGACTGCCTATTTCCTCTTCATTTGTTTGGTCTGATGGGTTTTTACCTTGCTCCTTCATCTGCTGTTTGTTTCTCTGTCTTCTCATTTTACTTAACTTACTGTATTTGGGTTCTCCTTTTCGCAGGCTGCAGGTTCCTAGTTCCCGTTGTTTTTGGTGTCTGCCCCCATTAGGTAAGGTTGGTTCAGTGGGTTGTGTAGGCTTCCTGGTGGAGGGGACTGGTGCCTGTGTTCTGGTGGATGAGGCTGGATTTTGTCTTTCTTGTGGGCAGGACCGCATCTGATGGTGTGTTTTGGGGTGTCTGTGACCTTATTATGATTTTAGGCAGCCTCTCTGCTAATGGGTGTGGTTGTTTTCCTGTCTTGCTAGTTGTTTGGCATGGGGTGTCCAGCACTGTAGCTTGCTGGTCATTGAGTGGAGCTGGGTCTTAGTGTTGAGATGGAGATCTCTGGGAGCGCTTTCACCACTTGATATTATGTGGAGCCAGGAGGTCTCTGGTGGACCAATGTCCTGAACTCGGCTCTCCCACCTCAGAGGCAGAGGCCTGACACCCGGCTGGAGCACAAAGACCCTGTCAGCCACACGGCTCAGAAGAAAAGGGAGAAAAAAAGAAAGAAAGCAAGAAAGCAAGCAAGCAAGCAAGAACGAAAGAAAGGAAGGAAGGAAGAAAGAAAATAAAATAAAGTTATTAAAATAAAAAATAATTATTAAAAATAAAAAAATTAAAAAGTAATAAAAATAGAAAAATGGACAGACAGAACCCTAGGACAAATGGTAAAAGCAAAGCTATACAGAGAAAATCACACAAAGAAGCATACACATACACACTCATGGGAAGAGAAAAAGGAAAAAAAAATATAATTTCTCCCAAAATCCATCACCTTTATTTTGGGATGATTCATTGTCTATTCAGGTATTCCACAGACGCAGGGTACATCAAGTTGATTGTGGAGATTTAATCGCTGCTCCTGAGGCTGCTGGGAGAGATTTCCCTTTCTCTTCTTTGTTCGCACAGCTGCTGGGGTTCAGCTTTGGATTTGGCCCCGCCTCTGCGTGTAGGTTGCCTGAGGGCATCTGTTCTTTGCTCAGACAGGACGGGGTTAAAGGAGCAGCTGCTTCGGGGGCTCTGGCTCACTCAGGCTGGGGGGAGGGAGGGGTACGGATGCGGGGCGAGCCTGCGGCGGCAGAGGCGTCGTGACGTTGCACCAGCCTGAGGCGCGCCGTGTGTTCTCCCGGGGAAGTTGTCCCTGGATCACGGGACCCTGGCCGTGGCGGGCTGCACAGGCTCCTGGGAGGGGAGGTGTGGTGAGTGACCTGGGCTCGCACACGGGCTTCTTGGTGGGGGCAGCAGCAGCCTTTAGCATCTCATGCCTGTCTGTGGAGCTCATTTAGGCGGTGCTCTGAATCCCCTCTCCTCGCACACCCTGAAACAATGGTCTCTTGCCTCTTCGGCAGGTCCAGAACTTTTCCTGGACACCCTCCCGGCTAGCCGTGGCGCACTAGCCCCTTCAGGCTGTGTTCATGCCGCCAACCCCAGTCCTCTCCCTGGGATCTGACCTCCGAAGCCCGAGCCTCAGCTCCCAGCCCCGCCCGCCCCGGCGGGTGAGCAGACAAGCCTCTCGGGCTGGTGAGTGCTGCTCGGCGCTGAGCCTCCGTGCGGGAATCTCTCCGCTTTGCCCTCCGCACCCCTGTGGCTGCGCTCTCCTCCGCGGCTCCGAAGCTTCCCCCCTCCGCCACCCGCAGTCTCCGCCCGTGAAGGGGCTTCCTAGTGCATGGAAACCTTTCCTCCTTCACAGCTCCCTCCCACTGGTGCAGGTCCCGTCCCTATTCTTTTGTCTCTGTTTTTCCTTTTTTCTTTTGCCCTACCCAGGTACGTGGGGAGTTTATTGCCTTTTGGGAGGTCTGACGTCTTCTGCCAGTGTTCAGTAGGTGTTCTGTAGGAGTTGTTCCACATGTAGATGTATTTCTCATGTATTTGTGGGGAGGAAGGTGATCTCCACGTCTTACTCCTCTGCCATCTTGAAGGTCTCCAGCCAAGTCATTCTTGATAGAAAGAACAGAATCGAAGGATGTGTCCTTCTAGGTATCAAGATTTATTATAAAGCTGTAAGTTATCAAGATAGTGTGGTTTTAGGTCAGGGATAAATAGATAGGCCAGTGGATAAAATAGAGAACTCAGAAATAATCCATGCACACAAAGTAGGCTTTGGGAAACAATGGAGAAAGGATAACTCTACAAATGGTGCTTGGGCTATTTGTTAACAAATGAAAAGAAAAAGTGTATTCCAATCTCATACAAAAATCAATCCTAGTAGATTAAAGACTTAAATATAAAACTTGAAATTTTAAAACTTTGGGGAGAAGTGCTTTATGAACTTGAGGTAAGAAAGGATTTTTAAAAACACACACAGGCAGATGCCACTAATTATTGATTGATAAATCAACTATATTAAAATTAAGAATGTGTATTCCTTACAAAAACAGTAGAGTAAAAACATCACAAATTGGGAGAAGATATTTTCAACATATGTAATCATAAAGATTAGAGTCCAGAATATAAAAGAATTCTACGAATCAATAAGAATGACAATTTATCAGAAAAATTGAGCAAAAGACATAAACAGATGGCACAGAAGAAGAAACAAAAATGACTCATAAATCCATGTAAAGATACTTAACCTTAATAGTAATCTAGACAACTTAAACAAGAAATACGATATACTGTTTCACACTCAACAGATTGGCAAAAATAAAAAAAAATTTACAAAACCAGGTTTGGTCAAGGAAGCCAAGCAATGTCAACTCTCATGCATGAGGTTCAGAGAACAAATGGATACAATCACTTTGGGAAACTGTTAGCATTACTTTGTAAAGTTGAACATCCCCTGTGACCCAGCAAATTCACTCCTGGATATATACCTTGGTAAGGAAAAATATGCGTGGTAGCACTGTTGATAACAACAGTAAAAGAAACATGATGCAGTTCAAATGTCCTTCTATAATAGAATAGTAAATAAATTGTGGGTTATTCCTATAATGGAGTACTACAGTTGGCCCTCCATATCCTTGGCTTCTACATTTGCAGATACAATCAATCACCAATTGAAAATATTTTGGGGAAAAAAAATTCCAGAAAGGTCCAAAAGGCAACACTTGAATTTGCTGTGGACTGGCGATCATTTACACAACATTTACATTGTATTCACAACTATTTACCTAGCATTTACATTGTATTGGGTATTATAAGTAATCTAGAGGTGATTTAAAGTATGCGGAAGGACGTGTGTAGGCTTTATGCAAATACTGTGCCATTTTATATAAGGGACTTGAGCATCTGTGGATTTTGGTATCTGAGGGGGGTCCTGGAACCAATCCCCCGAGGATATCAAGGACGACTGTATACAAAAGTAAAAATGAATGAACTAGAGCTACACACAGTAGCATGGATGAATCTCAAAAATGATGGTGTTGAGTGAAAAAAGCAAGTCAGTAAATACATACAGTGTGATCCATTTTATATACAATTTGAACAAAGGAAAAAGGAAGGCATTTATTGTTTGAGGTTACATATATAGGCGGTAAAATTAAAAGGAGAAAATATGAATGATTTAAAAGATAATGATTACCTTGAGGAGGGTTACGTGCATAGATTTGATTGGGGAGAGTCATACAAGGAGGTTTCAAGGTATGTATTGGTAATATTCTATTTTGTGACCTATGTGGTTGGTACGTGGGTGTTCAGCTTATTATGATTGTTTATCTTTATACACTCTCTTGTATATATATAACCTACTTCACAACAAAAATTTTAATTAAACATTTACAATTCTGCAAAGTGAACATTTGGACATTTTCTTCCATTATTTACAAACATGTGTCTCAAAGCCTTTTAATAAATTAGAAATCACATTCATAAGTAAAAATAACATTGACACTAGAAAACCCAATTAATTTGTTGCTATGTGCCTGATGATTATAGAATTCTGGCTAAGTATCGAAAATTTTCAAGAATAATGAAGCTTATTCTGTACTTTGCTCCTACTAAGATATCCCTACATAATAATTACTTAAAGCCTCATCTTTAAAAAATATGCTTTATAATATACATAATATATTAGTAAACTAGTACCGATATCTAACTTGTACATAAGCATAAATATTATATTGGAGCATGCTCAGAAAATTTCTTACCGAGTGGGCAATCAAAACATTTGAAGACCACTGCTCAAGAAACAGTTTGGCAGCCCCTCTGTAACCAAGGGTGCCTAAGAGTCACCTGAGCATATGTTTAAAATGCTGTCTCCTGGACATACCCCCAGGATTCTGTTAAGTTAGTATGGAGAGGGCCCCGGAACATGCATTTTTAATACACACTCCAGGCTGTTCTGATATAAGTAGTTCCCCTGCCGCAATTTTGCTCTAAGTTTAGACAACAATCAAGCCACATCTTTAGAGAGCTGTGTCCCCAGACTGTGCAGAATGGCTTTGACTGAATTGAACTTTGGCATGATGCCATTGAGGGGCTCTGGCAGAAGGAAATGGCCTTTTAAAATTCATGCCAGCAACTGGGATGAAGCTATAATTGATGATATAATGTATGGAGAGGGCAGATCATAAAGCCCAGCACAGAGTACATACTCAATAAATGGTCACTTCTTATGTTATAATTCTGTCTTATGTGTTAATTCTCCTTATGAGAGCACTTAGGAGCAAGTTCTTTCTGCTCTAAGTATAGGGAATGATTATGCTATTCTTTATAATACAGCAATTTGATGGTCTCCTTCTTAGTTCAATTTATTTTGATACTGGGTTTAAATGGCTGTCATGGTGACAAAAGATACCTCCCACGAATATGTAGATCCCAACAGAAGTCTAGTAGTTGGACTTACTAAATGATTATACCTATTTAC
Organism: Balaenoptera acutorostrata; assembly: GCF_949987535.1. Classification (NCBI taxonomy): domain Eukaryota; kingdom Metazoa; phylum Chordata; class Mammalia; order Artiodactyla; family Balaenopteridae; genus Balaenoptera; species Balaenoptera acutorostrata. Next base: position 101,054,824 of record NC_080072.1, on the reverse strand, counting down.
GTATCCTAACTAGTCTGTTTTTATACTATAGACACTCCATCGAGTGACTTTGCATTGTTTCCTATGCAGCCTAGAACCAAATTAGTGGCTCTTCCTTAGCATCTATGTAGAATTTCATGGCATGCAAAAAAACGTATAATTTTTTATACTATTTTATGTTCTTACCCCTTTTTCTCACCTACTTCTAAATAATGCATTTGGGGGTTATTTCTATATTCCTGTATTGCCTTAAAGAGTTGTTGGAGTAGAACCAGAGGAAGGGAAAGAAGAAGGTGTGAGTGAGTAGGAACATGGATGAGAAGAGGAAGAAAAGTGAGCAGCTAGAAGAGACCAAAGCGTCAAGGTCAGTTCAAGCTCATTCATGCCCTGGGGCAATAATCAGAATTAGGGTTCAAGTAGCCAGTTCATATTCCATGGATATTTCTCTTTCTCTTTCATGGATGTTTATCCACTAGTTCTATATTTATCCACTAGTTCTATATATATCCACTAGTTCTATAATACTAACAAATTAATAAGCTCTTTTATAGAGAATTACCTGTTATTTTTGCTTATAGACTGGTCTCCATTGCATCGTATAAGGCAGTGGTCCCCAACCTTTTAGGCACCAGGGACCGGTTTCGTGGAAGACAATTTTTCCACGGACAGAGGGATGGGGGGGTAGGAGGGATGTTTCAGGCGGTAATGAGAGCGACGAGGAGCGATGGGTAGCAGCAGATGAAGCTTTGCTCGCTCTCCTGCCGCTCACCTCCCGCTGTGCGGCCGGGTTCCTAACAGGCTGTGGACCCGTACTGGTCCGTGGCCCGGGGGATGGGGACACCTGGTAAGGTTTGAGATGCATCTTTTTAATTAATTGGGGGAAATTTCCAAATGTTCAATTTGGAGGATGATAGAGGATCAGTCCTTCTTCAATTTCTCTTGGATTCTTAGAAAATTTATTTTAATCTTTAAATTTTCATTGGTTGAATTTTCATAGGCTAATGGGATTGTTATCAGTCTAACTAACCTCAATAGGACTTTGTGAGGATCACTATTTTGAAGAGAAGTTTCTATTTTTAAGTGCTAGTTAAGAGCAATTTTTCATCTTATATTTCTACCTGCTGATAACATTTAGGAAAAATATCCAAGTGCAATAATAATGGATCTGAAATGAGTATGTTTACATAATTTTTAATAAATGAAAACTGCTCATTTTCTTTTCATTAATGCTTCACTGTTTTTAATAACTTTTAATGTCTCATACCTTTTTGGAAAGCCTGCATGCTCGATAATTTTCCCTTTTAGACAGTACTTCAGCATTCAGAAACACCAGCAAGCTTTTTGGAGAACATTCCAATAAGAGGTATCTATATGAATGCTTTTACAGTAAGTGGGCTAGTATTCTTAAGAGATTAATAACTTTGCTGATTTGGTCCCTCTGCAGGTTAAAATTAATTGGGAAAAAGAAGCCACTCAAACACTTTACAGGACAGACAAAGGGTATTAGGGAATGGTAAACAAATAAAACAGGTTTTAAAGTAATTCATGGTATACTCTCTCACTGACACTGAAAAGCAGTGTTTTACTACAAGAAGAAATTTATTCTTATACCTTTTTAATGATTTGTAATGTCAATAAGGAAAGAGAAATAGTAAAAGGCAGTTTAATTGGCATTCTTAGAAACACGGTCCTCTGCTAACTTCTCTTCCATACAGTACAACGACAAAGATGGCATTGAGATAATGAAGATTGACAAAAAAAAAAAAAGCCTGCTGTATACTTATTATATACAGAGCCCCATGCTAAGTGGCTTAGATTTGTCATTTCACTAAGTACTTCGAAAAAGCATAGAGAATAAGTAGTATTATTCCTATTTTATAGATTTGGTAGGCTCTCAGAAAGATTAAATAACTTGCCTGATACCTTCTTACACTCAACACCATTGGCCACTCTATCCTGCTTGAAATACTCTTTCCTTGGTATCAGTCACACTTCCTCTTGAGTTTTGCTTGGCTTTTCCTGGCTATTCCTCAGTTTCCTTTGGTCACTCCTCCCTCTCTTCCTAACCTCTAAATTTTGATCCTGCAGATTCTCAGGCCCCCTGAAAGTGGGGCCCCTTCTCCCTCTCTCTAATTCTGTCCTCTGCTTAAATGCCATCTAAATGTATAGGATTCCTATATATGGCTTATCACCACCCCAGACTAGTCTGACAAGCTCCTGTCATATATCTTCCTGCCTACTTGACACCTCTGCTTGGATCTCTTACAGACATTGCATGCTCAACATGTACCAAACTGAACAGTTGATTTTCTCCCTGACACTATTTCTCACTCTTTTTCTATCTCAGTAAATGACATCATCCATCCTGCTGTACAAATCAGAAACAGTTTTGATTTCTATCTTTCCCCTATCTTCAAATCCCCTGTATGACTTAGTCTCATAGCTTCTTCCTTCAAAATATAGCTCGAAGTCATCTATTTCTTCCTAAGTCCCTGGGCTTTTGCCAACCACCCAGCCTTGTACAAGTCACTTGTTTTTCCTGCTTCCTCTCTTTCTCTCTACAAATCCATTCTCCATATAGCGTTTAGAGTTATGTTTTAATGCAAGTTGGTAGGAATAAATAGGCAGAGCACAGAGGATTTTCAGGGCAATGAAAGTATTCTGTATGATACTATAATGGTGGGTACATGTCATTATACTTTTGCCAAAACCCATAGAGCGTACATCACCAAGAGTGAACCCTAGTGTAAACTATGGGCTCTGGGTGATGATGTGTCAATGCAGGTTCATTGATTGTAACAAATGCACGGCTCAGTGTAAGATGTTGATGGTGGGGGAAGCTATGCATGTGTGTGGGCAGGGGATATTTGGGAAATCTGTGTAGCTTCTGCTCAATTTTGCTGTGAACCAAAAACTGCCCTAAAAAATTAAGTATTTCTTAAAAAGTAAATTAGATGATACCACTCTCCTACTAACAATCTTCTAGTGGCTTACAATTGCCCTTGACAGAGAATTCAGATTTTTTATGGCTGAAAAGGCCCCTGCCTACCTCTCCAGCCATAGCATGTGGCAACCCACACCAGCTGTCCTCTTCCCTGCAAATGCCATTCTCAAGCCTCAGGGCCTTGCCCTTGCTGTGGCCCCTGTCTGAACCTCCTCCTTCATGCTTGCTTGGTTCCTTCTTTTCCCTTAAATCTCAGTTGAAATGATACCGCTCAGAAGGCCTACTTGACCACTGTATCTAAATGAATTTTCTACCCCCATTTCCCCCCATAGCATCCTATTTGCTTTACTCATAGGACTTTTCTCCTTTGGAAATTACATCTTTATCAGTTTTCATTTACTGCTGTAGACCAATACCTGGTACAAGGGAAGCAATCAATAAATATTTGAAAAATGAATGAATGAATGAATGAAATATCTGGCTAGTAAGTGGTGAAACTAGGACTCAAACCCAGAATCTGTCTGACTCCAGAATCTGTGTTCTGAACTCTTATGCTAGGAGTAAAATCAATTCGTGTTCAGTGGAATTTTAGAGTAAAATTAATTTTAGCATAAAAAAATCTAAAATTCTTTTAAAATGTGATAATCCACATGATAACCCTCCAAGGACAACAGAGTACTTGACTGACCTCTCTCTTAGTGATGCTGGATAACATAAAGTATCCAGCAGTATACAGTATGACAGTATGGATAACCTGTCATATTTGGCATTTTATTTGCTAAGATGCCCAGACAAGATCCCTTGCAATAATTCTTTCAACTTTGTCAAATATTCTGGGAAATCAAATAAAATGACTTTGGGCAAGTTAACTTCTTTAGACCAGCATCTATAAAATAGGAAAATAATGATTTCATAGGATTATTTAGGAGGAATAAAGGAAATAGATGAAAAGTCCTCACCACAGGGTTGGAATACGGTAAGTAAATAATAACTGTGGTTCTTTAAAAAAAGTCTTAATTCTTCGGTTGATTTAAAAACTCTAATCTTCAGAGTTAACTAAACAGGGCTCCTTTTTAAACTATTTCTCAATTCTGACATGATTTGGATGAGCTGGATTGACATGCCAAGTCATCAAAGACAAATGATAGCTGGAAAAAATAAGCAGGAGAGTTGCCTCTTCAGGAGGACCCGAGAAATCCACAGGAAGCTTCTAAATCTCGATGAACTGACTTCTAAATTTCCATTGAGTTTACACTTTATTGCAAAGGACAGCTACAGTCCTGATTTGAAGTCAGTGCCATTCTTGGAATTTGTGTCTGGTTCATGAGCTTACATTTCCGACAAAGCTTTGAGGAATATACAAGAAAAAGGGAGCAACATATATGTTTTTCCAAATTACTTTTAAAGAGAAGTTTGATTCCGTTCATTGATTCTGCCTAAAACAACAACAAAGTAAAACAAACACACACTGATATTTAGGGATAGGAATTTTTCTTTTCTTTCCTTTTTTTTTTTTTTTTTTTGCCTCAGGGGACTTTGCTTTCCAGTATTTGCCAAGTGCTCTATTTCACATGGTGTAATGAGAGTCTTGGGTCCCATTTTTTTTTTTTTTTTTTTGAGATCAGTTTGAGAGGACCATATTTCTTTCATAAGAAAAAATCTCAGAATTTCTTTTCTGTCTGTCAGGTTTTGGATGTTATCGTGACAAAACTAGACAAGCTGGCAGAGGGAACCATGGAAATTTTTGAGAATCTGAAAACATAACAAATGGAGTTGAATGGATTTTGAACAATAGATTCCTCATCTAACTCAGGAGAAATTAAATAGAACTTTTGCTAAATATTTAACATTTTAGAGAAGAAAAACTCAGAGCTAAATACTTCAAATTTTAAGACTCATCATAATGAGAGTCTTTTCTTACAACTCATTCTGGAGTCTTACATTTACACACACACACACACACACACACACACACACACCTGTAGAAGTAAATGGAAGCTTAGCTGTCCTTGATGACTGGGACTTAGGCAAAAGAGAATGGCCAAGGAAACAGTTTTACAACATCCTAGGGGGAAATTGTTGGTATTTCTTATGTATCTTATGAACTGGACTTAATATTTATTTACTTGTTGTGCAATGTAATCAGTTTAGTGTTGTTTTAAAATATGCATTTGTTCAGAAGGTAATTGTATCAAGACACTTTGTTCTTTCCTTTATATGGCTTAGTGTCTACAAGGAATATTTTATTAAATTCAAACTTTCTTCCTCAGGGTAATCCAGTCTTTACATTTCATTTCTTGGATCTGGATTCCATTAGATTTTCACTCACTGAATTAAATCTGAGGGAGTCACGGTTCTCCTTCTTAGAGTATTTCCAAACATCTCAGAAAGAGAATTAAGATAATTTTCTCCTACCTTTTAACGAAATCTGCTTAGGAGTTTTAGCAAGAGAGAACTTTCCTTTTCTTGTCATTGTTGGAAGGGGAAGTTAGTTACCTTTGATGGCATCTGGTCAACCTGGCTCTCTCGAGGTCCCATGAGAAGTATGGGCCAACCCCGATCCGTCTGCGTTCTCTCTACTGTCCTCAGCTGCACTTTCTTACATGTTGGAGTGAAATCTTCTTGTCCTACCTTCACAAAACTGAAAGGTTATGCCACTCTCATTTTTCCAACCTATGAACATTTACATTCTTCTGGTGAGAAGGAAAAACCCAGAATAGGATTGGGATAAATAATGTAGGAATTTGTGAAAATGCTTGCATTTTCAGTTGTTGATAAAAATAAAGCTGCCATAGAAGCATGCATTGTCAGTGATCACTTCATGTTTTGGAAGTGGCATTTAAAGAAGCCACTTCTAAGATTAGACTAAAAGATGAGGCATTGTGTTGTTTCTGTAATATTCAAGCACCTCAGAATGACACTTCTTGGTAGAAGACTTAGAAATACACCCATACATTCTACAACATTTTATTATGGAAAATTTCAACCACCATCCAATTTTAAGTTCTATAGTTTCAAGCTGCCAACACAGTATGGAAAACTCAAAGGCAGAGGAAATATAAAGTGTTCATACTGCTGTAGCTGTGAGGTCTCCTGGCTTCTAGGAGTCACGGGTGCCTCTTTGGGGGTCTACCCAGGAAAGATGACTTTTGATGAATTTGTGTTTCTAGAGTATAATACCTGGGAACACAACAAAGTCCTCATTTGTTGTGACTGTCGTAAACTGCTCTTCCTAAAATTAAAAGTATTTAAAGTTGTGTGTGGAGATGTGTTTCCCTAGGATTTAGGCAATCTGTGCTTTCAGGGCAATTTGCCTAAATAGTGTGCATTTAAACTGATTGCAGTCATTCACTAAATTGTTCACTATGGTCCAAGGTGGTGGTGGGTTTTTAAGATAAATGTGGTAAGATTTCTCTCCCTCTGTTGACCTAGTTCTTGATTTCCACTTAAAGTTAACTAGTGAAAGTAATTGTTTATGAAAAGGGCCAAAAGGGCAAAAGTACAACTAATAAATGTTAACACATGGGAGATGTGAATACAATCTACAGGGGCCAAGCATCTCTAGACTCTGCTAATCTGGAATTAATATTTAGAATATTTCCACTCCTGTCTTGGAGGTTCAAAGTAAGCATTTAGAATCTGTGGCTTTTTTAGAGGAAAAAAAAAAAAGTGTTCTGTGCTATCCACAGTTCTCACTTTATGCCTTTAATATTCTGCTACAACACCTAGACACTTTCACATTTTATGTTCATTTATCATTCATCATTTTCCCTTGTCGAATTAGTTTGCCAAATTGCTTTCTGATCAGGACTCTTCAAGAGAGCAGAATTCCTCTTTTGCAGGGATGCAGATATTTCTTAACAGCGTTCTGCAGTCGTGAATTCAGACTCATGGAGAACATCATTGAATATACACTTGTAACTCCTTGATTTGAATGATCCACGTAGATATTTAAACTACATTCAAGGACTAGGATGGCTGGTTGCATTGAGAATGTTTGTGGCAGGTAAGAGGAAAGTACAGGAGCCACGCATTTTTGTCTTTGATTAACATATAATTAATAGCATATTTCTATGTGAATAGAGTGTTTAAATCAGAAAAATTTTGTGAGTTCTAGATAGAGCCAATGCAAAGATTTTCAAGACCTAAAGTACCATAAGTAAATATGTTATCCTTTTCAGTAAAATCATATATTTTTGCCCAACTAAAAATAGGGTAATATCAGTGGATTATTGTACCCTAAACTATTCCCCAAAGAAATTCAGGAGTTAGTGGGGGAAATCAAGAATGGTATGTCATGGTTTGTTTGTTCTTAAAAGGCACAAAAGGCTGAAAAGACTGCTATCATTCTCATATGTCTCATAAGAAGCTGGAAATTACTCAATAAACCTATAAGCACAAGCACACATATATGAGTGGGTTTGCATTTTTCCTTAGCTAGTACTTTAAACCATTATAACTTCAACCTAAAACTTTCCCTCTGATTTCTCTGTCAAAATGCAGCATGATTTAGGATTGAATAATAGTAAATATGGGTGGGAAAGCATTTGTTATGAAAGATGCTCCATGAGCATAAGGTATTGTTATTTCATCTGATGAGAGAATGTCTAAGTTTCAAAACTATTTCATCATCAATATTTTATGCTAATGAATGAAACAGCAGCTAAGCCAGAGGCCACATGCAAACAAACACACTGCAAAATGTACAATGAACATTCTTCCTCCATTTGTTTCCTTAGCAAAGAGAATTTGATTACCAAGTTATTCATGGAACGATGAGTCTTTGTGTTTTATTTCTGTCTATAGACAGAGATCTGTCCCTCTGCCACGGGGATGTTGTCTTATATGAGAGTCATATTTCAGCAAACATAATTAAACCATCACAAACAGAGTCTTCCATTAGTCAGACCAGAGTTACGGTTGTTGTGCTTTAGATTCATAAGAAAGTATTTCACGTTCTGCTGGGGGAAAAGAAAGACCGCTAAATATTTCATGGCTTTTCTTGATCACATTGTTTATTTCTCAGCATTTTAAAGAGATACTTAATTTTTCTCGACAGCTATTTTTGTCAACACGTTAGAGAGAGAGATATTAAGGGCAAAATTTGCATGGGATACCAAGAGCTGGTATTTTCCTGGAATGATGCTTACTGGGTGCATAAGAATAAATCTCACACTGTTCTCCAGAAATGTCCTTGGCATTTGATGTGTTCTCTAAAGCTATATTCTGGTAATGTTCCACATCTAAGGTTTCAAGGAGGGGGAGAAATCATATTTTGATTGGTGTCGTTCAATATACGTTTGGGTTTCATGCAAAAATAAAACGCGGACACTAGAGGGTGCTGTTTGATTTTCTTTTTCACTGAGTTGTGCTGCAGATTCCCGTGAATCAGGGCCCTGAAAAATGCCATCGTGTTCTCCTAACCAGGACCAAATCGCACTGCTATACAGGATGCAGAAATCCCCTGAGTTCAAGGAGAGAGGCTGGAAGGTTCAAAATGGGGTAGATGCTAAATTAATTCAGAATTAGTAAAGAAGTAATTCTTTATTACTTTAAACGTGTATGATTGTCATTTTTTGATAATTACTTAATTTCCTTGGTTGAAAGAAGTTTTATTAGATTTCAAGCTCTCACTAAATGTCAAATGGTTCTAAAAATAGCTAGAATATTAGACAATGTGAAACAATTCGTGCTTTCAAGTTTTGGCACTAGGATTTTGAGCAGAGTGCATACTTACTACTGGTTAAGAAACTAATTATAGAATTCTCAATTGTCAGAAATGCCAGACCCCGAGATGTTGTTTCTTTTGATATCAGAGAAATACCAAGTTAATAAGATTCCCAATTAACTTCCTTTTTCACCTTCACTAAACATGTGCTTCCCCCTCACCCCAGCCCCCCAGCCCCCCGCCCCGCTTCCTTGAAGCAAATCTTTTTGAGTGGCAGGAGAAGGCAGTGTTCTGGAGTTCTCTAAATATATGATATCATATGGTTTATGTTTGTATCATGTCATTTTCTAACCTAAGAATATTTTTTAAAAAGCTTAAAGTTCTTGTTTTATAGAGAGGAAAGTTAAGGTATTGTGATCTCAAATGATTTATTTCAAGCCGAGAATTAAATTAGTAGAAGGGTCAGGATCATCTCCCAGTTCTTCTGCCTTGCAGACAGTCAGCTAAGGGGCCTGTTTGTTTTTAGTTCTGTAGATGTGTTTCTCTTTAATACAGATAGGCATGACTGGCTCAGAGACTACTTGGCAGCCATCACCACAGATTTCCAGTTCTTCTCCCTCCCAGTTTCATGGGAAGTTCACAATTGCCCCTCTCTGAAAGTTAGTTCCAGCCATGTACCTTGCTTTGGCCAGTGAAATGGGAACAGAAGTGTGTGTGTCCCTTCTGGGGTGTGACCCCTTGCTGAGGTGAGCCCCAGAGCCTCGTGTTGAGCTGGCAGCATCAAAAGATAATGAAGTGTCAAGAAATAACAAGTGCTGGTGAGGACTTGGGGAAAAGGGAATCCCTCATTGGTGGGAATGTAAATGGGTGCAGCCACTGTGGAGAACAGTATGGAGGTTCCTCTATAAATTAAAAACAGAACTACCATACAATCTAGCAATTCCACTTCTGGGCATTTATCCAAAGGAGATGAAAACACTAACTCGAAAAGATACCTGCACCCCCGTGTTCACAGCAGCATTATTTACAATAGCCAAGATATGGAAACAACCTAAGTATCCATCTATGGGTGAATGAATAAAGAAGATGTGGTCTATATATACAATGGAATATTATTGAGCCATAAAAAAGGAAGAAATCCTGCCATTTGCAATAACATGGATGGACCTTGAGGGCATTATGCTAAATGAAATAAGTCAGACAGAGAAAGACAAACATACTATTATCTTACTTATAGGGGGGAATCTAAAAACAAAACAAAACAAAAAACATAGAACAGATTGGTGGTTGCTAGAGGCATGGTAAAATGGGTGAAGAGGGTCAAAAGATACAAACTTCCAGTTATAAAATAGATACATCCTCGGGATGTAATGTACAGCATGGTGAGTATAGCTAATAATACCGTATTGCATATTTGAAAGCTGCTAAAAGAGTAGATCTTAAAAGTTCTCATCACAGGAGAAAAAATTGTAACTGTGTATGGTGATGGATGTTAACTAGACTTTTGCGATGATCACTTCCTAGTGTGTGTATATATATATCGAATCATTATGTCATACACCTGAAACTGATGTAATGCTATACGTCAATTATATCTCAATAATAATGTGATTCTGACACAGGAACAGACAAATAAGCCAATGGAAGAGAATCAAGAGCTCACAAACAGAACCCCAGAGGTTGAAACTTGATATATGATAAAGGTGGTACTGAAGTCCCATGGGGAAAGGATAAATTGTTCAATAAATTCTGTTGAGAGAAAAAAAGATAATAAAGTCTCATCAACCTCCCTCCCAGGATGGAAGTAAGGATCAGAGCCCCGTGATGTGAGAAAGAGAGAAATCTTTGTTGTTTAAGGCACTGAGATTCTGGGGTGTTCTAATATGGCTCCACACCTAGCTTATCCTGATGACAGACAAAGATGTCAACCAAGTGAGAAAACCAAAGGCCAAGAATTAAAGTGTGGCAAGAAAGGATTTAATTAAAAAATCTAAAAAACAATTATAGTGTTTAATTTAGAAATTTCTAGTGACTTTGATATGAAAATCATTAAAGAGACGTTATTAAATATGAAAACATTTCCTCCTTGTATGTCTTCAGTTAAAATTCATCTGAGGAAATCAAATAAAAAAAATAAATGAGATGTTATTGTGTTCAACTCAGAATCTGATTGTGAAAACCTAAACCTTAGACTATGGAAATGAGAATGGAGCTCTGAATCTGCTGATCTTGAAGTGGGGGAAAGTCTGGAGTTGAGGATTTTCACGTGAAAAAAACCATGTGCATAACATCAATTTCCATCCTGGTGAGGAAGAGATACTGTGTCTCTCCTAGAACAGATGGTTTGATTCCTTAATCCATCTCAATGTTCAGCATTTTCCCAAAAGATCCTAAGATGTCTAAGTTGAAGCAGATGCATATTTTTCTCCATCAATACCGGTTGTCCTCTTGGCCGCATAGCATCTATGACTGCCAGGCTAGAGCTTGTGGACCCTCCCAGGGGCTGGGAGAGCAAAGCCGCTCAGCGCAGACTCAGTCTATACCCCGCTTCTTCAGCCCAGTGACAGTGTGATGCCGGGCCTTTTATACGTAAGACAACAGGAATCGTACCCACAACCCACGGTCAAGGACGCTAGGATTTCTGCTCAGCGTTTCCCAGAGTTCCCAGAAAAAGAAAAAAAATGCCATCAGCTTAAATCCAAAACAACTTCAAAATAAACTTGAAGTGGCGTTTACATTGTTTTTAACCTTAAAAACAGAGGCACCCCAGGGATATATTTACCAGGCCCTCTATTATGTAGTTAATTATAGTGAATGTGGGTTTGTTGTGCCACATACAGGAGAGGACGCTGCCTGCTTCTCTTCCACATGGCACCTAAATAAACGCCCTGCTAATGCTCTGTCAGGACAAATAGCCGCATAACAAAACGCATTAAAGCGCTGGCCATCAGGGCCTACCTGCTCCAATTGCTGCTGCTGTCTTTTTTTTTTTTTTTTTAAATCAGAGGATGCTATTTAGTGTGCAAAGCTTAACATCGATAAGTATGGTTCCAGCCACGGAGTAATGAGAATAATTGAACACAAAGTTTATTTAAGCATAAAACACGTTAAAAATGATTTGGTTGATTTGTGAGAGAGAAGAGTTTGGGTCTGAAGAGACAGATGGGGTGTTGGGGTCCCCAGGTCTGCAAACAATACGTGCGGGGGCCACGTGGCCCGGCAGGGCTGGAGGACACAGGGGCAGGTGTGGGGAGGGGAGTAACACAGGCGCGTCGAGGTCAGATGCTTCCAAACACCGGAGAGATTCCTTAGAGGGAGTCAAACCTTCCAATCACCGCTTCTCAGTATTCGATATCATTCCAACAGGCCCTTTCTCTATAAAAACTATGATACAGAAACAGCACTGGTGGGATAGATTTCTCTGGCCAGATTTTCGACAGACTTGTCTAACCAGAATTTTTTCCTTTACCGGTTTTTCATGCGAACCAACGTTTCTAGTGACAACTATTTGGAAATTTTAAGCAAGATATATGTTTTCCACAACTGGCTTTTAGAAGCCCAGTTGCATACCTTGAAAGAGGAACATGACATTTCCCTCTTTTCTGGAACCCTGACCGTTTGGGGCAGGTGGCATCACTTTGAGACAGTGGGCAATCTCAAATAGGTTTTGACTTAAGGGCACACACCTTTTATCCTACAGGGAGTTGAAGTAAGTAAATGACAGTACTTTATATAGCAACCTTGAGTTAATTATGAGGTCGTGCCTGATGTATAGACAAAATGCCATAATGAAATCTGGGTCATGATGAGAAGCAGCGTCCAAACTTGAAGTTCAATGGAAGAATTAGAGGCTGTGAACAGAGAGAGACATAGTAAGTCCTATGAAAAAAAATATACCTGTTTGACATGGATCAGACATCTTTGTGGTATTCCAGTAAAGGAACCTACTTTCTTCATTGCCAAGAACCCACTTTCTCCAAATGGCCTGGACTCAGGTAGCAAGGAAGCGAAATTAACCCAACCTTTAGGAGAGTCCTACTAACTTAGAGGGTACCAGGGACACCTGGCAGCTAAGGCTATTGCAGGAAACCTTGTTTCTTGGATCACACACCCCAGTCCCAGCTCAACCCAGGTAGACTTGGGGCCAGATCTAAGGCCAATATTTGGTACTTAAATGGCTGGGTAACTTCCTTCTTTAAATATCACCTTCATCTATACAAGCAGCTCATGCAGCTCAATATCAAAAAAACAAACAACCCAATCCAAAAATGGGCAGAAGACCTAAATAGACATTTCTCCAAAGAAGATATACAGATTGCCAACAAACACATGAAAGGATGCTCAACATCATTAATCATTAGAGAAATGCAAACCAAAACCACAATGAGGTATCACCTCACACCAGTCAGAATGGCCATCATCAAAAAATCTACAAGCAATAAATGCTGAAGAGGGTGTGGAGAAAAGGGAACCCTCTTCCACTGCTGGTGGGAATGTAAATTGATACAGCCACTATGGAGAACAATATGGAGGTTCCTTGAAAAACTAAAAATAGAACTACCATTCAACCCAGCATTCCCACTCCTGGGCATATACCCTGAGAAAACCATAATTCAAAAAGAGTCATGTACCACAATGTTAATTGCAGCTCTATTTACAATAGCCAGGACATGGAAGCAACCTAAGTGTCCATCGACAGATGAATGGATAAAGAAGATGTGGCACATATATACAATGGAATATTACTCAGCCATAAAAAGAAACAAAATTGAGTTATTTGTAGTGAGGTGGATGGACCTAGAGTCCATCCTACAGAGTGAAGTATGTCAGAAAGAGAAAAACAAATACCGTATGCTAACACATATATATGGAATCTAAAAACAAAAAAATGGTCCTGATGAACCTAGGGGCAGGACAGGAATAAAGACACAGCTGTAGAGAATGGACTTGAGGACACGGGGAGGGGGAAGGGTAAGCTGGGACAAAGTGAGAGAGTAACACTGACACATACACACTACCAAATGTAAAATAGATAGCTAGTGGGAAGCAGCTGCATAGCACAGGGACATCAGCTCAGTGCTTTGCGACCACCTAGAGCTGTGGGAGGGTGGGAGGGAGACGCAAGAGGGAGGGCATATGGGGATATACATATGCATATAGCTGATTCACTTTGTTATACAGCAGAAACTAACACAACATTGTAAAGCAATTATACTCCAATAAAGATGTTTAAAAAAAATCACTTTTATCTTTTAGATAAAAGAGCAGGGACCAAAAGGTTTAAAAAAAAAAACCAAAATGATGCTAGAATTCCTTAGGCGTTTTCCTCATCTCTCCTTCTTACTTTCTGGAAGTCTCATAGATCAGTTGCTGACCGAGTGGGCCTCACATAGGACTGTCTCCTTCTCAGGGTCAAGAACTTCCTATGTCCCCAGCTGCCAGCCCTGAACGGGAGTCGTGCTCACCTCTGCAGCTCTTGCCGTCCTCCTGCAGGGTCCCCGTCACGCAGCTGCACAGAGGCCTGTCCACGCGGCTCGTGCAGATCTGCTCACACCCTCCGTTGTCCTCACACCAGTCCAGCCCTGAAAAAGAGCCGCTGGACAAGTTACCTGCAGACAGTCCAGCTCTTCAACTCGTATCTAAGGGCAAGGCCTTCAAGAGAGGGGTGGAAGGAAAAAATCCCGATACTGTCATGAGTTTTTAATAGTCCGTGAAAAGATTTCATTATGGAAGCGGGCAGGCTTCTCAAACTGGGGTCCCCAAACTGGTGTCCTCAAGCTCCTTGTTCACCAGATTCACCTTGTAGGCAAAACACACCCCAGACTTAGCCCGAGCCTTCAAATCCCACTGTTTGAATCATTTATAGTGTGTTTTAGGGAACATACATACTTTTTCTCCTAATAGGTCCCACTGAAATGATCTGTTCTTTAGGCTCCTTGGCGTAATCTGTGGCAATCCTGGAATTTTGAGGGCAATTCTGAAAGACAGAACACCGGAGGGAAAATTTCACACAGTTAAGCTGATAACTTATTCTTCACCACGTTTCCACCTCCAAAAGAGGCAGTGGCTCAGCCTGGAGCAGGACTGCAGCTCAGATTAATTAGAATCAATCCATTCTTGATCATTGAGCCCACTGGGACTCGGGACTTTATGTTGAACAGAATTAAATATATTCTCCACACTAGAATTAGATTCAAAGAGGCTCCCTTCCCAGGGAGGAGGATCCTGTATCAGATCAGAGAAGAGTGTTTGCAGCAGCGTCTGTAAGTAGCTCCGACCATAATTCACATCTCGATTCGGCCAACATGGGGCGAGCATAAAGCTGCAGTGTTAAAGGTTAGGGACCAGGTACTAGTACAATAAAGTCTTAGGGACATAGCCGTACGTGGTGGGGATGTAAGCCTGGCATGGACCAGATGATTGGTTTGTCACCTTATCCCACCAGCCCCTCCACAGCCTCAGGTCTGGATGTAGATTTGGATATCTGTGGGATAATCCCTGTCTAAAGGACACCTGGATAAAGTGCGTCCTGAGCCCAGGAGTTTGCTTCTGTGGTGGAGGGGAGCTTGGCCCCATCGCTCACCTCAGATGCAGGGGGGCCTGGCTCCTTGAGACTCTGGCATATTGGTTCTCAACCAGGGCTAATTTTGCCCCCCAAGGGACACTGGGCAAAGTCAGGAGGCATTTTGGGTGTTGCAAGTGGGGAGGAGGTGATACTGGGGTCTAGTGGCTAGAGGCCAGGGATACTGCTAAACAGCCTACAGAGCACAGGGCAGCCCTACAGCAAAGAATCATTTGGTCCAAAATGTCTGTAGTGCTGAGGTTTGAGAAACCCTGGTCTAGTGTTATGCCAACAACAGACGGACATTTCTAAGTCAGATAAAAGGAGTAAATGGTCATCATTCTATCCTGCTCTCTTATTGTTCCAGCACAGACGACTGCCACTCCTAGGCCTCTGAAGATGGTTCCAATTCAGCCACTGCCAGGTGCAGTGAGTCCTAAAGAACTCTAAAGAGCCACCGACGTTGGGATTCGTGACTCCCCACGTGGGGAAAACTGGAACTGAGAGAAATAAAGCTAAGCACTGAATTTTCATGCTCTCACTTACTATTTTACAGGAGTACTTTTCTGAATCACAGAGGGACACTGCGCAGTGCAGATGGACTTCATCGTAATCCCCAATGAACTTAAAGACGGTGACGTGGAAGCGACAGGTGAGGGAGACACCGTTTTCCTCGATGCCAATGGTGTTGTCTTTAATGTTCTGACACCTATTCGGAAAAAAGGGACTCTCTGCTTCACACTTTCACGTTTCATACAAAAACCATCATGAACGGTAAAAATGCCTTTGCGTTTGAAGGTGACCTCTGGAGTGTGTGGGTCTGTCATTTATTACGACTCCCTTATAGTTTCAGTTTGTTGGAAAAGCATCAAATAGCACCTCAAATTAGGATCTTAACTGCAACTAAAAACAGAATGACCACAGGGCCTGCACTCAATTTCCCTACCCGCCAGTTTCTCATTCCTCCCCCTCACAATGCTGTGTTTTACTGATATCAGTTTAATAAACACAAGATGAGTCCTTACATCTTCTGTACTTTCTTCAGTCAATTATCAATTTTGGCAGGGGCCCCTTTTTCAAGCTCTATTGGGAAATCTTCCCACAGGTGAAAACAGGTGGGAGCTGGAGAAGACGGACCAGCAGTCAAAGATGAGTTGAACGATTGTTTGGATGTAGGGATCACTCCCTTCCCCTCTCCTTGTGCTACTGAGCCAACAGGCAGGGACACAGGTACCTTGCCTCCACCTGTTAGAGTTTCTTAAATGGACCACAGCCTCTTATGCCCCAGGGTCTTTTCACGTACTGTTTCCCCCACCTGGAAGCCTCTCTGCACTTCTTCCCCTGCTAACTAACCCTGCTCTTTCTCCAATGCCCATCTACGGCTCCCCCTCCTATATAAACATGCCCTGACCAGGCAGGAACAGGTGGCTTTGCCTGGATTTGCCAACAACACCCTGCTGAGCCCCTGGGGTGCAGGAACCAAGGTGTAGTCCTCACTGTGTCTCCAACACACTGGAGGGCATGCAGTAAGTATTTAAAAAGATGTGGTACATATATACGATGGAATATTACTCAGCCATTAAAAAGAACGAAATAATGCCACTTGCAGCAACATGGATGGGCCTGGAGATTATCATACTAAGTGAAGTAAGTCAGACAGAGAAAGATAAATATCATATGATATTCTGCTTATATGCAGAATCTTAAAAAAATGATACAAATCAACTTATTTATAAAACAGAAATCGACTCAGACTTAGAGAAAGAACTTATGTTTACCAGGGGGGGAAGGCTGGGGGCAAGGGATAGATTGGGAGTTTGGGGTTGACATGTACACACTGCTATATTTAAAATAGATAACCAACAAGGACGTACTGTAAAACAATAAATAAATAAAAAATGAAAAATAAAAATACTTAGATGCTCTTTAGTCAAACTCACAAATATTTGCCTGAGAAGCAATAAAAGCTATGACCTGTCTTTCAGCTCTGAGAGAACATGTATGTGTATATATAAAGCTGTATTTTTACTTTTGAAACATACATACAGTATTAACTCTCAGAACTGTTTTGTTTGAAATATGGTATTAAAATTATACTTAATTTTTAGACCAAAATAAAAATCTTTTTTTTAGACTGGATGAATCAGTGAGTGAATGAATGAATTGTGCTTCCATGGCCAAGGTTGGCCCACTGTGGCCAAGAAACTCTTTAAAACGATCTTATCAAGATAAAGAGGGTGACTCTTTTCCTTATGTTTCCTTCCCCTGGCCCCCAGGATTCAATAGCTTCGTGATAAGGAAAATTAAAAATTGAAGTTATCCTTCAGCATTCCCACCCTATTCAGTTTGGTAATTAGTCCATAAGGCAATAGTTTCCTAAATGCTTTGAAACAAAAACTTACTTGCCATACTTTTCCGTGTCACTGTGACTCATTTGAATAATCTAAATTGGTCCAAGGATTCTACAATGTTCTCAGCCCTCCAGTCTTCACGCAGACCTTCCGTCTTAACTAGACCCCCAACTCCCAGAGAGATGATTCGAGGTTGAAGTGTCAGAAAAACAGGAAGCAGAAGGAAGGGGCCTCGGGAAGCAGGGACAGGCTGTTTGGATGCCGCCTTTGGGGGACAAAACAACCGACCACTAGAATCCTTTGTCCACTATGAGAGGAACAAGTGTCCTTTCCTCTGTCTGGGCACATGAAGAGAACAGAGAAGTGACCTTCGTGTGCCCAGACCTTGGCATCACTGGTAGATGGCGGTGGCGTCTCTGCCCCCAACGTAGCTGGAGAGGAGCGGCTGACCCCTCCCCCGAGATTCTGATGCGGACCCATTCTGCTGCTCAGTCATTCAGCACTGAGCAGCAGTTTTCCCATAAGCTCACTGGAAAAAACCAATAACCACATCCCTCCAAGAAAGGTCAAGAGGACGCATGAATTAAATTCTCTCACAGGATGAAATTACTTCACACCCAACAACAGTTTAATTTGAAGACCTTCATCCAGACCCTGGGGGGAGCTGAGATTTACGAACCCGCTCACTTACTCTCCCTCTCTGGGTCAACTCTATTAAATACTATTTAAAAAATGCTAAATGCCACAGTGTCCTTCAAAGGCAACCCAAGCCTGCCCACCCGGGTTTGCATTTGTACAGCGGCTCAGATCATAGCTCTTTTACTTTGGGAAAGGACCATGGCTGGGGCGAGGGGAGGGGGAGGAAGGGAACAGATGAAGAAATGGAGACCTGTGATGTTAGCCGGAGCATCTGGGCCTGTTGAGACACCACATAGTCACCAAGTCCTTCCCTCTGCCTCTAGGGAGGCTAAACATCAACTCAAAAAGATAGTGCCTTCAGGAGGGCTTTGCTGAAAATCCCACTCTATGCCTCAGCAACGCAGGCCACAAGCCACACCCGGCCAGGTAGGGAGTTGATGCGTCTTGGTGCTTGAAGGATTTCCTCCTCTGCCCCTTGCTGGTTGGGTGTCCTTGGGTGAGCTGCGTACAGGCTCTGAGCCTGTTCATGTGCAAAATAGTGGCTATTTATTGTTTGTCCACCTAGAACCGTACTCTTCTTCTTTGGGGGAACCATTCCTTCCTTCCCCAACTTTAAGGATAATTACAGTATCCATAGCACTCCCTGACCACTCCAGGGAGGCATGCTGACTCAGGCCTGGGATAGGGTTCAAGAAACACTACCCCCAAACCTGACACCTTGAATATTTTAAGCTGAAGGAGTTTGAGAAAATGGCAGAACTAGGAAGGTCACTCTTCTCACCTGAAACAGGTCATAAAGCCCTTATGTGAGAGGTGCCCTCCCTATACCAGAAGGAAAGGAGCATCCTTATTTCTGAAGACAAAGGGACACTGAGAAGAATCTGAACAGTCTGGCTAAGATTCCCCGCAGTTTACTACAATTACCACATACTCTTGACCTTCTCCACGACTGTCCACTCTTCATCAAACCGGGCATAACAATACTCAGCTTGAACTGTTTCTTCGAGTCTTTGTTTCCTTATGAAGACTCCCATGTCACGTAAAACTTACATTAGATAAATGTTATACTTTTTTCCTGTTAATCTGTCTTTGTCCATTTAATGTTCAGACCCAGCCAGGAACCCTAAGAGGGTCAAGAAAAACTTTGCCCTCCCCAACACCAGGCAATTTAATGTTGCATCTCCTCCAAACAAGGCAGAGGAAATCCATCCAAGAAAGGCTAATCATACTCCTTCTCAGGGATTGCCTGAATTGGGGTTAGAAGGAATGCTCACTCCTGGGGGTTACAATGCAGAAAAAAATGCCAGTGTCTAACGAGGTCAATGAGAGAGACAGAGACAGAGAGAGACAGAGACAGAGACAGAGAAACAGAGAGCAACGGATAGAGGGAGGGAGGGAGTCTTGACAGCATCTGGCTTCCTGGACCCAATCATCCCTGAAGCTGCATCTACTTAATGTGATTTGGTTTTGTAACCATTAAGTGCCTTGCTTTTGCATAAACTAGTTTGAAATGGTCTCTACCACTTATAAGAGAAAGAATTTTGATTAACATAGTCAACTGCTTTTAAGAATTATGGTACTGGGATGATGGAAATGTTCCAAAATTAGATTATGGTGATGGTTGCACTTCTCTGTACATTTACTAAAAATCATTGAATTTTACACTTAGGGCAAGTACATTATATTGTATATAAATTATGTATGCAATAAACCTGTTAAAAAAGTATTGTTGCTTGACAAAACCAGTAAGTGTTTTTATAAAATAAAGATAATTATCATGGTTGTTGTTTGGTCCACAGTCTTTTCTTCTTTTTCATTTACCCATTCTTTTATTCATTCATTCAATAATTTTGTTGCATAACCACTCTGTTTCAGGAAATATGCTAGGTGCTGGGCATATACTGGTGAGTAAAAAAAAAAAAAAAAAAAAAAGTTTATAAGCTATTATTCTAATCCCTTTTTAATTTTCATAGATGTCCTATTCACCAACCTTTAGTTATTCTCCTTACATCCTTTCATTTGCAGATAATCCACATTCAACTCAGATTGAAATTCAAAGTAGGCAGGACAGAATGCCCTCTTGGGTCACATTGAGAGTAAAGCATTTTGTAGTTAATGCCACATGGAACTGGTGATCTACCACTAAATTGCTGTGTGATTTTAAGCACTGCTTGATTCACTAAGCCTCAGCCTTCTCATCTGTAAAATGGGGCTTATAATATCTACCTCATACGTTGTCATCAGGATTAGATAGTTCTTGGGTGCAAAATGCTTGCCCTGTAGGTCGTCAACAAATGTTAGTTCCCATTCTCTTCCCTAAAAAACAATGTAGACAAATCTGATACTAAAGGCTCTGAGACCGTCCTCCAAGAAGAGGCTACCCACCCTTCTTCAATGATGAAGTATCGGAGCTTGTCATTGCTGTCGCGGGAGGGGGTGGCGTAGCATTTGTTCAGCGTCAGAATCAGATGCGTGGAATCGGCTCCAACCACAAAGACCCCTACATACAGCACATCTCGAGTCGTCAGCACCACTTCGCCCTGGCGGTATGGATGTTTGTAGGAGGCATTTTTGTAGAGCGCCATCTTGGTGGTGAAGCTGCCTTCTTGGGTTGGAACTGTCAGGTTAATGACGCTACAAGGGAAACAGTCGTAAGTCGGGGAACCCCAAGCAACGTTATCTGTTCAATTACTTACCGTTTTCCAAGCTGAAAACGCAGAGGGAAGGCCAAGCAGAGAGTAGTAAAGTCTAATAATTAAATTTAAATAATTAAATCTAATTTTAATTAAAATTAAAAATTCAATTCCTCAGCACCTCTCTCCCCCTGGCACATTTCAAGTGCTCAATGGCCACATACAGCTACTGTATTGGACAGTACTGATATAGGACATTCCCATCACTGTAGAAAGTTCTATCGAACAATGCTGGTCTAAGGCATCTAGGTTCAGAAGATATGAATTATTCTCTCCTTAGTGCTTCAAAGACAGATGCTAGCAGTTTTGATTGTGCTAACCTTAACTGTCAAGGAAAAGACAGAGCAACGTGCACAGCCCACGAGATTCTCTACCTTAGCATAGGCTTCACGACAGAGTCCAAGGAGATCTTGATATCCAGCTCATAAGCACATGAAAATTCCACACTGATCGTCCTGTCCCTGGTGATGATGTTGCCAGTATTGTTGGCACTTTCTATCCAAATGGTGTTTTTATACATGATATGAGTGGCATTGGACTGCAAAACAAAGGGAGGTCAGAAATCATTAAATCTGGGCGTGAGTATGTGGCTTGCATTTCAAATCCACCGGCCGGAAAGTGGAAAAATGGCTTCATTTCATATATAACCCAGAGGCCAATATAAATCAGGATGGAGCTAGTCTCAGCACTTACTGGAAAAAATAAGTATTACAATAGATGTCAACAGCACCCTTCAGTCTGATAACCTTGAATGCCCACGGAGGGCGATGTCATGTACCACAGAATTCTAAGTACAACCAGTCCCCAGTTATCTGTGGGAACCCAAGCTGGGGACAGCATGAAGTATTGCCATCCTGAGGTAATATGTATCTTCTCTTTCAAGTCTTAATTCAAAATCCAGCCTCCGCCAAATATTGTACCAGACATGCCCACAAGTACCAAGATGAACACACGCATGTTTCACCGTCTTGCACCTTTCACTCCCTGATAAAAAGTGTTAATGAACACAGTTATCAAAAAAAGACAGTAGGAAGGCACAGGAGGAAGAGAAGTGAGATGCTTTGCTAACCTATGAATTGGATAACCCGACACAAAATGTTGTGACCTTGCTGTATTTCTGCAGCCAACTGTTAAGTGATGTCTGGGACACCCTTACACCCTGCAATAGCTGAACCCAGCTGTCTTTACCTGGAAGAACAACAGAAGCATGAGAGAGGTAAAAACGTGTCAGCATGCAGGGCAAAGGATGACAGCAGACAGCGCAAACCAGGGAAGGAAGCATGTCACTCATCTTGCTTTCAGTTCAACCACTTAGCACCCAATGATTATTTTCCCGCTGTCCTTCATTTCGCGCATGCCTTTTGCTGTTTTCCAAGGAGCATGTTTCTAAGTCGAACCCCTGAAGTTGGCTTAAGAACAATCAATGTGCCAACACCTGGAGCTGCCACCACCTCAGCCAGATGCTCTTTCCTGCCCTCATTCCTCACCTGCACAATGTTTCCACAGTTCCCTTTGGTGTTGTTGATCTGAAAGGAGATAAAGTCCTCTCCCTCGATGCCGGTGCACTGCCTGTCATTGATCCGCACACCCTCCCTCTCGAAGCCGAGCTGGAAGAGTTTGCACTTAGATATGGACACTTCCATCTGGGCAGCCTTGCAGGTCACCTCTGCGTCAATGATGTCGTGGGAGTCTGTGGGGAAACAGTCATTATGAAAGGCACGTCAGTGGGAGTTGGTCTTGCCGTGTGGGTGGGCGAGGCGCCCCATTCTCTTTAGAAGAGGCTGATGGTCTTCACACACAGGCTGCAGCATTTCTAATGAAGCTCTGATCAAACTAAATGAGTATATGAACTCATTCGAAGCAATAACTTGGGCAATGCTAGGGCCTTTTTTTTTTTTTTTTGGCCATGCCGTGCGGCATGTGGGATCTTAGTTCCCTGACCAGGGATCGAACCCACGCCCCCTGCATTGGAAGCGAGGAGTCTTAACCACTGGACCACCAGAGAAGTCCCCAGAGAGCCTTTTTTTAAAGATGAAAATGCTATACAAAGTGTCTTTGATCTTTTCTTCCTAAACCCAGTATTTCCGCCCCACTTTGGCGGTAGCTACTGTCTGTAAGCTCCATACCGCATCTGGCTCACTGTGGCCTGGCTAAAGAACATGCCCCAAGTGAGGGCAGCCCTGGTCAGGCCATTCCACAGCCCAGCTGGTACCCAGGCCAGCACTAGGAGCTCTTGTTTTTTGAAATGGAATGCACCAATGGACATTTTCCGTGAGTACACAAACACAGGCTAATAAGCTCTAAAGAAACAGAGAGAAACATTTTTATCTGCTTAGGTGAAGCCTTTGAACAGCACATGTGGTCCCCTTCTGTGGAGCCTTCTGGTCAACCAGGCTTTCATTCTCTGATGATGCTAAACGTGGCATGTGCCTTCTGAGTTCCTCGGTTCAGCCAAGGACACGGAGCTGGGAAGCAAAGCAGGTCCCCCACAAGCCGACAAAACGAGTGCGCTCTTGGCCAGGGGACAAGGCCATTCCTACCTTAAGGGGACTCCTACCTGGAGTCCTAGTTGTTTGCCGTTTGCTTCAACATTTCTGTTTTCTTCAGGACCCACCGAAAAGCTTCGGGCCAGATAAAGCTGGCTTTAAACACGTCTTACAGCACCTGGCACTCTCGTCCTGATTCTTTCATGTTTTCGTCAAACCACCTTATCTCCCTGTGAGTCTAAAAGATCAATTTGGATCCCTCTGATGTTGAACATGGCCTCAGATGGAGCTGGCTGATTCTATGCATGTCCCAATTTGTGTGTTATCATTTATTGAAGAAAAGGATGTAGCTACAAGGAAACGAACATTAGCCTGCTTTGAAGAGGTCGGGTTCCTTCCTTGTTCTGCTTAAATGCTCAGGAAAGCTTCGTTACTTGGGTTTCTAACCCACAGTGTGGGACGTGCGGGCTCCCACCCGAAAGCCTTCCTACATGGCTGCCGGGCGTCTCCCGCGGGGCCTGTCTGGCTGGGGGTGGGGGGGCGGCAGGTGTCACTCACTGTTTCCGTAGGGCGGGGCCTCCATGCAGCCACACAGCTCCCCTCCGTTTTCCAGCTCACAGGTTCGATTGGGACAGTCCGCCCCCACACAGGGATCTTCAACCACTCCTGCTAAAAAGGAAAACAAACAGAAACACAACTTGATTTTCACACCAATGCACGGCAGCATGTGGTCACACTCTGGACTCGCCACTTCAGTGGACATGGTGTGGTCAGATGGCAGACGCAAATTAACAGACAGGGCAGCCTTCCGGGAAATAATGACGATAGCTAGTAATTAGGTCCTTGCTATGTGCTTCATGCTTTGGCGGCATTACCTCTTCCAACGCTTACAAACTCTGCCAGCTAAGTGTCGTAACTTGGCATCACAGCTGAAGTGCACCCAAGGTCACACACAGGTGAAGGTAAGTGGGGAAGATGGAATACACAGACACGCTTAACGGCCAGGACATCCCGAGATTACTGCACTTCCTGCTCTGTACCACAATCATACGCATTGGTATCGTTATATTTATATAAAGAGTAGGGTCCAAGCCATTTACCTCTAGATTCCCAGCACCCAGCCACCTCATAGTAGATGCTCAACAAATACTTGTCAACAATGAAGATTTTAGGGCCAGTAAGGTCCCAGAGAGGTCCCTCAAACCAGAACTTCTTAGTCTTTTTTTGATTCATGGTCCAGCTACCCCACAAACTTCTACTTAATTTTATAAAAATAGACAAACTATCTACGCACAACTCACCAGCATTGACTTAGATTAATGGTACTGTTTTACCAAAAAGGGGAAAACTCTAAGTAAAATACAAATGTATGTGAAGTGTCATCACCAACAGATTATAAACAATATTTCTGTAGCAGATGAGCCCATAGGCCACCTGTGAGCTTGTCAACATCTCAGTTTGAGAACTACTAATTGAGAGCATTTCTTTTAGACACTCACTTTTTTTTTTGAGTTCTTTATTTTATTCTTGATATGCGTTTGTTTTCTGATGATTTGACTCAATATAACAAAAGCAAATTTCACTTACATATTTCAGTTGTTATTTCTAATTGTTTTCCCTTGGAAAATTTTAATTTTTAAAGTTTTGTCAAATTGCCATGCAAAAAAAAAAAAAAAAATCAAGTAGTACGAGAAGCTTAAAGTGAAAAATAGCAGTCCCTTGCCTAGGCCCTCTCCACTTCCCAATTATTTTTCTTAGTCATTTAAAAAGTTTTTTGGTGGTTTCTTCAGATATTTAACTCTATGTTTGTAAATGGTAAGAGAAAACTGTTTTCATTTAATTTTTACTTTTATCAAAATAATACTGGTAAAAAGTCAAATAATGCTGTATTGAAGAATGGCAATCCCATGTCCCAATCTTCTTATCTTCCAGTTCTAATGCTTCTGAGACAACTATTTTAAATCTTTTAATTCTTCTAGTTTTTACATCCATATTTCGAAATATCACAGTGTACTATTTTTCTTGATTTTTCAGTATTAGATCTCTATCGACTTCCTTTTAGAGAAGATTAGGATTTAGTAGACACTCACTTCTTTATTTAAAGACTGTCTCCCTATCCAGGTGTAATAATCCTCCTCATCGTCATGGCATAGGATGGTGAGTGTTGAAGAAACAGCAATGATTCAATCCCAGCATGAGCCAAGTTCTCTTCAAGAGTTCAAAAACAAAACAAAGCCCCTGAGCTATCCCATAGCTGCAGGTGCTTCTCCCAACCCTCTGCTAAGTAACTATTGTAATAGGTGGGAGGACAGGTGTGGCGTAGCATCAGCCTGTCTTAATTCCTAGAAAGAAGACTGAAGGAAAACCATCAGCATCAGTTAAATACACTTACTTTTTAAAGGCTTCCTTTTGTAAAGACCCTTTTACTTGCCCAGTGGGTTCAGCACCTAACACAGTGCTAAGCACACAACAGCCACTCCATGAATGTGCTGGCTGATTAACACAATATGAAAACCACCCAAGAGAATAAGGGAAAGAAAGCGTGGAGGTTACAGTTTCCAAGAAGGAAAGAACCTCACTTACAAACATGGTGGTCCACCTACCACTTGGCAAATACAACATGCCCAATTCAGAGGGAAGTTTTAAGGTTAAAAGCAAAAATTCATACTTAAAAAAAAAAAATCCAGACAATTTTTAAAGTTCAAAACAGTTAAGGTTTTTTAAAGTATTGTTTATTAACAGAACAGGGTAAAATATTAAAGTTATCAAACAAACAATTTCTGTTGCTTGCTAAGAGACCTATCATTTGCTTGTTAAGAGTTTCTGAAATCACTGCATATTTTAATGAACCACATTGCTTTCAGGTTCTGAAGTAAGTGCATCCCTACTCTTGCTCAGGTTTGGTCTGCAAATGTACTGATGTGCACGCTCAGCCTTGGAATGAACAGGGCCAGTTTTCATGGCGGTACCTGTATGCACATCGGGTTGGTGGTGCACGTCGAGGGACAGGCACACATCCTGTCGGCCGCAATGTCATACTGCATTCATGGGACAGATTGATCATTATGTATATGCACACACATATATGGATAAGACAAATTTATGTGTGATTATGTACATATTTATTTGCTCCATGTATTTGATTAACATAGTAAGAAGATGAACAAAGAGAATAATGGATAACGCAGATCAAAATAGTTTTCTTACTACAGAAAAAAAATGCAAGAATCTACAGATCTTTATTTTATCAATAATATATGTGTAATCCCTTTATGAATCCAACCATGGCTTCCTTGCAACCAGGCGGATACAGCCAGCTCAATTCCAACTCAACTTGCCACTTGCCACGTGCCTTCTCTTTCTGATCTGGGCTCTGACCCACATTAAGGGAGCCTGTGTAGAGCTGAGTTTGCGGCGCTGAAATCAATCAGGAATCCTATACTCTGTCCGGCTATCTTAAAGTCACTAACTACACTGGTGCTCCTCCAACCCAGAGAACCTCACCTTCCCCAGCTGGTGTTCCACATTCCGTAACTGGTCAGGCACTTAGAGGGGAGTCAGGCTCCACTGAAAATGCGCCCCATGGAATCTGCTACAGCTCACAGCTCTCCACCCTCCAACCCTGGGAGCAGATCTATGGGTCGAGATGCAGACCAGCCAGCCAGCCCTGGACACAGTGATGCCACTGGCAAAGCTGTGCTTTCAACTTAGAAAAGAGTCTGCAGCAATAAAATAATTCTCTTACAGCAATTCTCTTTCTCAATCCACTCGGTGCTGAGGATCCCGAAGGAGCGGCAGGACTCCCCATAGGCGGCCAGGGAGCCGCACAGCTGGTACTTCTTGTGGTTGTAGCAGCCGTCCAGGTAGCAGGACTCGTAGAAGGGAAGGGGGTCGAGCAGCCCGTAGCAGGGCTGGAAGAAGCCCTTCATGTCCGTGAGCTTCAGGCAGTAGCCGTCGCCCTGCATCTTCTGGATGTGCACGTTGTCACACATGGCCGCGTACTGGGAGAACTGCAGCTCGTTGCAGCTGGGGGCGAGAGGTCTGGTCAGGGTGGGAAGCAAAACCAGGCATCCAAGATGGCCAATGAAAGGGCAGACCATGGCAGTGCCCTTCTTAGCTAACCCAGAAGTTAGTGTGGGATGCTGATCCCAACACTAACAGACTATGGGACCTTAGGAAAGTCAAGGTAATTTCTGTGGTTACACCACTGGGATAAGTGAGGGTAAAATAAAATGATGGACTGGTTGCCAGAGTGTCAGACAAAAGCTAGATATTGATATAATCACCATTAACCTTTGATATAACTGATACAATAACTGTTAACGGGTGTTCATATAATAACAACCACCACCAATAATAATGATAGTTACTATCACTATTAATAATAATAGCAATGACAGTTGGTAGAATTAAAGATTTGAAAGGAAGTCCAGAAACTTCTCAACCAGTTCCAGTTTAGCTATCAGAGACCAAAAGTAAAATCATCACAAGAAAATTGGTGTCAGGCTGAAATCGTTTATAAAGGAAGAAATAAAGGAAGAAATGAAGGGAAAGGAAGCTTAAACAGGCTCATAATTCCTTAGGAGGAACTGAATCTTGCTCACCTTTGGAAGCCCCAGAATAGCTTAAATGTGCAAAGTAGTCATTTTTTCTAACTGTGGGTCCTAGAAGTGACATTTTAGAGAAAGCATCACATTAGGAATTCTGGAATCTAATCCTGGCTTTGCCACTTATAGGACCCCCTCAAGTAAATCATTCCACTCTAGCCTCTGTTTCACCTAGAAAAGAGACTGGACCAGATGGTGCCCAAGGTTCTTCCCAGCTCTGGGTCCCATAATTCACAGGATAGTCTAACTTACGGCACATTTTTCAGTTTACACCTGCAGAAGGGTCAAAGAGGGTTTGGAGCTTCATTTTCACATCTGGGTATTCAGCTGATGTTTGGCGTATTAAAGCACAAGGGGACAGAACCATTATACAAGCAAAGAAATGCCAGGAAAGAGAAGCATATCTATAGCTCCTGAGAGGAATTAACATAATTCAGCAGCCCAGAAGGGCCCTAAATTAAACACCTTTGGAGTAACTTGTCTAACTCATTCTATTTCAGCCGGCCAGAGAGGGGCCTGAGAATAACCTCGCGGACTTCTGCTTTTTAAAAGGCTTTCTTGATTCCCACCAACTTCTACCTGCACAAAACCAAGCCTCTGGTAAGAGTCACAGACACACAGTCTCAGCACTGGGGAGCAAGGGATAGCCCTCATCTCCTGGGTTAAATCTTAATCCCACCCCCCAGCAGGGGTGCCCGGCTGCAGTCGGGCAGCTGGCCACGGTTTCAGAATTCTAATCTTGGGCACACTCTTCTGTTTAGCCGAGGGCTGGATGACACAAAAAATTTAGACTTTTATCATCTAAGCCTAGTTCCTCCCTCTGCTGTTCAAGAAACTGCTGTGCCTATTTGTATGATGAAAACTCCAAAGACCTTCAGCTTAGCTCTTTGTAGGAGTCCGGAAGGGTGACGCTGTACAAAGTCCCTTCCTCAGCAACACCTGTCATGGACGTCGGAGGATGGGGGCCCCTGAGTCTAGCGGCTGCAAGTTCTCACCTCTTCTGCATGCCATTGGTTTTCCAGCTCTGGGCCAGCACCACGCTGCTCACCACAGGCCTCCCCCGCAGGGTCACGTAATCATCGGTCAAGTCCCCGTTGAAGTTGCCACAAAGGCCACACACTTTGTTCTGCAGCCTCTCACTGATGCTGATTTTTATGACGTTGAAACCATTGTAGTGTATCTGGATGTCAGGGCTGGTGTCGATCACCAGGAACCCCTCGCTGCTGTAGATTTTGGTTGCCAACCCGGTTATAAACGGAACATTCACTTGTGTGCCATTCACCTGTCAAAGGAGAAAGAAAAAGTATATGACCCTCAAAGCAGGGGCTGGCAAACATTTACCGTAAAGGGCCAGAGTAAATATTTTAGGCTTTGCGGCCCATATGATCTCTGTCAACTCTGTCCTCGTGGCAGGAAAGCTGCCAGCGACAATAGTAACTAAATGAGTGAGGCTGTGTTCCACTAAAGCTTTATTTACAAAAACAGGCAGCGAGGAGATTTGGCTGAATTTCCTATTTTGCTGACCCCCGCCCTAGAATTTGAGCCCTCACTCATCTAACTGTCCATAGTTCCCCCCAAAGAAGCAAAATATGGAGGCAGAGAGATACAAAAAAAAAAAAAATGATGGAAAAGTATAACTCACAACAAATGGCTGGATTTTTGTATGAAACACTCTCTAGCATAAACCAATTACTGAAAATGAAATCCCAATCCTGTGCTAAGGAGGGTCTAACACGGTTAAAATGAACCTGGGGATCATTGCTATGTTAATTGTTTTCTTGTTTATAATGTTGAAACAGGAGGTACCCTCCCAGAGGTCCTAGAGGCACAGTATTTTCTCCATTTGTCATTTTCTTGCTTTATAACAGTTTCTTTTTTTCTTAGCCCTTAGGACAGAACATAACATGCCTTTCCTGTACTTACAAAATAAATTCTTCTCCCCCCCCCCCAGGTTATTAGTAACTTTCATTTCTTAAAAAAAGCAGAAGCCTTTAAAAAATATGATTCTTTACTATTTTGGTGGCTGGGGTTATTTTATTCAGCACAATGTCAGTTTTGCTCTCATGTGGTCCCTTTTCACTTTCTTGCTGCTGTATTCTGGACCAATGCAGTTGTTGTCTATGTGGGCCAATTTGCAAAAGGAATTGGAGTGTCAGAAACAGTAGCAGCTTTCATTGACGTTAAAAACCAGTATTAAAATCCAGACTTTTCCTTTTAAGCCTGCAAAATACTGCCAGTCTTTTCCCTAACGCTGGATACTAAGCTATTTGATGACTCTTCAAATAAAGATACTCCCAGTGCACAATTATCTGGGCCGGTGGTAGAAAGCAGGTACGGTAACACTCAATTCCAAAAATGCTCCTGTGCGTGTGCTGGCTCTCTCCCCGGCCCCCCCTAGCTGGAACCGCAACCCGGGGTAGGGAGTGCTGACTCCACGGCTCTGGTCTGTCTGCTGTGAACAGCCTGGTTTAGCTGAGAGGCTGGGGGTCACCAGCACTAGTTCCGAGCAGATTATCTTCTTACATGGAGGGATGGGAGGAATGCAAGTTGGATAGGTGTATTAGTTCCGGGGGTGGGCTGGAGATTCACATTTGTTTATATACCGGTCTAAGATTCACAAGAAGCCAGGCAGCAGGCCTAGGGAAGGGCCAACCTAAGAGAAATCCACCATATCCCTCCTCTGTTTTCTTTCCCTTGGTGTGTCATCAGGGGGCGCTCTCATAGCGAGGGATGATCCCTCCCTGCAGTTTTTGTTTGTTTGTTTAACATCTTTATTGGAGTATAATTGCTTTACAATGGTGTATTAGTTTCTGCTATATAACAAAGTGAATCAGCTATACATATACATATATCCCCATATCTCCTCCCTCTTGCATCTCCCTCCCGTTTTTATTTAGGTAGCTGTGTTTATAGGCAAACGCTTGCCTTCTCTCAGTTTCTAGAAAGGATGGCAGAGACGAAAGAGTGGGTCTTGGTACAGGTAGGCAGAGCCAAGAATAATTTTAAAGGCTCTTAAAAACAAATGAGATGCTTTTTGGAAATTAATTCAGAGTAAAAGTTGACTTAGCTACCATTTTATCACCTGAGGCTCTATCAGCACCCACACCGACCTTATAGCCCTGAGACACTGTACATTTCCTTTGGAAATCGTTGGTCAAGGACTAAATGGGGCCCACGCTTACGCTTATAGAATCTTTATATTTTCATTCTTTAAAATCCGGTCATCGGTGTATGGTACGTATGAAGCAACAGCCTATTATCCTCAAACCTCACGGAAAACCACAGCAAACAGCCCCCTAGACACGCCCTCGTTCCAGAGTACGTTTCGTAAGAATCAAGGACAGGCTCGTCACCTTGACAGTGTGCCGGTCATTGATGAGAATCTGCTCTTCGTTGATGTAGAAATAGACGGGCGAAATGATGGTGAGATTGGGGGACGACCACTTGTCGAAGTTGATGATGAGCTGGAAGGAGATGTCGGGGAGCTTCTGGCAGATGGTGGAGAGCACGAAGGCGCAGTTGGCCGGGAAGCGGAGGAAGGCGCCGTCGAAGGTGCGGAAGACGCCGCCGCCGGCCGCCAGGCAGTAGGAGGTCTTGGTGCTGAAGCAGCCGCGCACCCCGTTGCGCAGCGCGCACTCCTCGTCTGACTTGCACTGGCGCGGGTCGCACTGGATCAGGTTGCGCCGGAAACAGCGGCAGCGCCGCGTGCAGTCGCTGTTCCAGAACAGCTGCTTGGGCTGGAAGAGAGGCGCCGTTTGCATGCAACTCAGGCTGTGGTCAGAGTTGGGGACCCCAAACCCCAGTCCACCTGGACCCTTTCCAGGTGGGGCTGGCCTATCAGCAATGGGGCTGGAATTTGCAACAGGGAGCAGCAGGGAGGCTGGTTCAATTCAAACGTTGCATCCCTTGCATGTAACTCAGATGCCAAACAATATGCAATTTAGTCTTTATTGGTTTCAGTCAAGAATTTGGGAATCTTTACGGCTGGATTGTAGAACTAATCACAGCCAACCAACCGGAATGGGCAGCTGCCAGAGGAACTAAGTGAAGAGGAAAAAAATTTGGTAGGAAATTAATCTAACAAGTACCAGCTCCACTTGAAGGAAGAAATTTAAATTCACTCAATAATGATAAACCCCACCCTTCAATCTTAAATAGGTTAAAAGAAAGCGATAACCAACTCTTATGATGAACCATTGCAACATTCCACAATACTCACTGTTCCAAAGGTTTTCCTTGCATCTAATCTACTTCTAATTTACTTCTGTTGCAAATACTCCATTTCTATGTCCTGAAGTGAGAGACCTAGATAACAGTGAGGTTCCATGAAAGGAGAGCTTTGAGATCAGGCCACCTGGGGTTTGATCCCAGCCCTGCCACCCTACATGTGCCACCCTGAGGGGCACTACCAAGCTCCCAGAGTGTCAGTTTCCTCTCTCTAAACTGGAGATAATAATAATGTCTTGCAAGGCAGTTGTGAAGATTAAATAAGACGTGTGAAGCACATTTTCCAGCTGAGAGAAGGTACTCAATAAATAACAGCTGCTGTTATTACTGGAGAAGAACCACTCATCCTCTTTCAGATAGTGAGGAATTATATAAAGTTATATTTAATACTACAACCAAGTGTATCATCAGTTGGTGACAGCTATTATTTTTCACTCTTTCTGCAATCTGTAGACATGACTCTGCTTGGGGACTTCGTGCTCTTGATCTTGTACTTGTTCTAGACCAAGAATGCCAGGGAACTGTTGGAAATTGGTCGTGATTGTCCACGTGGAGTGTGGTCCCAACGAGTGGACTAGTTCATAGAGATGTGGCCACTCGGGGCATTAATTCAATATTCTAAAGCAGTGCTATCCAGAGGTGTTTTAATGGTACAAGATGGGCCTATGCTACTGTCTGGTCACCGTTTTCCATTTTAACTATAGACTTATCAAAACCCTGGATATCAAATACAGATCTGACTCAGATCCAGGGGTAAGTAGGTAGAGGGGGAGATCTCCCAGGAAAAGTTTTCTCAATCTGGTGCACTTCAAGATTCCAGGGCACTGCTGATTCTTTCATTCTCAAAATGAAGTAGTTCCTGGAACCAAGTCTTCCCTCCTTCCAGACCTGTAAAATATTGACTCTCTTTCTCTTATCAGATTTGCAGAATAATTGAGTGGATGGGCTGGCCTCTCTCTGATAAGAAGTCAGACATTACATGGGTGGAAAGAGAAAAATAACCTGACGTATGTGGATATGATCAAGGGTAAATAACTCATCCCACAGGAGAACTTGATCATGAAACTAGCATCACAGTAAAGAGACGGGCCCAGTGCTGCTTTCTCCACCTTAATTAGACCTGACAATGACAGCTGGGTGATTACCCTACATGCTAATGGCTAGATGTGTTCTCTCTTTATTTCCAAAGAAATTTGTTGAATAAACAAGCCTCCAAGCTCGTTTGAATTGTGGCAAGTAGGTGTGGATTATCTGTTATGTGAGGTTGCTACTTCCCAGATATATGTTGTTGTCAAAACCCACTGACTTTCTGATGAAAAGCGGATAATAATGTTTATAGTGCTAATAGCTGCCGAGAGCTGTAGTGTGCCTTCCTGAGAGCTCCAAGGGCTTTTACACGCATCATTTCATTAACACACCTAGTTTTTTCATTTATAAAATGCTTCTTAAGAGAATTAACAAAAACAATAGCAGTTACCAATTATTGAACTACTAGGTGCCAGGTACTAAGGCACCTGGCACAGATTATTTATACAATGACCATATTGAGTTGGTATTATTAGTAACGTTTTGTAGATAAGGCAACAGAAGCTCAGAGAAATGACACAGTTTGCTCAATGTCACATCACCAGCATTGGTTCAGCTAAGATCAAACCCAAATCTCATTCCATTATGTCACAGACACTCAGGGTCTCCGTGGAGGGGTGCATGACACACTTGCTAGATGGATACATTTCAGTAAATCGCCGGACAGGGGAGCAGAGATTATAATAGTGTTTTTCAGTTTTGAGCCTGGTTATCTCTTCTCCCAGGTTGTGGGAAAACGGAACCTATTGTTATTTTCTCCCACATGTTCTGCCTCTTCCTTTCAAATAATCAATATTTCTAAGAGCTTAACTTCAAAACTCACCTCTACCAAGAAGCCTTCTTTGATCAATTTTACTATTTTGCTCTACTTTTCCCCGTCTTTCTAATACAACATTTAAACAAATTTCCCACCGAAAATGAGACCGAAGGTAACGTCCATATTGATTTTCTTTTATTTCCTCTCAAAGTAAAGCCAACTTAGTTGTTCTTGAACAAGAACAATGCATCTTTACAGGAAGGAGGCATTATTTATTTTTTGCCTAGTTTATTTCCAGTTCAGACATTTCAATTAGATTTTTTTAATGCTGCGGCTCTTTTTCATCTTAAAATTGATTAGTTCTCTAGGGTACTATATTTCACTTGTTGATATGTTATTTTGTAATTGTCCTCTTGTTCTTTAAAGTGCATTTTTTTCCCCTCTCCTGAATAGATTTTTAAGTTCCTTAAGGCAGGGAACATGTTTTATCATCCCCAATGATACCACTAGCACAGCGATCTGCAAATAGCAGCTATTGCATCGATGCTATTGTTAACTGTCTACTCGCCAGTGTACGGTGTTGATATCCTTTAAACAGAGAATGGCCTGGAGGCAGAACCAAGGGCTAAATACCCTCTCCAGGAAAGATCTCTTCTAGCTTAGCATTACAGCACATAAAGAAAGATTACAGGGTAGAAAAGTAAATGATTTTGTGAGCTAATATGTTTTACTCAATGACGTCGAAGAAGGGCATCTTCATCAGCTTTATGTGAAGCCCCCAAAGAGAGAGAAGCAGAGGGTAGGACACAACTCTCGGGGGATGGTACTAGATTGACAAATGACACACGCAGAGATGGCAGCCCTCACTCCCTCTAATGGAGCTGCAATAGGCAGAAGAGGGAAAGCCACGTCTGCCAGCCTCGAGCTCCATCTTTTCCAGTTAAAAGTGTCCTTAGCTGAGAGAGCTACAAATGTCAGATTCACCGCCGTCCGATTTCCAAACAGCGGCCACATCAGAAGCTTTCTAACTAAGATTTACAGGAGAAGGAATCAGAAGGGCCTAGAGAAAGGCGTGGAGGAGAGAGAAGCACAAATGCTAGCGAGGAGGGGTGGGAGAGTGAGACCCAAACAAGTTTCCCAATCCGGTACTCCGTGCGCAAGCGCCTCCCCAGACCTGTCCTTGACCTCTCGGCAGCCCCCCCCCCCGCCCCCGCGCTCTGCCTTCCTGCGAATCCACACCACAATCTTCGTAATCAAGTGGGAAGATGGGTCCACCGTGGCCCTCCTCTTGGAGCGGGAGAGAAATCTGCGGCCCGGCAAGGAGGACCCGGCGGGCGGGGCGCCCCTACCTCGTAGTACTTGCCGTCAGAGTAGCAGCCGCAGTTGTGGGGCAGGATGCAGCTCTTGCCGTTGAGGACGTAGCCGGCGTCGCACTGGCAGCCCTCCACGCAGTAGTGGCTGCAGTCGCTCTTCAGGCGGATGGCGGCGCAGCGCGGCTGGCACACGCTCACGCAGCTCTCGTAGTGGCTGTTGGGAGGGCAGGTGACGGCTGGAACGGGAGACGAGAGTCAAGATCAAGGGTCACCAGGACGGTCAACGCTTTCCTCTGGCCCATCGCTCACCCACTTGCGGAGACTGAGGCCCGGCGGGGAGGAAGCTTTGCCACCTTCCCTCTTTCCTACTCTCTCTGCTTATGGAAAGCCTCTATCGGACTTATCCCTGCGGAAGTAATGGACCAAAGAGCAGATGGAGGTTACGAGACTCCTCACACCATCTTTGTCCTGTCCTCAGCCTTGTTTCCTGAGGTCCTTTGGAACCTGTTGCCTTAAACCCATCTCCCAACAGGCATCTTGACTCCAGTGGGTCACTGGATGGCCCCCCGGGGGCGCCCTATATTCACTCCTGCCTTTAGGTCCCCAGGTGTGTTGATCTCCCTTCCCCATCCCCTCCTTCATCCTCCCAGCCTATCCAAATCCTGCATTCTTCAAGCCCCAGGTGGAGCCCCAACTTATCTGCAAAACTCCCTACTCTTATACCAATACCAACTCAGAACTTCAGGGACCTTTTTCTAAGACAGTAGTTTATAAACGGTAGGCCCCTGAGCCTCTTGATTTCTGAGAAGGCAAACGTGCACTGTGTGTTTGCCTGTGTATACAGACTGACCCATGTCAGCTATGTTCTGTGGTTTTCAAATGCGTGTAGATGCTTTTCTGGAAGGCAGTTGGGGTCCTGGTGAAGAGCGTGGGCTGGAGCCAAGCTGTAAGAGAGTGGAGCCTTTACCTAATCCCTCTGGGCCTCGGCTCCTTATCTGTACAACACAGATACCCACGGCACCACTTCTGGCTCGCTGGGAGGGAATGAGTGAGTCTGTGTACTTACAACAGTGCCAAGCACCTAAGTGTTCAGTAAGTGTTAGCCAATCATTAAGGATAGGTTTGCTTAAAAGTTTTACAGAAACTAATAATGCCATTTGCAGTGACATGGATGGACCTAGAGATTGTCATACTGAGCGAAGTAAGTCAGACAGAGAAAGACAAATATCATATGGTATCGCTTATATGTGGAATCTAAAAAAATGGTACAAATGAACTTATTGTCAATTCCACTCCTGGGTGTATACTCAAAAGATTTGAGAGAAGTATCTCAAAGAGATATTTATACACGTTGTCATAGCAGCATTATTCACAATAGCTCAACCATGGAAGCAATCCAAGTGTCCATCAATGGATGAATGGATGAGCAAAATGTCTATATACAATGGAATTATTCAGCCTTAAAGAGGAAGGAAATTCTGCAGTATACTACAAGGATGAACCTTGAGGACATTACGCTACGTGTATTAAACCACCCACAAAAAGACAAATACTGGGGGACTTCCCTGGTGGCTCAGTGGTTAAGAATCCGCCTGCCAGTGCAGGGGACATGGGTTCAAGCCCTGGTCCAGGAAGATCCCACATGCCGCAGGGCAACTAAGCCCATGTGCCACAACTACTGAGCCCGCATGCCTAGAGCCTGTGCTCCGCAACAAAGAGAAGCCACTGTAATGAGAAGCCCACACACGGCAGCAAAGAATAGCCCCTGCTCGCCGCAACTAGAGGAAGCCTGCACGCAGCAATGAAGACCCAATGTAGCCAAAAAAAAAAAAAAAAAAAAAAAGACAAATACTGTATGATTCCACTTCTCCAAGGTATCTAAAGTAGTTAAGTTCACAAAGACAGAAAGTAGAACATTGGTTGCCAGGGGCTGGGGTGGGGTGGGGTGGCGTGGAGAATTACTGGAATATTATGGAATGGAGAGTTATTATTTAGTGGGTACAGAGTTTCAGTTTTGCGAGATGAAAAGAGTTCTGGAGATGGATGGTGGTGATGGTTGCACAGCAATATGAATGGATTTAATGCCACTGAACTGTACACTTCAAAATGGTTAAGATAGTAAATTTTATGTTATGTGTATTTTACCACAATAAAACAATTTTAATGCCATATCTGCTATGTCCTTATTTCATTTGCATTCTCTGTGAGGTTGATTGTCTTTTCATTTGTTTGTAATCCATTTGTATGTCTTTTTCTGTGAACTGCCTTTTCACCTCCTTTGCATATTTTGTGTTGGTTGAATTTTTTTCTTATTGAATTGTAAAAGCTCTTTATAAATTAAAAATAGACTTTTGTCTGTCATGTGTTAAAAATATTTATCATTTGTCTTTTGACTTTGCTTCTTCTTTTTTTTTTTTTTTTTTTTTGGTATGTTTGTGGTTTTGGTCATTTTGCTTAGAAAGGCCCTCTCTACTGCAAGATAACCAAAAATACTCCTTTGTTTTTCTTCTAGTAGTTTTATAACTTAAATTTTTATGTTTAATCTTGGTTCTGTCTGGACTTTTTTTTCATTCCCTTTTCTTTTTAATTTAATTTAATTAATTTATTTTTTATACAGCAGGTTCTTATCAGTTACCTATTTTATACATATTAGTGTATATATGTCAATCCCAATCTCCCAGTTCATCCCACCACCACCCCCTGGATTTTATTTTTGATTGAGGAAATGAAGGAAGGGTTTAAATATTTTTCCGCCCGCTGGTTTGTCCCTTATTGAATAGTACATTTCCCCCCAGGGATCTGAAATGCCAGCTTTACTATATACTAATTTCTCTTTAGTGTTTGAGCCTGTTTCTGGACTTTCTCATCAGTCCACTGGTTGGTCTTTCTGGGAATGTGCCCGTATTGACTTGTTTTAATTACTGAAACGCTACAATACATTTTAATATCTGGGAAGATATACTACCGATTTAGAGATGTTCACTGTTGTTTCAAGTATGCTGGTCCTATTTCCCCAACTAGACAATAAACTCATTATTTTATACTTCTGATTCTTCCATGGCCCCCAAAACAGTGCTGAGAACATGACAGGTGGTTAATAAATATTTGATTCTTGAAAACAAACTTCCAAATTCCTAATTCTGATTTCCTCCACCCAAATGAAGTACTAAGAGCTGAGAGTGATGATTCCTCTACACCTGGATTTCTATCACGGTCACGAATGTGTCTCTTGCTGTGGCCGGTGGACTGATGTAGCCTTTGTGCCCCAGGTGGG
Source organism: Balaenoptera acutorostrata (assembly GCF_949987535.1). Taxonomy (NCBI): domain Eukaryota; kingdom Metazoa; phylum Chordata; class Mammalia; order Artiodactyla; family Balaenopteridae; genus Balaenoptera; species Balaenoptera acutorostrata. Next base: position 101,016,238 of record NC_080072.1, on the reverse strand, counting down.
TAGGATGTGTGGGTCCCTCTGAGGAGCAATGCAGCAATGCAATAGAACTGACCTTGTTTGAGCCTTGGCTTTGCAACTAACTAGCAGTGTCACCTTGGGCAGGTTACTTACTCTCACTAAACCTCTGCTTCCTCATCTGTAAAATCGGGATAATAAGTAGTAAAGATAAAATGAAGTGTGATATTGCAAAGCTTCTGGTACAGTGCCTGGTACTTCAATGAAAGCTTCTGTTATTAATAGTAGGAGCAGTTGTAGTAATAGTAATAGGAATTTTTAAAAGTTGTTCCACTAGAATTTATTGAGTTTGCAGAGAAATATATAAGAAACCCCCTAATTACCAGACTTTGGACCCAGGACTCTGAAGTAGCAAAAGCTGCCTCTGATAAAAGAGAAAATGATAATGATACTCAAACTTGGCTGACCACGTACCAGATGTCAGGCACCAGGTGGCCTGGTTTATGAGACATCATCACAGTTAATTCTCATGATGGCCCACTGAGGTTGGAAGATGCCTTCACAGACCTGATCCTACAGAGCTGTACACCCTCTGCAGTACCCGGGGGCTCCCCAGCTCCTCAGGGCCTCCTGGCCTGACCAGGGTAAAAGAAGCAGCACTGCACAGAGGGAGAGCACTGTCTCTGGAGGCACTTTCCAACTTACCCGAGCCACTTGCCTTGCCGAGCTCACTGAATTACTCTGAGCTTCAGTTTCTTCCTCTAGAAGATGGGACTATTAATGGTGCCTACTTTACAGGGTTGCTGTAAAGTTACAGGAGTCAATGAGTGAGGACTCATATCGCACTTAGAATAGTGCCTGGCACGTGGGCAGAGCTAAATACCTGCTATGCGTTTGTTATTTTCTTCTCTTACCGTACCCTCACCATCCAGTGCTCTACCTTAAGTCCTCCATTAAGGGATTGAAAGAGTGACAAATTCAGCTGAAAGAATTTTAAGGATGGGTTAGTAATTAAGACAATCGGCCTCCCTTTTCCCCCCCGCCCCAAGTCTATTTGTTCAACTTGGGTGAAGGAGTTTTCCAATGCATTTGCAAAGAAGGTAATTGAGTAATAAATTATCCCATTGATAGGAACAGCCAATATCGTTGAAAACCAACAGCATTCTACCTTGTTACCAATAAAGTGTACATTTAACGGGCAATTCTGGTTTAATCCTTTTTCTCCTGAAAACACCATTCTCATATCTCCACAAGTGAGTGTTGAAATGGATTAATTCTTAGTAGAAGTGGGGGGTGGGCAGAGGGATGCTCTTCTGCCCTTGCTTCTCAGAGATTAACGTCATGTCAGATACGGTTACAAACAACTGTATTCAAGGCAGCCTCTGTTCACTGATCTCTCAGATTGAATTGGCTGAGTTAGGACTCCATCTCCCACGGCTTTTCTCTGTTCTGAAATTCAAAATGGAAAACTAAGCTGTCTCCAACTGTGTCCGCCCCCCCAATCTCCACCCACACGCCGTCTTTAAAGTATAATTTTTTTCTCTTATTTTAGCTTTTCTTTTTGCCAGTCACCACCACCACCTCTTCAGGAGCTCTCTTTTGGATCTTGGCCCCTGTCCTGAAATGCCAAAGTGGGGGAAGGTCTATCCCTCTTGTGGTAAGGACGCTTGGCCTGGGCCCTGCTGGCAGGCAGCTATCTAGGCCCGGATGGGGCCCGTGGCCAAGGGTGAGGCAGGATAGACTCTGCTCTGAGTGCCTTGGATGGAACTCCCTGTGACTATGTATAGAGTAGGCAACCGATGTCTGGACAGAACTTTGAGGAGGGGAGAGGAAAAGTTGCTGGTGGAGGGGACAGACGGACAAGAAAAATAGTTTTCACATGCATTATGAAGGGTATCCCTTTCCCAAACTGTTTCCCCATCCTGCACCAGTTTCAGCCCCATGGGTCCAAGCTGCATAGAAGTAGGGGACCTTCCTCCTCAAAGGTAAGGTCATGAGGGCTTACTAACTTGATTCCTTTTCTTTCCTGTGAGTGACAAAAATTGATACCCATAAATTAAGGTGAGACTTCCTGGAATTAGCCTCCTCTAAAAACAATTCTTCCCTATGATCTCCCTGCCCATTGCAGCTAGAGGCAATGGATGTGGGCATACACTATCCCTTGCTCCCCATCCCAGCCACGCCAGACAGCAGTGCAGTCGCCATGGCATGGCTACAGGAAAAGAGGGAACGCCCTGTAGCAGGTCTCAAGAGGCAGCAGGCAGGATCTCCTTCCTAAAACTGTCTCCCCATCCTGCACCATCTTTAGGCCCCTGTGTCTACAGCCTGGTCTGCTGATTTAGAGGAAGGCAAGCTCTCTCACTCCACTGAGCTCACTCCAGTGAATCCAGAGTAGCTCTAGAGATTTATCCAGACCCTGACTTTTTTATAGGTATATTTACTTTACTAAAGTCACCAGAGGCCAATTAGCCTGGACAGTCACCCCTACTGGCATCGCTCCCCCCAGCCCCTCACTCAGGGACTGAGCATGGCTGAAATGGCATCTTTTCCCTCCCCCTCCCCACTTCCTCCCACCCTGGCCTCCCAATCTACACGAATCCAGTTATGTGGGATGTAAATGAACTGTGTGAGCATTAAACGACAACACTGTTTCTGGTTTTTTATCCAAATCTCCCTTTCCCAGGATGAAAAGGGAGTTTACTCTCCGGGTCCCCTGCTGGGTCACTTATTTAGAGCTCTTTGCATTCAGCATCCATTTGTAGTCTTTTTCATACAGTTAGGCCTAAAAGAAATTTGCTATAGCTAATGAGATTGAGATGGGAAAATAGACCAAGGCAGATCGGCCTAAGACCAATACTGGTTTCTCTTCCCCGTCTTTTCCTATTGTGATGTGCTAAATGCAGACAAATTATTCCACTATGAAGTGTATGAGTTGAGGGCAGGAGCTTTGGGGCTGGAAGGTCAAACCCTGACTTTGCCACTGAGATAGTAGGACCTTAGGCAAATTACTTAACTCCTCTGAGTCTCAGCTTCTCCCTGACTAATTGGGTTATGGAGGAACAAATGTTGATAAAGTGTTTAGCACTGGGCTTGGCTCAAAGCGAGCCACGAATGTTAACAATACCACTTAACATGCATGGCGTGTGCTAGGCTTTCAGTTACCTAATTTGATCCTCCCGACGTTTCTGTAGCATAAAGAGTGTAGGCAGAGCATTATCAGGGGGAAACTAAGGACCAGGGAGGAAAAGTGAAATGCTTCAAGGTCACACCGATCCTTAAGGACAGAGCAAGGCTAGAATCCAGGAGCTCTAGTTCTTTATCTTTTTTCTTTTTTTTCATTGAGATATAGTTGATGTGCAATATTAATGTTAATTTCAGGTGTATCTAATTCTTTTTCCAATGCTTTTAACATTCTGCTATATTTCATCAACGCAGAGACGGATACATGACATATATGAATCAAATAGAAAAACACACTAAGAGAAAGTGTATAAATTATCAGTACACTTCATGACGGGTCCATGAGGTTCTAGAACAAACTAAGCGATCTACTAGCTCACTCTTCCCTGGATTCGTCCTTTGTTAGAATCTTATTGTGCCCTTGCTGAGCCCAAATGCCATGTGTGCTGCTCTGTGCTTTATGTACGTGATCTTATTTCATCCTCAGAGGAATACAGGAAATAAGCGGTATTAACCCCACTTTATAGATAAGAAAACGGAGCCTCCGGGCGGTTCGGTCTCTTGTTTCAGGTAACAAACTCAATTCCAAAGTGCATTTCCTGAAATTGCCCCACTCAGTTTGCTCTGACTTTGTACTGGATGACCGGCCTGCCCACACCAATCAAGATGGAAGGAGAGACAATGGGAAGGACTCACAGCAGGACGTGTAGTTCCTCCAGCCGGTCAGTGCGATCCCCTGGGTCTGGCAGGTGCTGGCGTAGTTCTGCAGCCAGCTGCAGGCGGTCTGCACGGCGCCGCCATCGATGCAAGAGTCAAACAGGCAGTTCTTGTAGAAGAAAGTGGGGTTGACCTTGCTGTGACACTTGTTGAAGCCCGCGTTCTGGTTGGGGATCAGACTGCAGAGCTGCTGCACTTTGGAGAAACCTTCCACTTTGGCACAGGAAGGGCAGCGGTCGCCACAGCCAACCTGGCAGAAGGTGTCCCTCTTCACCCAGCTCTGTCCAAACTCATTGACGCTGGAGGCCAGCAGACCCATGGGCATCTCCAGGTCGTCTTCGGGGTTGCCGTTATAGCGGCCACACAGGCCGTAGGTGCTGTTCTGCATGCCCCGAGGGACCGTGACGGACAGGAAGGTCTTCCAATCATACACAACCTTCAGGCCAAAGTCAGTTTCCACCACCACATGGAAGCCAAAGGAAAAGATGTTTATCTTCCCTTGTCCCAACTTCAGGGGCAGATAGAGCCGTTCATTGTTGACCTGCAAGAGCAAGAGGGTCGGCACAGACAAATACAGGTGGCCCAGACAGCCCCGCCCTGCTTTTCTAATGATTAGCCTCTGAGAGGCAGCCCCACGGGGGGGTTGGAGCAGGTTGAATGTAATCTTCGCATTTAGTGTTGTTTCTGTCCCTCAACTATTATTATTAGGATTTGGACAGACTTAAATGACTATCCTTTGTACACTAATACACCTATTTATTTCAGTGCCTTCTGTTTATAGCATTATTCCCTCCAGGAGTTCAAATTGTTTTCTCCAAGGTAATGAGAGGGTAATAAGAATTCAATTAAAGTTTAGACTAAAATACCCAAACCTAAAACTCTTGTGTTTCTATTTCCACCTTTACTGTGGATTTATCTTAGACAAGCCCCAATTTATTAATTCCTCTAGGATCTTCTTTTTCCTGAAGAATGACTTGATTTTGCTGGTCCCTCTGCCTAGGATGCCATTCTTTACCTGCCAACATCCTTCTCATCCCCCAGACCCTGCTCAAATGTCGGCTCTTCTATAAGGCAAGATTTTTGGAGCTGGTGGTCAGGATGAATCACTCCCTCGTCTGGGCAACCAGAACATATTACTTATACTTCTCTCATGTTCTCCTGCACCTCTGGCCAAGATCAAGCACGTGTACCCTGCTACTGAAGCACACATCACATCTGCCTTATATTATAGCTGGTTGTCTACACCTCTGTCTCAACTACAAGGTTAGGAGCAACCTGAGGGGAGGGACCACACTTTATTGATCTATACATCCACCTTCCCCTCACTCCCTGCTGGGCACCCAGCACAATGGAGAGGGCACTTGATGCATGTTTCCTCCCATCGATTTTAAATTCAGAAAACAAGAAAATCCCTTAACGTCAAACTCCAGAACTGCACTGGCCCTTGCACCATTTTGATGCAGATGAGCCAAATCCTGCAGCCCCTGGCTGGGTGAGTGCTTGATGGGAAACAGACTGTTGTGAGGGCTAAGAGGAGAGCTGGTCTTCCTTCCGAAAGAAGAAGGTGGCCGCCCACAGGGTGGTCGTAGATTGCTCCCTGCCCGCAAATAACTCCCCTCCTGACCGCCTTAATCTCTCTCCCATCTGACACCCCCGCCCCCAGCCCCACTGCTACCACCTCAGTTCAGACCCCCTCATCACCCTCCACCTTGACTCTTGAATATGCCCCCAACTGGTCTCCCTACCCCGGTACTGCCCCTCTCCTCCAGCCACTCACCACTGCCTCTCCAATATTTTTTAATGCAATTGAAAGCAATTAATTAATACTTAAAACCACCTCCACAGCTTGAATAAAATGTGGGGTACGCTTAGCACATGGCACAGGGCTCTCCAGGAGCTGGCCCCTGCCTCTCAGACCCAACCCACTCACTTCCTCCACCCCAGCCATACCCAGCTCTTTGCTGCTCCCCAGATGGACCGAGCTGCCCCATTCCACGTGCCGTTTCCTTTGCTGCGAGTGTGGTGGTGCTTTCTGTGTCCACCCTTAGCAGTTGTGATTGTGAGTTAACGGTAACCCGCAGCTGGCCTTGGCCAAATGGGGGCCCCTTGGCCCAGGAGGTTATGACCCCCCCATCCAGCCCTACCCCCACCCTAAGGGCAGCCCTCGGCCAATGACTGACCAACACGGGGGACCAACTCTGTGCGCAGGTCATGCACCAGAGCTCCCAGTGGCCCAGACTGATGTCCAACTTAGACCACATCCTCGCTGAGCTCTCTGCCCCTGGTTCTTCCCTCACTTTCAGGAATCCCCACCTCAGACTCTGCCTCTAGGGAACCAAACTAAGACAGCAATGGTGCCCTTCCCCCATCCTCTCTTTCTCTGGGGTAATTTTCAGCCTTCAAATTTCAACTCAGCGATCTCCTTGTCTATGAATATTGGTCCAGGCAGAATTCACTCATTCATCCAGGAGCCATCAGTTTGGCACTACTGTGCACCAAGCACCGTGCTAAACGCCGGAATAAAGCATAGGGCTCTTTCCCTAGGAGCTCACAGGCATGTGGCAGAGACAAGTACATAAACAGGTAATAACAACATCGTCTGATAAAAGCAACGATAGAGATAAATAGATGCACAGGCTCCAGACTCAGCCTGGGGACAGAATCAGGGATGCCCGCAGAGGATGGTGCCCACGCCTGGTCCTGGAGGCTGAGTGATGTTGGCCAGTCAAGATAAATTTGGGGTTTGGGAATAAAATATACACACTACTAGATAACTAATAAGGACCTACTGTATAGCACAGGGAACTCTACTCAATATTCTGTAATGGCCTATATGGCAAAAGAATCTAAAAAAGAGTGGATATACGTATATGTATAACTGATCCACTTTGCTGTACAGCAGAAACTAACACAACATTGTAAATCAACTATACCCCGATAAAAATTTTAAAAAATATACACACTACTATATATAAAATAGATAACCAACAAGAACCTACTGTATAGCACAGGGAACTCTACTCAATATCTTGTAGTAACCTATAATGGAAGGGAATGTAAAAAAAGACTATATATATGTGTATGTATATATACATATATACACACACACACGCACATATATGTATGTATAACTGAATCACTTTACTGTACACCTGAAACTAACACAACATTGTAAATCAACTATATTTCAATAAAAATTAAAAACAAAACAAAACAACAACAAAAAAAGAAGGAATGAGAGTGAAGAAAAGGGAATCCCAAGAAAAGGGTGTAGCCTGAGCCGAGGCCAAGAGGAGGGGAAATGCCTCATAAATATGAGGAATTACAGCAATTGAATGATGCTGGAGCATAAAATGTGACCTCGGGGATGATGGGAGATGAAGATGGAGAGGCGGGGAGGGCCTGGACCACGGAGGGCCTCGTCTGTAACGTCCCATGAAATCAAGCCTGGAAAAGACTCATTCATTTTGCAAAGAAGAAGTCACCGGTGATCTTAGTAAGAGAACTTCAGTAGCGTGATGAGACCAGAGGCTAGGTTGCAGAGGTTAAACAGCAAACAGGGGATATGGAAGCAGAGATGTCTGTCTCCGGGAGTTTGGTAAGAAAGGGGAGGAGAGGGATTGGTTAGAAGAGGGATTGGATTGAATCGGGGTCAAGGTTTATCTTAGAATGAATATGTTTATGGGTTGAAGAGAAAGGCCCAAGACACGGGAGGGGGAGGAGATGACAGAAAGGCAAGAGCCTGAGAGGGCAAAAAAGAGATGGTGCAGGTGGAGAGTGGCCATGGAGAGGGGAAGAGATAATTCGTTCTCTGGAACGAGGAGAGGAGGTGAAGAGGACGTGGTGATGGGTCATTTCAGAGACAGCATGGAGGGGGGAGGAGGAGGAGAGAGATCATGCCTGGTGAGCATGACTTTCTCAACCGGGAGGCCCAGAGACAGAGAACACAGGTGCGCAAAGTCACCGAGGGCAGCAGAGGCCGTGGGGACTCCCACGAGCCTTGACGACTCACAAGGATAAACTAAAGGCTGAGCACCCAAGGGCTCACGTGTGCTGGCTGGCTTTTCCTCCCGAGTTTCTCTGCATTCTCTATTCCTGGCTACTGGGTGTCAAGGAGGGAGCGATACCTTGGGGAGGCCATGTGCCTGGATTACAGCTCAAGGTCTTCGAGTCCTGTCACGGCCCAGGAGCACCTGGGAAAGGAAGGCCTCGACGCAGACAGGCCTGCCCGGCTTCTCCCTGTCTCTCAGGCCCCAGGAATGCAACCTCCACCCCGACATCACTGCCCTGTCTGTCCCTGTGAAAGGGAGGGAAGGAGGGAGGCAGAGGAAGGGAGGGGTGGGTAAGGATGGATGGAAGAGGCCGGTGCAGAGGAGGAAGAGAGCAGGGCATGGGGATGTGTGGGGGAAATGTGTTTCTAATACTGAAGTATTGGAAATAAGGCCACATATTCGCTTTTCAGTAGCGAGCTTTCCTTTAAACAACTGGCCTTGATTGCTGCTACAGCTGTTCTTCAGCTGTTCTGAGGTCCCCTTCACACCCCCGCCCTGGGTCTCCACTGACGTTTCCTTGTCCTAGGACGCCCTTGCCTCTTTCTCGGCCTGGCCAACGGATGCCTTCAGGGCTCAGCTCTGGATCATCTCTTGCAGAAAGCCTTCCCTCCATCCCCCCAGGCGGCTCAGGCAACCTGTTCTCTCAAGACACACCCCCCTTCCCCACTGCACGTCACATTTTTCTGGGACTTCACATCACGCTGACGTTCCCTGCGAGCACGTCTGTCTCTCCCACTAGACCCTGAGTTCCCTTAGGACAGAAGCCGTGTCTGACTCACATTTCTACCCCCAGGGCTTGGCACAGAACAGCCTGTCAATGCAAGCCCATCAGATGCAACTGAGCCAGAGTGATACTCAAAGCTTCCCTCCTCTCTGATGGCCACGGAGTGGGCAATCAGTGATAAAAACACCAGCTCTGGAAGGTCCTGAGAGCCTTCCCCTTGGCCTGGACCACGCGGGACCCGGCTGTGCAGAAGCCTGGGGGAGATGGAGGAGACTGGCCGTCTCTGTGGAGCTCGGGCTGTGGACGGCTGAGGCGCAGGCTCTGCGGTGCCCGGGAGAGGCTCACCTCTGTCACTCACTCGCACTCCCTGGCTGGTATACACACAGCATATTTATTTCTAATTTCCCTCGGCTTGGTGGATTTCCCCACATCCTCAGTACTGCTTAATGCAGAGAAAGGTCAGAATCACAGAGGGACCCGGTGTCCCAAGGAGTCACTTCCACGTCACCTCCGTTTTTGCAAGCACCAGCAGTGACCCGGGCTCTGTGCTGTGTTTTGCCTGGCGCTTCACTGCGCGCTGTCATTATGACGGCCATTATTCTTCTCTCAGGGAGAGATGGTGACTAATAATAACATCATGGGAAAAACAAACGCAAATCATTGAACAAGCAGATCCTGTAATGCATATTAATAATTCAGAGTAAATGCTAAATCTATCCCTTAGGCCCCAGAAGAAAAGAGCCTTCAAGCTTCCTGAACTTGGTCTTCCTGTCAGAGATTTGAAAGCTGTACACTCTATCCCCAGCTTGGGCATTTTGGACATCTGGTGACTTAGAAAGATGAGCCCTGGAAAGGGTCCCCCCACCCCTTTAATCAATCCCTCCTTGATGCCCATTACTCTCTAATTACTCCCTGTTGTAGATTGAATTGTGTCCCCCCAGAAGATATATTGAAGTCTTAATCCCCAGGACCTGTGAACGTGACCTTATTTGGAAATAGGGTCTTTGCAGATGTAATCATTAAGATGAGATCATGCTGGGAAAGGGTGGGCCCTCAATCCAATGACTAGTGTCCTTAAAAGGAGGGAGAGATTTGGCACAGAGGGAAGAAGGCCACGAAAATATGGAGGCAGAGACTGGAGTTATGCTGCCACAAGCCAAGGGTCACCTACAACCACCAGAAGCTGGAAGAAAGCCTGGAACAGAGGCTTCCCTAGGACCTCGGGGGGAGCGTGGCCCTGAGGACACCTTGGTTTAGGACTCCTGGCCTCCAGAACTGTAACAGAATAGGCTTCTGCTGTTTCAGGCCACCTAGTCTATGATGCTTTGTGACAGCAGCCCTAAGAACTAATATACCCTTCCCTCCGCATCTCTTTGTGGGAGGAAGAAACCAGCTGTGTGGTTCTCACGGCTCTTGACTTTAGGCATGAGTGCATCTCATGAGACACGTGCCTGGAAGGTGAGCTGACCCAAAGGGAGGGAAACACCTGGTGAGAGAGGAGAATCAGCCACCGGGGAGGAGAGAAGGGAGAGCAGGAAAAAGAACAAGTGTTCATGAAGATCCAGTGTCTATATGTGAAAATAACTGGGTCAGAAAACAGGGGTAGCCTCAGATGTCTATATACCTAAACCTTGAGAGCGTGTAACACAAGGCAGAAAATACGCTTTCATAGTACACTGGATGGGACAGGGCCTGTTAACAGATCATATTTTAGAAGAAGAAAAAAACCTGAAAGGTAGAAAGGTGGAAAAGTGTTGAATGTCACAGAGATAAGGAACGATATCCAAATTTATAAATCTAAGGGTAGACACATGTCAGAGGAGGAGCAAAGGAGAACAGGACAAATATGATGCAGTCACGTGGACAAAATGATTGATGTGTTTGTTTTAACACAGTTGATGAAAATGGAGGAGAGGGAAGTTATTGTAGAGAGCGGCTTTGACTATCCGGACATCTGCTGGAAACCTTTTGTGGCTAAAAGCAAGGCATCTGGTGCATTCCTAACTTGTGCAGGTGGCAATTTCATCTCTTAAATTGCTGAAGAAGTGACCAGCAGCAAAATAAAAGTCGTAGGAACCTTGGAAGAAAGGGCTTATTATGTCATCTCCTTCGTTCATTTGACAAACGCTTTGAGTGTCATAGCACACAGTATATTCATTTAACATAAAGATGGATTAGGTGCGGTTCCTGCCCTCAAGAAGTCCACTATGAGTATTGAGTGAGCTGGACATGAACATCATGGAAAAAGACAGTATGATTAATGCCGTAAATGATAGAGGAAGCAACTGTTAGGTGAAACCCAGAGGGAAACAATGGCAGTTTGGGTAAAATATCCAAGAAAAGGAAGAAGAATGTTCATAGTGAGACTTCCATCTTAGATGCTAAGAAGGCACATTTTCCAGTAAACGTGAAAGGGAAGACAGTTTAAGAAGCTCAGAAACCTCTCTTCGTCAGAGAAAGGGGTTAAAGGAAATTCTAAGGAAGGAAAGAAATCAGCAGAGTTGCCCAAGGAAGTCTTTTAACAGCTCAGAATTTGAAAGGGAACGTATATGAACGGAAGAGGAACCTCCTTAGAGATAAATTACACCGCAGACCGGGGAGGATGGTGTTAAAAGGTTGACATCCTAAGTCAGCTCGTCCAAAACGCTAAAGCAGTGGCTTGCGGGTGTCCCAAGTTTTGCTCAGGGCGGGCCCTTGGTGGAGGCGTGGCCAGCCTGTGGCTGGGGCTGACATCCTCAGGCTGGACTTGAGTGCATGGAACTCCTCAGCCCCTACCTGCTCCTGTCTTCATGGTCAAGGGAGTGAAAAGTAAGAAGACTGCAAGGGATCCCCAGGGTGCTCCAGATGTGGACAAGACTCCTGAACTCCCAGGTCCCCTGGGAGCGAAAGGGAGACTGAAAGAGACAGAAGGAGGCCCAAGGAGGCAAACAGTTTGATCTCAACGAAGGGAAGGAGGTGGATTAGACCGCAGCACCACTTACTGACGCCTAGCCCATGCTAGGTGCACATTCTCGTATACACACAGCGACTGTCTGAGGCCGCTCAGTGTAGCCAAGCTGGGACTCCATCTAGGTCTGTGCCGTCTCCAACACACTCTGCTACAATACGAGAGGCACCGTTCCTAGAGCTGAATCTGTCCCTAGTTTGGTGCCTGCAACTTGGGCAGTTTTCTCTCTGAGGGCCCTGTTTCCTTATCTGTAAGATAAAGTGATGGGAAATCTCCAGGGTCCCTCTCTGCTCTGACAGCCTCTGCTTTTCCTTGGATTCTGGACCTGCCTGGTTCAGCTGCAGCCTGACTTGCTGACCCGGGACCCCTAGCCTCACATCCCCACGGCTCCCCTCCTGGGGTCTGGCCTGTGACCGCTCACCAGCACCGTGTGCTTGTAGGCCCTGTGAATCACGAGGCTGTAGCCCAACACGGTCACGTCCACCTGCTTGACCCACAGGGCCAGCGACGGGTCCCGGTCCTCGTTCTTGGCTGTGACGATGAACTTGGGGGACGCGTCCGAGCTCGGCCTGCTTCCTGTGGTACACAGGACGAGCGGACAGCTGGTCTGGAAGTCAAAAGCGTAGCCGTCGAAGGTCAGGTAGTGGCCGTAGCCCGAGACGATGCAGGAGGCGTCGGTGCGGGCCTGGCAGTAGTAGAGGCCGCCCTCCTCCATGCAGTACTCGTCACCCTTGCAGGGGATGGTTTCACAGTGGACGCTGTTGTCTGTGCCATTGCAGTAGCAGAAGATCTGGCAGTCCAGGTCCACCCAGAAGGTCTCATTGGTGGCAAGCTGGTGTCCCTCAAAGTTGCAGCCACACTCGCTCCGGGGGACGCACTGGCTGTGTCGCAGGGCATAGCCCTCGTCACACTGACACCCCTCGGAGCAGCTGTCCACACAGGTGGGGCCCAGCGTCAGGGTCTCACAGGTCTCTGTGCACGTCACGCACTCCTCGAAATGGCTGTTCTCCGGGCAGTCCAGAGCTGAGGGTGGGCGAGGAGGAGATGGGATTGAGAGAGGGACAGAGGTCAGAGACAGAGTCTGTGTACACTCGTTGGTGTGCATGGGCGGGTGCATGTGTGTGCATGTATGGCTGTGTGCATAGTGTGTGTGCATGTGTGTGCGTGCAAGGATGTATGCTGCATGGGACTTACTTGTCCAGCACGGTGAGCTCAGCAAATGCCATGTGATTGGCACCACTGCCATCCTCATTTGGGGTGATCCAAGGCTCAGCGAGCCCCTCACTCACGTGCTCCTCTAGCGCACTTAGCTTTGCATGTAGAAGATGCTGGGACCATGGGCCTGTTCTGAGCCCCTGCGGCACGCCAGGCACTGTTTTGGGCGTTTTAGGGTAATTTTCTCAACAATCTGGATGGTAAGGACAGTCATATCACCCCTGTCTTATAAGTGAGGAAACTGAAGTTCAGTGACTTAATCCAGCTGTTAAGTACTGGAGAGAGATTCGAATCTGCATCTCCCGACTTTGAGTCTCCTGACTCAAAGACTATGGAAAGAGAGTCCTAGAGGGAACAAGTGCTCTGATGCTGTAGAGACCTGTGGGTACCATCTCTGAGCTTCAGTTTCTTCTCTGATTAAATAAGGACAGTACTTACCTAGGACTGCTGTTCTGAGGATTAATAACCTAATATATCAAGCCCACAGTAGGGTCTCAATAAACACTGTGCCCTTTCCCTTCTTACACTTCCCTCCATTACAGATAGGTTTCATGGAGGTGTTTCTACTCTACACATTGGACTTTCCCTGTGTCTTTCATCTCTCTGCTCCTGGTGTCCTCTGACCCCTTCCACCTCCTCACTGACCTCAGCACATGGTCCTGCCCACCTCCTTTATTCACACCCTTTGCCCCCTCCTGCACGGCCCTTACAAAGCCAAATCCTACCCACCCTCCAAGTTTCATTTCAAGTCACTCTTCTGCCCAGAAGTCTTCCTTGATAGATCAAGACTCTGTGTCAGTAAGCACAGCACATAAAATAACAGCACATGTGGCTCACCATGGAATTCGTGTAACTTCCCATGCCTCTTTATTATTTTTGTTTGTCAAAACTTGACATGAGCCGGGATGAACCCAGGAATGCAGAAGAAATCTACCCAAAGGTCTGTGTTTTCTAAAGATCTGTGCACAACCTCACCATCTCCTGGGAGTTTAAGATCTTGCCTTTAAGGCTTTCTTTAGGTCTTATGCATATGATCACTCCTTAAGAGGGTTTTATAATCCAAGGACACAAAGGACACTATAGAGAAATTGCATGGCAATAATAGTTCTGCCCACAAGTACCAGCTCCACAGTTCTGCACTATGGACTGAAAGCCAATCTTTTTTCCCTCTGGGCTAAAGGACTGTCTCCACCTCCACTGACTAGTTGTAGGCTAGTTCAGCACTGATTAAATATGTCTGTATAGAGCGATTTTCACATTTGTCTCTAAATTATGAATAACACTGACTGCAGGTTTATGGTGATAGCAAATAACATGACTTATTTAAATGGCTCTCGTTTTATGACTTATCGTGTTGTCTGAATGTGTCTGAAAGTCTGGAACATACAGACATGAAGTAATAAAGCTTCCCCTGGCTCTCTGAAATTACTTAATTGGGCAGCCTGGCTCTGCCAGCGAGAGCTGGTTAAAAATATCTGAACACAGAAGCAGCGGTTGCCTCTCTCCAGGTCCAAAGAAGATTGTGTTCCTGATTTGCAGCTGTCACTCAATCCAATCCCCACTCTCTGCAAAACCCTGACCAGATTAACCCCTTAGTACCCAGAGACTTGATTAATCAAGTGTGAGCCCTGGCCCTCCACCCGAGGAAGCCATGCTCCACGTGGCTGCTTCCGTCCACAAGTCTCTCTCTAAAAAAGGCACTTGGGAGCGTTTGCTCCAGCTCTGCAGGCCCTGATGAAGGATGGGGAGAAGTGAGTCTCAGCAGGCGTCGCACCCGGAAAAAGAGGGAATCACTGTCATCCCGCCACACTTACTTCGCGTGAACCATGCCACCAAACTGGGCTTCGTGCAGTACGAGAAAACAATCCAGAGACACCTCCTGCCGGGTAGGAGTTCATAGGCTAAAAGGATGGCACAGACACGGCCTGGCACCAAAATGGCTTTGGTATGCGGCAGACTCTGTAATCCCATAATGTGAATGAACTATAGCTAGAAAGTTGAGTACAGAAGCAGGGACGGAGATCATTTTAGACAAGCTGGAGGCGGGGCGAAAGAGGATGTGGGAAGTGGGTTAAAGAGAAGGCTTTGGGAAGGCATTCTAAGGTCCCACTAGATTGGTGGTCAGTAGAAACCTGGGAGCCTCCCTCCCTTTAGGTGATTTTATGAAAAGAGCATGCTTCCAGAATTCCACCTGCAGATTCACAGCCTCTGTTATGAATCCCTCCCCAGTGTGATTAGGGTCACCAGGGGTGTAACCGCCCAGCTCTGAGATGATACTCCAAATGCTCCTTTGGGCTTCCAGTGCTCAGAAACCAGAGCATTATTTTTAAATAACAATATGTGTGTGTAGGGGGGAGGCGGGGGGGGATATTCTTAGCTCTGGCTAAGATGTTACTATTGCAAAGGCTTAGAGGCAAGGTAAGGATACCCCAGTAGCAATGGGTGAGCCTCACCCAGACCTTAGCTTCTAATAACATTCCCCACCAAAATGAATCAGGATTTCTTGGAGTAATGGTTGATTCTAGGCTGGGGCAGGGAAGGTTAAGAGGTGATGTGGAGCATCTCGTTAATCTGGAAAGTAAGAAAATGACAGAGGCATATCCAAAGGATGTAGGAGGCACCTGGAAGGGGCACCCACAGGCCAAATCTGTCATAACTTTAATGCCAAAATAACAAATGTGATATGAAACATACATCATTGAAAAAAACAGGTATCTGTGTGTCCATGTTGATGAGATAGATAGATGATTGAGGTAAATAAATAGATGGATGGATGGGTGGATGGATGATAGATAGGGGACAGGCAGGCAGAAGAGATACGAGGGCTCTGGCTTACAGTAAAATGACATCTGCTGACGGGTACAAGTGGAGAGAGTGCTGGAGCTGTAAACTGTCAGCATGTAATCGTCATGCTGAAGATCAGTACAAGCAAAAGTCATCAGTGGGCACTAAGTCGAGGAAGGAGATCGTGATGACAAGCAGGGTGCTGCATGGTCTTCCCCACAGATTGCTCATTAGTCACAAGATAGAAACGTAGTGACACAGAGTGGTGATATTTGACAACCCCTGACCAGGGGGCCAACGTGCCCATCACCAATGAGAGGAGGCTGGACAGAGCGTGCCCCACATGTGACCTGATACCACGAGGAAAACACGCCTCTCCTACGCAGGGGGCTGGGTGGGATGTAGAGCAGAACCCAGCCATGGCGAAGCATCAAACCCAAATGGAGGGCCATTCTATTTCAAAAGGGGGGAGACTGTAATCTTTAAAAATGACGAGATCATAAGAGACAAAGAAGCTAAGGAATTGTTCCAGACTTAAGGAGACCAAAGAGACATGACAGCTAAATGCCCCATGTGGTCGCAGACTAGATCTGCACTGAGGTGTAGGGGAAAGCCATAAAGGACACGACTGGGTCAACAGGCAAAACTGAAGTGGATATTAAGTTATCGCATCAATGTTAAATTTCCTAAGGTCAGTAACAGTACTGTGCTGTGAATGAGTGTCTTGATTCTAAGGAAATATACACTTAACGTATTTAGGGGCAAAGGAGCACAATGTCTGCAACTACCCTTCAAACGGAGAGTCAGTGAGAGAGAATGACAAAGCAAACAGGGCAAAATGCTAACAACAGATCATCTGGGTAAAAGCTATATAGATATTCTTGTAACCCTTCTGTAACTTTAAAATTATTTCAAAATAAAAAGTTAAAAAAGTAAACAAACTTAGGTTGGAAGAAATATAATGCAAGAGACATAACCAGATGTAAAGGATGGAATCTCAGTGGTGGCGCTGGTCTTCGTGAGGGCCCACCTTCTTGGTGGGGAAGGAGTGGGAGATGTGGTCCAGGTGGGGCAGTCCTGGCCCCAGGCCTGGGTCCTGCCCCCTCGGCCACTTCTCCTTCTACCCTTCCATTTACTCCTCCCCCTGGGCTCCCCCAGAACCGAGGGGATTATATGTCTCGTCTTCCCAGCAATTATTCTCATTACTACAAGTACTGCTGAGAGGGGTCAGATACTCTGGGGGCAAAATGAACAACCAGGCACATGGGACTCTCTCAAGAACCATTGTCAGGTTTGCCCTGGGGAGTGGGGCTAATCTCTACTCCGGGAAAGGCACCCTGACTGATCACCGTGGGCTGAAATGAATGGGGTCCTGCCTTGCCAGGAGAGAAGGCGCCCACTGAGCCATCACAAAGATTTCCGGTCCTTTGACATGATGTGTTCCCTCTGCTAGAAATAACCAAGTGTCAATAGCTAATTGTTCTACAACGAAGAGGGATGGTGTGATTAGAAATAACAATAAAGATGCGCAATAGTCTGGTCTGGGGGGACGAGCCTTCCAGAGGACACATCAGACTAGGGAAGATGTACAGGGTTAATGAGATTGTCCTTGAGTGCGATTGCACCAGGAAGAGAAGGCGATCCGGGGTCTCGGTTATCCACGCCCCGCCCCGGCCGGCCGCCCCCATGGCGTCACCCGAACTCACGGCAGAAGTCGTGGGTCCTCCAGGGCTGCACCTCCACGTCGGCGTTCTTGCAGGCGCTCGCGTACCGGGCCACAGAGTCACAGAGCTCGGACTCGTTGCCCCCGCTCTGGCACAGGCGGAAGAGGCAGGTGCGGTAGTAGGCGGTGACGTTGACCACGCCGTGGCACTCCAGGAAGGAGCTGTTGGAGGGGTCGTTGATGATGCCGCACCTGGAACGGCTGCGGTAAAATTTCAGCAGCTCCGAGTCGTTGCCACAGGCCTTCAGCAAGTCCCCGCACTCCCCGTTGCAGATCTCCTCGAAAGTGGTCCAGCTTTCCAGGAACACCGCCAGGTTGTCCGTGCACTTGCCACTGGGGAGACAGAACTCCTCGCTGGCGTTCGTGTTGAAGAAGCCACACAAGCCCCCCGTGCAGTTGAAGTAGGCGGTGGAGAGCCGGATGTACAGCAGACCCACGTCTGAGTATTGCACGGTCACGACACCCTTGGACTCGACGGTCGTGCTGTTTTTGTTTCGATAAATTTCCAGCTTCCCCGAAGGATGGAAGAAAGGCAGTTCCACTTCCTGACCGTTCACCTGAAAAATCAAATCGCTATCATGAGTTCCAGATACACACAGGGTGCCCACAATTTCCTAGGCTGTGAATAAAGACGTGGCTCTGCCCCATGACTAGCCCTTGGAGTAAGGTCGAGAAGCTGACAGTGGGCGGAGACCACACAGACAACTGCTTTTTTCGTGGACATCTTTGTTTCTTTCTTTCCAGGCTCCTCTGATCCAACACATTTGCTGTTTATTTGTGTGTGTGTGAGACCCTCAGCTAGTTCCAAACACAACTGAAGTGTGAGCAACAGTCACCGTAGACGTGTGGCTTCCTCCTGCCCCCGACGTCCTGCCTCCTTCTTCTCCCTTCAAATTTTAATTTTCCTGGGTCTCAGCCCCTTGGAAGCACACAGTATATATCTAATTATTTAGCTGTCCATCCACCTATCTACCCATTATTATGTTGATAAATTAATTTCTGCCAGTGTGTCAATGGGAGTAAAAACACAGCCCTTTCAGTTTGTAGATGTATGCTTTATTCACTGCATTGACTTTTGCTTTCTAAATTAGATGTCATGTGATATTATGAAATGCACATGGCACTGGGAGGAGGGAGATCTGCTCCTGCCTCACCCTCCATCACCCCAGCTCTGCCACCTCTCAGCTGTCAGGCCCACAGCCCTCATTTAGCCCTTTGGGAGCCTCATGTGAAAACAAGGAGTTGCACTCGATGATGCCCAAGATTCCTTCTTACTAACGATCTGTGAGTCTGCATGCTTAGTGATGGGTATTTTAGTATTTTAGACCAGGACAGTGGGGCGTGAGGCACCATGGCAGGCACCCCTTGTGCTACTCCACACGGATTCCCATCTACAGGTAGGAGATGCAGCACAGTACAGGGTAAAGAGCACAGGCTCTGGAGCCAGCTGACCCAGGCTTGAATCCCACTTTATGGCTGTGTGTCCCGAGGGAAGTTACTTAACCTCTCTGTGCCTCAGTTTTCTCATCTGTAAAATGAGAATAATGATGTTATCTACCTCTTAGGATGAATGTGATACTGCTTAGGATAGTGCTTGGCACACAGTAAGCATCCTATATATATTTGCTACTCTGGCGAGCTAGTCCTGCTCTAATTCGAGAAATTCCAGCTTCACTCCAGGTCTCCACCTGATGGACTTTTATTTGGTGCTGACAGTTAGAAAATGCTCCCATTTCGGAGTCACTGCCTTCCTAGAATCCGCTCACGGTCAGAGGCAGCCAGGTAAGCCTGAAGAGCGCGGCTCCTTCGCTTGGCGGGACTCATCAGAAAAGTCTCCAAGGCCACAAGCGTCTTACCTTGACCTCCGAAGCCCCGATGCCTCCTATCTTGACCTCCTGGTCGGCCACCAGGATCCGGAGACCCCGCAGCCAAGCAGGCCCTGCGTCCGGCTTCCTCTTGTTGATGTCGATTTCCAAGTACTCTAGCTGCTCAGGGCAGGTCTTGAGGAGCGTGTAGGAGAACTCGACAGGGAAGGCGTAGGCGGCGCCGTCGAAGGTGTGCAGCACCTGGTTCTGGCTGAGCAGGCACACGGTCTCCCGCCTGGGGAAGCAGCCCTGGTAGCCGTTCTCCACTGCGCACACCTCCTCGCCACGGCACGTCTTGTTGAAGCAGTACACGTCGCCGCCCTCCTCGCACAGGCACTGCACCGTGCAGTTGGCCGTGGCCCAGAAGAACTCGCCCATGGCGTAGTAGTGGCCGTCGAAGTCACAGCCGCACTTGTGCAGCGGGACGCACTGGCTGGTGCTGAGGACAAAGCCTTCATTGCACTCGCAGCCCTCCGTGCAGGGCGTGGCGCAGCTGTGGGAGGCCGTCAGATCTGAGCACGTGTCCGGGCAGCTGCTGGTGCACACGGAGTAGTGGCTGAAGCTCGGGCACTGCACCGTGGACACTGACGTGGGGGAGAGGAGAGAGCGTGACAAGGTGAATGACCCAGGGGCTAACCGGCCAGATCCACCACGCATGGGGGCCTGGAGGAGGAACGCTCCTTCTGGACCAGTTGGCACCTAGAGGGAGGGCCAAGCCACCGCTCACTGGGGGAAGGGAGACAGAGGGTGTGCAAGGAGCGCAACTGCTTTGGTAGTAACTACTGAGCAATGGGATGGAGTGGGATCTCACTTGATCATCCTGACTGAAATAAAACTTCAGGTTCCCATCCTAACTAGACTCGACTGATTATTCAATACAGGTTTAGTACTGGGTGAACTACACCCATCGAGATGGTTTAAGATCTTCAACCGATGGGCATATAAGTTGGTCTGACTTTAAAGAACACGGCCCATTCCTAGGAGGAAATAAATCCAACTCACAGGAGAAATGAAAAATCTAACTCTTAGAGGAGGAATTTGAAAAAGTGAACTTTCAAACAGGGGCCAAAGAAGACTGTGAAAATGAATTCTCTGGCAAAAATAAGAAAGAAACTTAGCTATCTGAAAAGAACCTGTGTGCCTATTCCCCCAGGAGACTGAATTGGAACTGGATGCCTTCTGAAGGCCCTTCTTGCCGTGGAAAACTTCGATTCTTATTTTAAGAACATCTGAGTCTGGTTTGAGTCTGGTTGACCCCAACAGGCGGAGGCTCAAGAGCCTGGTAGACGAGTTCTCTGAATTAAATACAATTCATCCCATTAAAATGAGAGACAGGGAGAGGAATGTGGAGGGTAGGAAAGTAGTACCACTAGAAAAAAAATAACCATTATAGGCAAAAAATTAGGCAATTGGATGCTCTTGGATTATACAAGGATCAAAGAGAAGTCATATTCAATCTCAACTTGAATCAGGATTTGTATACTCCAGGCGTGATAGAGGCTGGCCAGTCCACACACACAAAAACATTTAAATATACTCTCTTTTAGTATCTTGATCAATTCTCAAGAATTGATTCTGATACATATTGATTTATATGAATCCAACCTATACGGATAGGAAAAAATCGCTCTCTGGCCTTGGAACTGAAAGAAACTTTTAAATCTCACCTCCATAGCACTCTCAAATGCATGGATAATATTTTTCGGTTTACTCATATGGAGGAAACCAAGGACCAGGAAAGAAACAAAATTCCAAGAAGCAATTTGGTTTTTCGTTTGCTCGTTTTCAACATTTACATAACTAGGAAAAGTGAGAGAGATGTAAGTTGGATAGAAGGAAAACATAAGATAGCTAAATTGTTCCAAACGCTCAATCCAAAAGTGTAATTCCAAGGGGACAGCTGGATTTCCCACACTTTGGGGGCTTTTTTCCTCACCACCCGGCATTTGAGAACAAGGCCTCCTTCCGGGTCTGCTACCTGCCCTGTCTACTGCCCCTTTTGGACCAGCTGAAGTGCTCTAGGGCAGATGTCACAGAACCTGAAGGCACCGAAAGTAGAAAGGAAACAGCCAAGGACAAAAATGCCCTGGGTTCCATCTGGGAGGTGCATTCTTCTCCCAAAGGCTGCTCTTGATTCCCCAGGCCAGTGTCCACATTTCCCCAACAGCCGTGGGGACAGCCACCTCCAGCTCAGAAACGGCCCCCTCCCTGCTCAACTCTGCCCGGGCCACCCCTGCTAAGGGCCCTCTTCCGGCCACGCATTCCGTGTCTCCTGACCACGGATGCCCATCAGTGGTTTCTTGTTTTCTGGCCACAGTACTGGGTGAGGAGAAAGGTCAAGATGCTTCTACAGTTCGTTCTTTACCATTTGCTATATTTCAACCTCACCCTGACTCTCGGCCAATGTGTCTTAACAGGGAGCTCTCAGAGGAGCCCCGAAACCCTCTCCCGGCCCCCCTGCACAGGCGTGGCCTTCCGTGTGGACAGGATGCCAGCTTACCACACCCAGTCTGGATTCGCCAGTCTCCGATCGGAATGCCCAGGGCTTGGCACACAAGGGCGTAGGCCTGGATGGCCTGACACAGGAGTGTCCCGTTGTCCCTCACGCTGCACAGGTCATACACGCAGCTATGCACGAAGGCCATGGGGTCCACGACAGTGCCACACTCCCACAGGGGGCCGTCGGTCTTGTTGAGGAAGCCGCAGTAGTCGGGGCCAAAGTAGAGGGCTTCGGTGGCCGCGTCACACTGGGTGCAATTATCCACGCAGCCCGAGTCACACTGCCAGTCGGTGTGGTAGACCCGCCAGCTCTCTCCCAGGTCTAGGACTGACATGGCTGGCCTGCCGTCGGGGCGCAGGAAGTCATCCAGAGGGTTTTTGTTGTAGTTCCCACAAAGCCCGCAAGTGGAGTTGATGTAGGAGCCTGGGATGGAGATGGAGGCGTAGTGCTGGCCATCAAATGTCACTAAGAGCCCAAAATCCGTTTCCACGGCAGTAGACATGCCACTCTGGTAGATTTTCACCGCCCCCAAGTCTAAGGTGACGGGCAAAGAAGCCACTAGGTCATTCACCTGCCAACAACAGCAATAGTAAAAAGGCAGGTGAGCAGGGGCCAGGGCAGTGGGTCCAGCTGAGGTCAGGAAAGGGGGGAGGGATGGGGCCACTCAGCACCACAGAGAGAGTGGCCCCCAAAAGCCTCGGGTGCCAGCGGGCTTGCCTCCCAGCAAGGCAGAGGCCCCAGAACCTTCGAGAGCAGGCTGGCGTTTGAGTTGTGACAGACGTGCCTTGCTTAGTGCCACTCTAAACCCCTCTGGGGACCAGGTGGTTGTCAACACTTCCTGGCTGGCTCTTGGGCCAGCTTCACGTCTTTTCTTGAAAGACTAGTTACCTGGCTTTTCCCCTTTTCTCCTCGAATCCATTCTTTAAGTCTCAGCTTAAGGCACATACTTTCCATGACCCCCTTGCTGCCCTTAGCACCCCCGACCCCTCCTCCCAGCTGGAAGGTGCCCTATAAACTGTCCCCACCATCGAGCTTTGAGGCTGCCCTGGTGTTATTCTCTGAGTGTTTCACCCTGTCACTTCCTGATACCAGGCCTATGTCACACCATCGTTCAACACAACAAATTCGAACACCTACTGGGTACCAAGCACGATGTTAGGTGCTGAGAAATAAAGAATAAAAAAAGTAATTGTCCCTGCCCTTTATGAGGTCTAGGTCTACCGAGGAAGAGGGACACAAATTGATATTTATGACATACAGTTTTAAATATGCATTCATAGGAGATGCAGTGATGCAGTGGTAGAATGGTACCTGACCACTGATCCAGCCTGGGGAGGGGGGTCATGTAGGCTTCTTAGGGGCAGTTAAGTCTGACCTGGGTCTTTAGAGATAAACAGAAGCAGCCGAAGGAAGAGTAGGGGGCAGAGACTTCCAGGACAAGTGAATAAAATCACGTGGTTAGAAGTAGCTGCATGAGAATAGGGACAGTCATCGGGGTGTCACTGTACTGCAGAGGGAAGGGACGGGGCGGCTGGAGAGGAAGCTGGACACAGGCAGGGTCCATTCATTCAGTAGATGTCAACTCAGCCCTTTCTGTGTGTCAAGCTCTGTTCTAAGAGTTGGGGATTAGCCATGAGTGAAACGGACGAAAATCCCTGTCTCTTGGCACTGTCTATTCCTCTTCAGGAGACCAACAGCAAACAAAACCAATACGTAAAATACATAATGACATCAGAAAAGTGTTCTGCAGGAAAATAAAGCTGGGAATGTGGATCCAAAGTGCTAGGGAAGAGGGTTACTAATTTTAGACAGGACGGTCAAGGAAGACCCCACGGGGAAGGGGATATTTGAGATGAGGAAGAAGCCGGGCAGTTATCTGGGGTGAGAGTGGCTTACGCAGAGGGGACGGCCAGGCCCTGGGGTTGAGTGTGCTGGGCGCTGGGTTCGCACGGGCCAGTGTGGCCAGAGTGGAGCGCCAGGAGCAGGCAGTGGTCGGGGAGGGCAGAGAGATAAGAGCAGCCAGAACAGGCAGGGCCTTGTCAGCCATTGTAGAGACTTTGGCTGTGACTCTGAGGGAAGCCGAGAGCGAAGAGAGCACCCAGAGCAAAAGATCGACATGATCTGACTTCCGTTTTGGAAGAATTGCTCTGAATTCTGTTTTGGGAACAGATCTTGGAGGGCCTTTGAAGCATGATTTTTAAGAGAAAACAAAACACCACAAAAACAAAAACAACAACTTGGATTTCTCTTCTGTAGGAAGAGCTCCATAAAGTTTTAAGTAAGAGAAGGATGTGGTCAGACTTGTGTTGGAAAAAGCCCACTCTGGCCGGTACGAAGGGTGTATTGAAGTAGGTGGAGATTAGACACAGAGAAATCAGGAGGGAAACTGGCGCTGGAGGCCGGGGCTGATGAGGGCGAGGCCTGACCTGCACCCAGACGTGGAGGAAGGACAGCCTGTGGAGGACACTCCGCAGGGCCTGGGGCTTTTTGCAGGGGGAAGTGAGAAATGGGGGAAGAATCAAGAGTGAGTCCCACAGGAATGAAGACGCAGACGTAGAGAATGGACTTGAGGACACGGGGAGGGGGAAGGGTAAGCTGGGACGAAGTGAGAGAGTGGCATTGACATATATACACTACCAAATGTAAAATACATAGCTAGTGGGAAGCAGCCGCATAGCACAGGGAGATCAGCTCGGCGCTTTGTGTCCACCTGGAGGGGTGGGATAGGGATGGTGGGAGGGAGACGCAAGAGGGAGGGGATATGGGGATATATGTGTACATATAGCTGATTCACTTTGTTATACAGCAGAAACTAACACAACATTGTAAAGCAATTATACTCCAATAAAGATGTTAAAAAAAAAAAAAGAGTGAGTCCCATGTGTAAGCGGCTTGATAAGCCTCCAACAGAGACTTAGTTTTCTTCTTTTTCACACTTAACGTGCCTGGCATCTCTAGACATCGCTTTTGAGGGCTGGAATGGACGGTTAGTCCTAGAACAGCCCTGGGTGGGCTGACTGTAAGTGCACGTCCAGGCTGCCCTGCACCTGTACTGATTTCTGGCACACAGAAAGATCAAGGGTCTTTAGTGCCACCATTGCTGCAACTCTCTGGGTTGTCTAGGAAGTGAGAAAATAGACTGTCCAAGCAACACTCCCAAGGTTTACCGTGGCTAATGGCACGTGCAATTCTCTGTCCCTAGAAGTTAGTATGACTTATGGGGGAAGGGAACAAAAAAACAGGCTTGAGATGTAAGCCATCCTATGAGAGCAGGAAGTAGAAAAAAAAACACCCAGGAGTTGATTGATTTATCCTTATCTCCCAGGTAGCAAGTTAGCCAACAAGGATGAGAAAAGCCACACTCTGAGGAAGGTCAGCCAGCAAGAGCGCTGGGTGATTATTGTGTATTGCTCTATGCTGAGATAGAGGAAGTGAAATCTTCTCCAAGGAGGTATAATCGTAAATGCCAAATACCTCCCTCGCTGAATGCCCTCCTCTCCTCTCACTCAGCCCCTGCTAACAAAGGACAGTGGTTGTGCTTCAGAGCAGAAGCCACGGGGTGCGGCGGGGGGGGGGGGGGATTGTCTCTGGATGTTGCAACCGTCCCCCTGCTGCATCCGATCTCGTCCCACGCACACTGCCTGTGTCCCTACGCTGCCCTTCGGCATTGCCCAGATTTTCCCTTTTTTTTCCAGCCTCCGTGGTCATTTCGCCCCCTTTCTTTCTCACGCATGTCTCAGTTTCAACCACACCTTATGGAGTCCTGTGCTTGTACCGCAGAGGGCTCAGAGTGGGAGCAGCTGGGGACTCTCCCCCAGCCCGTGGCTTCTTATTTCTTTCCTGCTGTCCCAGTCCTCAGCTCCTGATGCGCCAATGTTGATGAGTCTCCCTGTTTGCTTCCCTTCTTCTCCCTGTGTACCAGCCAGGACCCCCTTTAACCGTGTCTCTCCCAGGAGTGGGTAGGGGCAAGGTTAGGTGGGAGCAAGGTTAGGAGAGAGAAGTAGCATCGTAGGACAGGTCTTGGAATGAGAAGAACTTTCGGTGGGAATGGAAGTGTGGGAATGAGCATGTATTGAGTGCCTACTGGGTACCAGGCTTTGTACTAGCTATCGCACACGTGGCTATCCTATTTCATCCTCACAACAACCTAAGAAGGTCCTTACCATCTCCCCCTTTTGCAGATGAGGAAATTGAGATTCAGGGCTTTCATAATTTGTGGGTGACGGGACCAGACCCTCCACTGCTTCCTGCTGCCTTTGTCCAGTGCTGAGTTGGGGTAGCCAAGTCCAAACTACAGCCAAGAGCCCTGCCTTCTAGACATGACACGATTACCCCGTTTTACAGATGGAGAAAGTAAAGCTCAGAGAGGCCACTCAGCTGGCAGTGGTGGCCCAAGGCTTGTGCAGATCTGACCCTAGAATCAGAGCTCATTGTCACCGTCAGCTATTTGGCGTTGGCACTCTTTTCCCTGGTGTACCCTAAACTACTCAGTTTTATCTGGGGGAGAAAGATGAAAACTGATAAGTATTAGTTAAAAGGAGACATTTACTATATACGGATGTTAGCTGGCTTTCTTTGGCCGCATTAGCATACACAATCCTAAATCGTTTATGTTGTCACTTGAGAACATTTCAAAGGGGGGAAAATGCATATTCAGAGGCCAAGTTCCTAACCCCAGCATATGGAGAAAGGCAACCTGTTCATTAAGATCTGTTTGCAAGGCCCCGCCCTGCGTGTCTGGAAGTCGGCAAATCAGGCTCCTTCTTGCCTCCCGCCCCCCTTGCCTGTCCCCACTTCACCCCGGGTGGGGTCTCTGCCATCCATGGAGGCGCCCTCCCCAGCAGGGCAGGTGTATTCAGAGACGCTCGGAAGCCATTTGGCAAAAGGAAAAGGGAGCCATTGTTTGCTTGCAGTCGGAATCACATAACCTTTTCTTTCTGAAACATTTACATTCACGTCCACATCTCCCTGTCGCTACAGAAGATTGAGGAATCCATGCCCTACGCTTGGACGATGGAAGAGAGCCACGCAAAATTAGCAGAGCTGCTGGAGCCCCTTTCCTTCTAAAAAAAAAAAGAGTCTGACCGTGAAGGGAAAAAAATTTAATCAAAATGGAAAATAGGAATACAGCGTGAAGCTTTCTTTTCCAACTTCAGATATTGTACACATCATCCCCACAAGACAAGGAAGTAGAGGAGAGCTAGCAAACATTTTTCTAGCTGGAAATGTTAGCATCTATCTACAAGGACAAGTGTAGTGCTCAACAGCACAGTAGAAATTTAAAAGGGAAAAACTCCAAACTTCTGCAGCCGAATTCTTACCTCTGATTTGATTTACAGAGCTGTCTCTAGGGAGACTAACCAAATAACAAGCAAACTGGCATTTTAACCACTGTAATAGCCCACTTTTCTAATTATGACACTGATACGCTGCACAGACCTAGGAAGGGCAGAGCCAGAAAAAGTGGAATTAGTTCCTCGGTCCTGCCTTTTGTTGGACATGCTGCATCAATTAAAACTACAACACGTTTTTTTAAAAAAGAAAGACCTCCCTGCGCTGGCATCGGTTCTGGTTTGTAATCTCTGTGATGACCTCCATGCTTGGGGATTAAAGACTGCATAGGGTTGCAGCAATCAACCCCTTGTTGTCCTGGTTATTATTGCTTGTATAAATACACGGTTGTCACGAGGTCTCCATTAACATCATGAAACTTGGGGCCTCCACAAATTGAGTAATTGCTACTGGCTTTTTGTTCTCCCTCTTTTGTCAATGCCCCAGCCTGAAATCCAGGTAGACAGGGACAGGAGTCATTTGCATATGCTAAACGAACCACAGAGATCCGTGTTCTCTCCCATTCCAAGCAGGAGTGGGGGACTCTGTTAAAGGGGTGTTTGGGTAAAGCTTTCAGGGGAACTTTCCACCCAGGCTTCACTAAAGAAGTCACCGAGCCCACTCCAGCTGCCTGGACAGACAGTGCCTATGGCTACACCAATCAGTTTGGACGTTTCCCGGAGAACGAAGCCACAGCTCTTGGGTAAACAGGATGGGGGGATGTGAGGATGGTTAATCAAAAGCTGTAGTGAATTACGGGTTTGTACTTTGTGTTTACACTGTCTCCAGGGCATGGCCATGTGGCTACCATTGTTGCAAGCCATGTTCGTGAGAAACAATTTACTTCTGTTCCCAGTTACCTCTGAGCTTGGATGTGTGTGTGTGTGTGTGTGTGTTTGTGTCAACTAAGAACTTAAATGTACATTAAGATAAACAGCAGATAGACATGTCAAAGAGAAAGCTTAGGTTAGCCCTTGTACAAGCGAAATTTAGCCTAGTAAAGAATTTTACAAGATATTTGCATGGATCTTTACAAAGATCCATGCATCTTTTTGGTACAAAGGGCAAAACAGCAGTAGATCTGGGAACGTCTTCCCCAGGCTGAAGTACCTCCAGCTTCTCCATCTCCCCGTGAAGGACGGAGAGGGTCTCACCTTGACTTTTCCATAGCTTCCTTTGGGGATGAGAATCTTGTAGCCATTCACCTCCACCGAGAGCTCCTTCACCCAGGAGACGGCTGAGCCCCCCCGGTGCTCGTTCTTGGCCTCCACGCTGAAGAAGGGGAGGCTGGAAGTATGCAAGCACTGTCGGGCCAGCAGGTAGGCACAGGAGCCTTGGAAGTGGAAGAGGAAGCCATCAAACGTGTGGTAGTGAGGCTCCCCAAACACCACGCACGTGCTGGTCTCCAGCGGGCTGCAGGAGAAGAATCTGCCTTTGGGCTCGCACACCTCGTAGGGGCTGCAGGAGGCCTCCTGGCAGTAGATCTCGTTGTTGAAATCCAGACAGCGGCACTTGATGGTGCAGTTCAGGTCATCCCAGAACACCTCCCCTCGCCGAAGGAACTGTCCTGGGGAATAAGGACAGGAGAACTAACATTTATTGAGCATTTACCTTCTGTGCCCGGCATTGGGCTAAAGGCTTTACTTGCCTTATACCGTTTAATCCACAAAAGAACCCGATTAGATATGAAGTGTTGACCTCACTTGTCAAGTGAGGAAACTGAGGCTTAAGAGAAGTTAGGTAATTCATCCAAATCACTCAGTGACTCGACCACGAAGCCGGGATTCCAAGCCAAGTCTGTCTGAATCCAATCTAAGCTCTTGACATTATTGTCACCACCACTGGTGAGCACACTTTCATTCAAGGAAAGACACATTGTCTCACTCCATAGGATACACCAGGACACCCCCCTACCCCGGGTAACTTGGCAACACTGTCGGTTCATTTGCTAACGTGATCATTCATTCACTCATCCACTCATTCAACAAACAGCTGTTGGGGGCTCAGTACGTGCCAGAAAAGAATCAGGAGTCAGACCCACAAATTTAAATCCCAGGCCTCCTGGGAAGATTCTGGAAAGGGCTGACCCCTGGCTTCCCACATTCCCGGGCTCATAAATCCTGCAGACACTGTTTAGGCAGAACTTACACCTACACGAGTTGTCTTCTCCCCTCACCCTAGGCCCGGTCTAAGTCCAGCACTCCTCTCTCTTTATCCCCTGGACAGAACTTCTTGACAGAATCTAGGTCAGGAGGAGAGTGAGATGGGGAGGGGAAATGGTTCTAAGGGATGTGCTAATGTTTTAAATACTTCTATTGCCTTGGTAGGCATTCAGTCTTTAAAACCATTTCTCTAAATGAATGATTTCCCCCACCAAAAACCTTGAAGTCTACCAGTTCTTCACATCAACCTTCAGTTGACAAAGGGAGCATCTCTGGGCTGGGGGCTATGACCTAATCCTTGGTTGGGGGTCGGAGTCAAGAGAACTGGGCAATGGTCACAAGTCTGCAATCAACTGCCAAGACTACTGACTGAACTTCCACCTGTCTTCATGTTCTAACCCATAGAATGTGGACAAGGTTATTTTCTCATCCCTGCCTCCTGGGGAACAGAGATGCTATAAAAAGTTGGCACAGGTCAATAAGGTAGAAGTATTTGTACATTGAGACTGTCTGAAAAGGAAGGTATCAAAGATACAACATTAAGAATTGTAAACAATATCATACACTAGGAGTAACTATAGTTTGAAACTATAGTTTGAAAAGGTTTCTCAAATTTTTGTAAAACTCAATACCTAGTGCAGAGCACAAAGCTGCCAGGTGAACCCAGGCAGAAAGCATGGCAGTTGGACAGTCCTTTCAATGTCTGTCCAACAGGAACAATTATGTCTCAGCGGGCAGTTTTGTTTCATGCGGCCCCTGGATGGGATAATAGATGTGTTCACAGTCCCAGTAGGTCAGATGCATCAGCCCTGAAAACAGGCCCCTCCAACCTCAATGCCCTCTGGCACTCACCCAGGCTGCACATATTCTAGCAGCCTCCGCTCGGTATGATTTCCAGTCTCTGCTTTCTCAGGCTTCCAATAAATGAGGGAGAAATGCCTTTGAATAGAGGAGGTTTGGACCAAAAGGTAGACTCTCTGAGATAATTCTGTTTGCAAAATGATGATATAATAAACCAGCTCTATGCAACACTTCCCCTGCTATTGCCCAGGCCAAATCCCCATCTCATTAGACTGATGTATGTCCAGTGGCACATTAAAATGCACAGCAGCCTGTATGAGGAGATTGAATTTGTCCTGTATATGAAACCCAAAGCCGTAACTCAGGAGGGAAAGAATGAAGTCAAAGTGAGGACTTTGTACGCAGCTGGCATCTGGCCAACCCCACAGCTCTGCGAGCCAGTGTTTTCCATTATCACAGCATTTCATTCCCGGGACTCAAGGAGAGGCTGTTACCCGGCACTTAGGTAGCACGGCCACAGCCAGTCAGCTCCATGACACTTGGACAAGGCGAGAGGCGTTGGGTAGGTCCCTAGCCCAGGCCATAAAAGCGAGAGAGATAACGGGGCATTGGTTTGGTATCTTCACAGACCTTAGATGAAGATGTGTTTACACTCTGTAAGGGAGGAGAGCGCAATCTCTGAAATCCTGGTGACATTTGGAGCTAGATTCTTTTCTGCCCAGTTTAATACTGGCTTAGCTCTAAACATTTATTTGCTCTTCTGAACATGGAGGACTTTACAGAGTCCACAGAGGCAAGGATGCCCAGGCAGGCCATCTTCACAAAAGACCTTTCCTCAGAGCAAGAGCAGAGGTTTGATAAGTGTGACCACAGCGCAGGGGACGGGGGCAGAGGGTGTGGGCATTTCAGATCAGGTGAATATGGCTCTTCTGATTATTACACAAATCAAAGCCCTCAGGGCTGCCGAGACACAGAGGTCACCTGGCCATGCTCTCAATGGAAGGGGGGCAAGATACCTCCTGAAATTTTCATCCCAACCCATAACTTTCTTAGGAATCGGGAAGCATTTTCCCCAGGGTCATCTTCTGTGCTTACACAGTACCCTGCACTCATGTCTCTCATAATAGGTCTTACATCGTGTCATCACTGTTTCTGTGCTGTCTTCTCTACCATGGTAGGGTCACGGGGGTCCAGAGCAAGCACCATCTTCAGCACCTAAGAGAGTGGCTAAGCGCATTTGGAAAGACGCAGTGGCTGGAAGGCTGAATGGACGGATGGGTAGATGGGTAGATGGGTGGGTAGGTGAGTGGGTGAGTGGATGGGTAGATAAATACACAGACAGATGGATAGATGATTGACTAATTCTAGTTGCTATAGCCTCCACTCCTAGAGGCAGAAATATGCCCAGAAATCCTGTTTTCTGAATACTTTTAGACATATAAGAAGCAGGAATCTATAAACCATGGCGTCCCTGTGAGAGTCCTGGACTGTTTTGTACATCCAAAGGGGTTTTGATGTTTCAGAGGAGGCTCCAAACTTTGGATGCCAATGTAAAGGAAACCCACTGAGGTTCACCTACAGCTTGTTCACACAGACCTAAAGCGGGCTTTGATTCTCCCTAAATTCCTGCGTGTTTTGCTGCTGCTTGGAGGATTTTAGGAGAAGCTACCCTAAAGACTATGACACGTTTTTTTCCTTTCTTTCTAATCATACTAGGAAGTACTGATTTACTCTCGTACAGACTTGGTGATGCTCCAAGTTCACCCACTCCCGTGGATCTACAAAGTGCAGATGGCAGAGCAGGAGTAAAGAAGAGAAGGAAAATTTAAAGGGGGAAATGGCAACAACAACGACAACAAAAATAATGTTAAACAGGAGGGCTCCCTTCTGTCCCTCCGGCTGAGGAATCATTCAAGAGCCTCGTCCACTTTGGAGCAGTTCCCAATGGGGAGCTGTGTTCATACCCCAGGCAAAGACTTCAGAAACCGCAGTATGGCCAGCGCAGGGTTTCAGCTCCTGGAGTAATGAACGTGCATGCGAAAATTACCTTGATCTCCATAACCCAGACGGGAGACTTCAAAGGGTAAAGCATCACCAATGAGTCCCCCCGCACCGTGGCTTAAAAGCCTGCCTGTCTATCTAAACGAAACAAACCCTGCTTTGCCTCAGAGAAGAGGAAATGCCTTTACCTCTGGAGGTGCAGCCATTGGCTGGGTCAATTTCCTTCCCATCAACTTTAAATGCCCAGCGACCTGGAACATTGACGTTTGTGGTCTCTTGGATATTCACAATATCAGGGGTTCTTGACCCCGGAAGGCTGAAGAAATTGGTGAGGTTTCCACCATTAAATCCTGCCTAGAGCACAAAAGGGAGAGCAGACTTTCGAGCACACACATCAACTCAACTCCCCCCCAACCCGCCGCCCCGACCTTGGTTTACTTGCCCACCATCTTGTTTTCAGCACACCTGAAATCAAGAGACCCCTTTTCCTGGAGTCTCTGGGGCCCCCATTTCAGGTGATAAAGGCCCGCTAGTTCATGCCACACCCGTATCCAGGTATCAAAGATGGGCAACACTAGTCCCTCAGTCAACCTGCAGGGTCAGACACGCTTCTCCAGTTCAAAGCAGGATCCCCCCCAGATGCTGAGAGCATAAGAAGAGAGTGCAGTGCTTCAGAAACACATAGGAGGATAAGCCAGAGAACCGCCTACCTGTGCCATCACTCCCCCAAGACCCGTCAGGGGATCACCGCCGCTCGCCGTCCCCGTGGTCCAGTTGATTTCGTAATAATTGAAGAGCGTGAACGTATAGGAACCGTCAGACACCAGGACGGCCTGGAAGGTGTTCACCTGCAGGATGCGAATGGGCGGGCTCAGGACTCACACCCCCAGGAGCTCCTCTCCCCGGTAGCAGCTCCCTTTACCCTGCCCCCTCCCCACGCAAGCAGCTCAGAGCTGCTCCGACCCCAGCCTCGGTGCTCCGCCTTCTCTCCAAATATGTTCTCCCCTCCAGTGGGAAAAGCAAGACATGTGGGGCTGTGCATCCAGAAGAGAAATGGCCTGAGAATAACCTAGAGGCTGACTCAGCGTCCCTCTTACATCTCTGACAGGTACCAGACAGGAAAGTCAGCGGCCCGACTCAGCGTGTCATAATACGTGGGCACCTATAGATGGCAGCATGAGAATAAACTATAGGAAGTAGTGGAGCTGGGGAGAGGGCTGTGAGCACCTGTTCCCAGAGCAGGTGGGGTAGGGCGGGGTGGGGGTGGGGGTGGGGGTGGGGGTGGGGTGGGGAGGGAGAGGGCAGAGCACAAAAATGCCAGTCGGTGTGACTCTAGTGGTGGCATGCGCCCTGCTCTCTCGCT
This sequence comes from Balaenoptera acutorostrata, assembly GCF_949987535.1. Classification (NCBI taxonomy): domain Eukaryota; kingdom Metazoa; phylum Chordata; class Mammalia; order Artiodactyla; family Balaenopteridae; genus Balaenoptera; species Balaenoptera acutorostrata. The sequence continues at coordinate 100,982,918 of NC_080072.1, read as the reverse complement.
TCCTGGAACACTCCGCTAATCTTGGTGAGACGTCTCCCCCTCTTTTAAATGCAGGTTGGAAAGTGATTTTTAAAAAGCACTTTGTGGGGAGAAATTGCTCCTCTAATGGAGCATTTATGCGTCACTTTATATCTGCAAGATTCTCCACGCCCATCTGTACCTCAACCAATGCTAAGATGGGCAAATTTTTGGCCCATTCCCATCGTAGGAGCTAAGAAAACTGAGGGCTCAGGGAAATGAATTGCTGGAAATTCCACAATGACCCAGCAACAGAAAACAGAATTGGAGCCAGAGCTCCCAGTCTGATGTCTTCGTGCACTGTCATTACACATGGTTTTAAGTTTCAACTTTTTAGGACAGAGATGTTATATACATTCAAATCAGTCTTGCAAACAGTTTCCAGAAACAAGCTGTAGCAAACTCTGTCCTTTACTATTTCCCTTTGCTAATCCCTACCCCCTGATGCATGTTTTCAGGAAATTCAAGTAAAAAATAGAGTTAAAAGGAGAGGCTGCTTCGACCTTTTCCATTCAAACCTAGCATTTTCCTAGCTGCCCGATACCGTCCTGGTTAACATTCTGTCAGATGCAGAGGAAGACCCACATCCTTATCCTGTGTAATCAAACTGGGGTAAAGGATCTTGGAAGCCCCAAATCTCCCATCCTAGACAGTCCCAGGGAGGGAGAAAAGGTGCAAGTAAAGAAAAGCCCTTTTTGTACACGAGAACTTTCTCCTTAAGCTCTGTGCTTGCCACAGCTGATGGCGTTTATGATAGAGCCACCCAGGTTTATGCCTCCATTCTCTGGCCCTGTTCAACAAAAGGGCAAAGTGGGACACAGAGAGGACCGAGCAGTCACCTATATGGCCGCTGTGGGGTCAGATTCAAGAGAAAGGCATAAAGTCAAGGTCACACAAGGACCAAAACTAAACCCTCCTTCAGACCAGGATGCTCCTTCCGGATGTGAATTCCTTCCCCTGAAATGAAGTTGGAAATATCTTTGGTCCAAGCAGGTCTTGAAAGCAACCTATGTCTGATCCCAGAAGTCACGTTAAAACCAGCCAGCCACCCTAAGAACGCTCCAGAAGCTGGCTCGCCCTCATGCACCTTCTCCCTCACTCTCACACCCCCCCACAGGTAACTCTTCAACATGGGTTGTAAGACTCCTCTGGATCTGTTCTTGTAAAACCATGTTTTTAATTCTTGAAAAGCCCTTTTATACTTCAGAGGACTTCTAACGCTACCTGGAGGGGGCAGCTGAGGAAAGAGTTTAGGATTCAGAGTTAGGAGACTGGGTTTGCACCCTGATCTGCCTCATATGAGGTTCAAATCCCTTTTCTTGACACTTGGGCAAGTTACTTAACCTCTCTGGGCCTGTTCCCTCACCTTTAAAGTGGACGGCGAGCTTCCTTGGGAACATTCTTGTGAGGGTTAAGTGATTTGCCAAGATAGCCTATCACAGCCCTGGGTTGACAGTCAGCCTCAGTAAATATTAGTTTTCCTTCCTTAAAGTAAACACATCCTCTTGACTTTCTACTGGGCTTCTGCTTCTAAAAGATCTCTCATGCCCAGTGTTTAGTTGGCTTGTTGATACGTGTTCCTCTAAAGAAGGGGGTGGGGGCCTGGGATAATGGGAGACGGAAGAGGGGGCCGATTTCGAAGACAGGGACGGATGGACACTCCCACAGCTCTGGAGGATTTTTATCATCTTTTTCTCCAAGGAGCTCAAAGCACTTAGATGTTACCTCATTCATCCGCACTGAAAGAGTCCTCACCTAGTCCAGACATTTACGCCAAAGTACAAACCAGGAAGTATCTAAATTATCTTGCCATTTTTACTGCCAATGGAAGTTTTTTTGAAAAACTGGTGGTCAGCATTTGATGGGCATTTCTTCTCTTTTTTTTTCCCCCTCTGACACTAAAATTTATCGATCGCTGGCATCCTGCATCCTAAAGCTGTAAGGTATGAGGTTCAAGGACATAAAACATCACCCAAGGAGTCGTTAGCAATCCATTACATGACAGAGGGAAATTTTTGCTTCTTTAGAGGTTATTTCTAGCCAGTGCATCCACTGTTTAAACTTGTATCTTTCTGTTCCCCAGAACCTCTTAGTGATAAAGTGCATTGCGATGCTCTGGTCAGACGGTGCAAAGAGGCCGGGTGCTCACAGCAGGGCAGCTACGAAATGCAAGCCCAGCACTTCTCCACCTCTGTCTCTAACTCAGTAGTTTCTGTTCCACCCTGAAACAACTGACTCATCGCCAAGGAAATCGGAAAACAGATGGAATTGGAAATAATCCTAAGAAAGCGGAGGGAAGATTTCTGAGTGTCTTTGCTTACTGGAAATTATACATTGAAGACGCATCTGCTGCTTCAAAAAACTCCATTGCCAAAGTCATCCAAACAAACTGCAGGCTTTCCTGAAAAATTAATGTTCTGTCCCTTTATGTAGAGTGTTGATGATCTCTATAATAATGCCAGTGATAATCTTTCTTATATGACTTTTATTTGATTGCCCATTTAGGATTTCTGAGCAGATGCTGAAACTTTATTCATGAAACACTTTAACTGCCCAATCCAATTAGCATCAAATATGAATAATTCTAGCTCTGGTCACAATTTTTTAAAAGGTCATAACATAATAAAATGAGCCAGATCATTTGGCTCCAAACTGACACCCTAGTTTCCTTTTCCTATCAGGTTTTGTGAAAAAAGAAAAAAAGGAAATTAGTTGATGGAGAGAGGCATTTGGCCCTCTGGTAAGGAAAAGGGACCTTTGGGTTCCTGGTGGGTCCCTAATCGTATGGGGTCTCAGTGCCTCAATCACTCTCCTGCAAAATAGGAATGCTACCTACTGCAAGAAAATTGTGGAGGGCTTCTTTTTAGACATTTGTAATGGTTCGTGATAGAGATGACACATCTTCTGAAATATTACAGCTGACTGGACTGGTTAGATGTGATAGCTCCCTCTGTTTCCTGGAAAGTGGGTAGCAAGACTCCTCAGTTTAACTCAAGGAAACTGACATTCTTCAGCTCTAACAATTAGACTCCTTCACAGTAGTGAAGACGGACAAGAATTAGATGTCAGAATACGAAGTGGAAAAGGGAAAATTTGAATGATTACAGGTGTGGTGCTGCTCCCTCCATAAAACGTGACTTCCTCCCAGGTCACAATGAAAACCCAAGTGGCAGAGAAGGTTGCCATGTCTTTGAAATACTTCCTGATGTCCTTGGTGGCTCTTTTCAAGATGACAGGGTCCATGGTCTCTCTGTAATAGATCTCGCCTCGAATCCCATTGTGCACATCTGCCCAAAATGGAGCAATGAAGGCCCTCCCATCCGTCAGGGGAAAAGATTCGGGTGTGAACTGGCTCACTAGCACGTTGAATGAAACAACTCCATTGTTATTGACCTACAAAAATAAAAGAGGTTTTGCACAGTGGATCTGAGACTATGACAATTTCAGAGTCATAAACCAAGACAGACGCTCGCCTAATCATCTGAATGGAAACGACTTTTAAACTACTGAACCAGAACCCCCAAACAGCAGCTTCCATTTCTCAGCTAGGAGGTTCATTTGCTTCCAGACAAACTCATTGGTTTCCTTTCACTTTCAATTTGTAGCCAGCTGCATTTCTTATTAATAATCAGCCTCATTTTCATGTTCTCTATCCTGTCTTTATTTATACTTATCAAATACTACTGGATTGTGTGTGTGTGTGTGTGTGTGTGTGTGTGTGTGTGTGTTGGGCTAGGCAGTGGCTTATGTGGGCAATAAAAAAGATCCAGAGTTACAGATGCAAAATAGACAGGAAAAAAAACAAAAAACATGGAAGCAGAAAGTTAAATTAAAAAACTGAGGAACTCTATATTAGACCTTGATTCCTATTACATGACAAAAGAGGAGTGTCAGTAAAAGGTAAATCAAATACTCCATCACCAAACTCAGATCTCAAGATGAACCATATCCCACCCTGGATGAGACATTTAAAGGATTTCTATTGATGTCAGAACCACTCGGTACCCAGAAAAAGGTAAGGTTACAATCTACAGATGAGCCCAATTCCATTACAGCTCTTGTAGTTTGTTAGCTTCTTTGTATAGTCTCTGCACAAAATGGAGGCATGAAAATGAAAACTTTACATTGTATATGTAAATGACTATCTTATGGTGATTTCTTCATGATTTGTAAATGGCTTAGTAAACTTATTAAATTACTAAACCTTACTGCAAATAACAAGCCGATATATATACTCATAAACAGTATCTGTAAACAATTTGCCTCTGCCTGTGTCTGCAGCTCAATATGTTGGTACATGAAGCTGATTTAACCCAGAGGCTTGTATGGTTTCAATAGCAGGAGTGTCTGTGGTGGGAATACTGGCAATTCCTCGATAGAGAAACATTCTATTGTTGGGTTCATATTTAATTAGTAATATTATGGACATTAACAGTGACCCAGATCCCAGAGATAAGTTATCGTACCTGGGCCAAGGGTATGTCAACCTATTTGGGAAGCAAGGGTGTGCAGTTTGGAAAGGAAGCTGGAGATCCAGCTACAAGGACATTGAGAGTCTACTGTCTGCAAGTATCAGTGAACAACCCAGAAGCCTGAACAAGACTACATGACTTAAAGTGCTGGAAACCCAAGGAAAAATTTGCCCTCAAATAAGCCTCCCCCAAATTAAGGACCCTCCTTCTGCAAAGGCAAGAATTATTCAGACTCCATGTCACTTAGTACAATGGAGGAGAAAGAGGAGCTTGACTAAATACGTGTGTTCTAGCGGTCTAGGAGACCAAGGCTTCCAGAATGGAAGTCCTGTGCATCCCTCTCATCTCCAAAATCAGGTCAACACATTCAGAAACGTACAATCAGCTGTTATAGACTAAGGAGGCTCTACAGTGAGTAGAGCATAAAAGGCATTTCAGGATGCCGGAGCAATGTGTTTTCTGGGGAACAGTGGTGTAATTAAAACACACAGACTAGCAGAGGAAGTTGGTGATGACTCAGATGTGTTTTGATTATATTCTATAGTTAAGAGCAGTGGTTCTCAAACTTTTGTGGGCATCAGAATTCCCTGGAGGGCTTGTTCAAACAGATAGCTGGGCCCCCTCCCAGATTCAGTAGGTCTGGGGTGGGTCCTGAGAAGTGACATTTCTAGCAAGTGCCTAGGTGATGCTGATGCTGCAAGTTCAAGGCCCACAGGTTACATAATGGAAGAGGGAACTCTTTGCTAGTGGGAGTCAGCCTTGAGCTATCAATCAAAAGTTGGGGAAGATAGAGGTCCCAGATGCAGAGGAAGCCAGAGATGGAGGTGCCTGGAGTTTTATTTCTTTTTTCCAGGGCAGGGCGCAGAATAGAATAGGCTGTAATATAATCTACATTTGCTTCACTCAATTCTTTTAAGGCCGAAAATCAAGACAGGTTCAGTTGCTCTGAATCTTCTTGTCAATGTGCTGTAGTCTCACTAGCAGCAATTCCAATGATCAAAAAATCAAAAATAACCTGAGAACACAGGTGCCCAGCAGAGCTCTGACAGCAAATGACACCATTTCTTCATGCAGCTTTGACAATGAGACCCTATGGCGTATCTCAGACCCAGTGAGGTTGGTCAATTCTGCAAACAACCTTTATATAATAGTTGAGTACCCCTCTATTCTGCTCTGACTTTGCTCCAAATTGGTAGGAATCCTAAGAAGAGCAGATGCCTGAAGTCTTCACACCCCCAGAAGGGAAAGAAAATTGCTATTGCTCCTATCGTGGTTCATTGTATCTTTTTATCTTGTCTAGTGGCAGAAACGATGTTCCTGGCATTGGGGCCTCTGCTTCACTTGGGTGTTTAATCACCCACAAAAGCAATCCATTGCTCTGTATACTCCTCCGCTATGAACATTAGCCATGAAATATACCTTTGACTTTCTTAATCATAAAACCTATCAGCTCATGAAATCTCAGAACTCGTCATCTGGGCTGCCGACAAATCCTCCATTCCCAGAGCCCTGGAAGAAGGTATTTAAAATACTTTTCCTTAATGACCAACAAGGTGGGAGAGCCCTAGAACAACAGCTGGGCCGCTTGCCACTTACATAGATGGTGCGGTAAGGAACGCCAAAGAAGAAGACGGGGATGGTCAGCTTAATCTCAGATGAGCTTCCGTCGTCTACTTTAGGGGTTTTGGTGTCATTCTGCCAAAATGGATACATGAGCTCCCTGGGCTGAACTGTCAAGAGAGAGGGCGGTTAGGTAGACGGCCGATCCCTCTTCGGTTCGGCAAGCTGCTTTCCTCCCACCCACTAAAGCCAGCTTCTTTCACTAAGTCTTACAAATGATGTGTAAGTCAGACAGCCTTTTCATTTATCCTCAATCTCAGCTGGACACGGTGCGTTATCTTCTGCCTCTGGAAAGGGGAGCGTGGAAGTGATGGCATTTCTCCTTAAGAGAAATCACTTCCCGCTTCATTTCTATGTTTCCATACATTTAGGAGACAGCGATGGTTAACACTGGCTGGAAGGTTGTGAAATCAGCCCTGCCTGGGGCTCTCAGAGCACTGAGAGGTGCCTCTAGCTCTGGTGTGGTTTAGCCCGCTGAATCCTTGATCGGAAGGCAACGTACAGAGAACGTGGCCAGTGGCTACGAGACTCCCTTCTAGCTCAAGAATTCTACTATCAAGTCTTTTCCTGAAAGGAGTCCCCTTCCTCCAGATGCACAATAGGAGAAGATACCAGATCACAGAGGAAATAAACAATAGTTGGATCTGGGACAAGAGTGGGAAGAGAGGGTTTGTAGTAACTGGCCTGTGAATGACCTTGATTGAGCTCCGGCCCCATGAGAAGTCTCTCTGCCCAGCTCCTGTTTACAAAGACAGACATGGGAGCCTCTGGGGCCAAGGAGGTTGGGCCTCTAAGCACTCTTTGGGGAGGAGGCTCGGGGCGCTTACTCATCATCCTGGTCAAAGGTGAGAGTCATCACACAGACACACAGCTCCCCTCCTGTAACCGTGTCACCACCTCTCTTGGCAAGCTGGCTTGTTTCTCGGAAGTTTCTCATCCAAACTCTTGCAAGCGGTGGCCCAGTTCAGAGAGAGAAATTAGACAGTTTCCCCAGGGTCTACATTTCTGATGATCAGGTCCAATGGCATTTATGAAATAATCTATATCTGGGGTGTAATGTTTCTTTGCCTCTGTCCTTTCTTTTCTTGGATGAAAATAGAGCAATTGAACATCATCTATGCTTCCATTTTCTTAAATCATGTGTGGCAAATCCATCTGGGGCTTCTGCTGACAGTTTGTGAGGCACCTGCTTGCCGATGTTGATGCCCCATCCTCAGGTCGGGGGGCCCCTCCTTGGGAAAATCCCTGCTCTGTGCTGATGGAGCCGATAGGCTGGCGAGAAACCACCAAGGGCTGCCCTGCTCTTTTGGGAGCCTTTAAGTGAGCAGAGAGCAGCTCATGTAAGAGAGTGGCCGAGTGACCAGAAAGCAGTTCAGTAGTGCCTGGCCAAGTGCCAGCTTCTCTCCTCGTGGAGCAGGGAATGAGGGGAGGTCTGCCTGGAGGAAGAGCTGCTCTGTTTCCCAGGGCTAACTAGCATCAGAGGGAAGTGGGGAAAATGAGCCTGGTCATTAGTGTATAAGCATCGCCCCCCCCAACCTTCAGAAGTCTCTGTGAAGCCAACCAAAGGAAATCTTTGGGAGGTGCTGTAGTTAGTTTTATCACAGGGGCACTCAGCCCACGTGCTTTATTTAATGTCACAATCAGTAGACAAAAAAGGTTTCTCTAACAGTCATAATTACATAGAAGTAACAAATTCCAAATTCCTAGAAGGAAGCAATTTTTAAAAAAATCTCTTCATAATCCCTATCATAGAATTATACACAGGTACTTATTAAATGTGAAGGGTAATGAACATTCTCAAATTAATAATAATAAATCAAATCGTGTCATGGATTTATCCTTCATGGGGAACTTTTTAGAAGTGATGTCCAAGTGTGAACAAGGTCTCAAATTCACGCTGAATTGTAATCATTTGAATGGAAAGATTAATTGGTATTCAGGGCAGTGTTGGCCAATCTGCCTAGGACATGAGAAATCCATGCCCCTCCTGAGGAGACAGAAAACTATGGTCAGAGAGATTGTCCCTAACTTCTTTCTCTGCTCCAAAGGTGACACAAATTTGCAAGATTCATCCCTTCAGGAATGATCCTAACCAGCTCATGATTTTGAACAGGAAAGGATGGACAATCAACAATTTTCAATTTTAAGAAGAATACAAATAATCGAGTTATCTAATATTGTAAGTACTTATCAAATAGTTGTTGAATAAAAAAAATGACTAATAAAAGGGAGTAGGTTTAAACTACAGTAATTCCTACCTTAGAAATCATTACTATTATAAAAATATAGCTTGTTAACAGCATAGCCTATAAACAGAATCAGAGTTAACAAAAGAAAGAATCTCCTTACCCATGCTGATTTTAGGCCAGGAATGTTACAATAAACTTTATGTTACCAGAATGTTTTTTTTTTTTTCACCAAATAAGACATACTTTCTTAGAGCAGGAGTACGAGGTTAGAGGCAGTGGGACACATTACTGTGGGGTTTCACACTATAGCCTGCCTGCTACAACTGCTTAAATTTATCCAATCCTAGAAAAATGTTAGGGCTCCACATGCCTTATAGATCTGTTCACTCAGACTTGTAATCATGTGTCCGCTGAACTAAACAAACAAAACAAAGAAGATGCTCTAGAATTTTAGCCATAAAAGTTTCAAATCGATATAGACTTTTCCACCTTTCTTGCCTAAAATTCAAAAACTGTAGAAAGAAATGCATGTGATCTCCTACGTACCCGGGGCAATGCTACATAGAGAAAAAGGAGGAATCACGGAGGGGAAAATTTTTCTTATTTCACTTGCAGCTTTAGATATTTGGCCATTGTAAATGGCCACTGATACTCAAGTCACTGACATTAATGCCATTGGAACTCCCTGATTTTGGCTTAAACAGTGTATTTTTTAAAGTCTGTGCCACCAGTTAAATGCCGTCATTGGAATCAATCATCAGGCATGGGATACACACACACCTACCCCGTGTACTTTTAATGAAAGTAATTTGCATTATCTTAAAGACTTATTCCATTGACATGGGGCAACTTGGTATATACAAACTGTGTTCGAAGTGAAATAAGAAAAAGTAGGAATGTAAATGAACATCATTCAAAGTCAATGTATTTTGCCCTTGATGGCAGAATTTAATTTACATTTTTCTTTTTGTAACTGTAGACACATGTACACCTGCCCTGACAATTACAGTTCCAACAAAAGCGTCTCTTTATAAATTCAAGGGCATGCTAATCACGAGCTTTATGGAATTTTGTAGTACTCACCTTGGTGCCGTACAAGTGCGAAGATGAAAGAGACCCAAATTCTAAGTAATGATGAATAATTCATCCTGGAATTTTAAAAAGAAAAAGAAAAAAAAAATCCCCAGCTTGCCAGAGTAAATAGAACACCAGGTGTGTTTGGTGGCAAATCCCAAGACACATCACAACCATCATAGAACATTCACATAACGACATCAACTGTTCTGAGTCAGGATGAAATGCCCTGGATGCTGGCGGGCCCTCCTATGTTCAACACCTCATGAACAAATTAGATTCCCCCATGAGAAGCAGTCTGGAAGTGTAATGAGATCATTCAAATTGTCAGGAAATTATAAAGAATCAATGAGCATGGCAATGAGTCAAGGAAAGGCATCTACTCTCCAGCTACTAAAGCCCTGAAAAAGAGGACCCCACTGTAAAGATGCCTGTTATGTCTCTAGAACAGACATCCATCCTCTGTGAGACCAGGCTCTCCTAATTTTCACAACAGCTTTCAATCAGGATCCCATAAAAGTCAGTTAAAACACAATGTGGTCCTACAGGTAGGAGGATTTAGAGTTTGCCATCACCTTCTCTAAAGTACAGAGCCAGTCCATCACTCTGAAGCACAGACCAGAGTCACAGGCTGTAGAAGACTGTCCACTGACTTTCCATATGTGAAATGAATAATAGACATGTAATAAAAAAAGAACCATGCCAGGGGTGGCTCCTTGGAATTACAATAAAAATAGAATCCAGTACACAAGCAAGTAATTAGTCGCAGCAAATTAATTAGAGAAAGAACATCACAAAAATGAACTTGTTTTCATTTTAGTTACAATCCGTTGGACCCGTGGCTTTACCCCTTGGACGATCTGTGCCGCTCTGTAGAGCTGAGATGCAAGCTCCAAATTATACATACTCCTGCGTCAGCACCAAGTGCATGGGTAGACACTGAAGTTTGCTCCCGATAGCATTCTTAAAACTAAAAACCCTTCTCTAATTATTGGAAGCTATCACAATTCTTCAGCCGGACTTCCATGGAAAATCAGTGAATCTCCTCTGTGAGTTTTACTGTAAATCTTCAGTTGTCAAGCACACACATTGAAATCTTAAGCACATAATAAATATTAGTCAGTTTTGTTGAAAATGGGAGTAAGCCTTTAGCAGAGATCACACACAGCTTTTAGCAGAAGGAGATGTCAGGCAGGTTTAAGACTGGAGTCCTTAGGGAAGCAGTTCAGAGAGTAGGAAGGAGGATTCATTTAAATATTTGTATTTATGAAAAATGTCACTAACCTGTTCTGCAGAGACTGGAGGAATGGAGTCGGAAATATTAAGCCAAATCTTGGTAAACCAGGAAAAATTAAGTAAAACAAGAATTCATGTCAGTTCTCCCCCACTTGCTGCCAATTATTTCTGATTCCTGAAATGATGTCTGAATCCCCTACTCTCAAAACCAAAAATTCAGTTAGTCCTGCGCTAGAGTCACATAAGTGTTGAGTTGCAATCAAGTTTTTCTTCTATTGATTAAGGAAAAGTAAATCTAAAGATCAGTTTCAGGATTGCGTAGAGAGGTTCTTTTCCTGAAAAACTAGACCTTTTTCTCCCCCCTTAAAAAAAAAAAAAGAGAGTAGATTCAGATGGAAATGTCAGTTACTTGGAGCTGAAACCTTGGTCCTTTCTGATCGGAATCACTTTGCACTGAAAAACACAGAAGAAAACCCCCCTTCTACCTTTGTACCCAAAAAAAGGCAACTGTATAATGTTACGGAATTAGCATCCACCAGCATGGGATTCAAACGCCAAACAAAGCTGCTGCCTCCAATATTTAAATAAAGTTGGTTTTCTACCAAAGTCTTTTTTTGTTTCTCTGCTTTTGAACAGCTGCCACAAATAGGCTCTACCCTGTTTTTTCACAGGTACGCATGAAGTATTGAAAGAAACTGTCTCAAACTTTTCTAGGTTTTATTCCTGCCCTTTTCCCTCTGATACACCGCAGGGCAGGGGGTTAGGCCAGGGGACAGGTAACCAGCGCGAGGCAGGATCTTTCACAAGGGAAAAACCAAGGGCTCTGGAAACCTCCACAGATACCCAGCGAGGGTCCTTGGAGGGAGTGGGGACAGATAGACCCCTCCTGACGAAAATTTGCAGTAAGTATTTAAAAGGCATCGTGAACAAGGTAAAAAGATGTCTGGTTCGATGCAGAATGAGAAACATTGGCTAAGGCAGAAACCAAGTTTACTATCCAAAATATTTAAAGTGAGACTTGTTAAAAAAAGGAAATCATTTGAAGGTAGCAGGAGAAAACTCTCTGTAAATCAATGGGAATTTAAAAATTGCTTCAAAGTTCTCTCTGACCAGACATTTAAATGCCAACTCTATTAAAAGACATAATTCCAGTTTTGAGCAAATTGTTCTAAAATGGACAAGAGGTTTGGGAAACTAGTTTTTCAGTCTAAATTATTCAATATTTTCCCCATAATCCCGTGGTAATTCAGTAGGTTTTACGAATTCTCCACATGTATTTACTTACAGATGTCAAATGACTATTTTCCTCCCAAAGGCACATATTTATGTAACAGAAAATCTGAGTTTTTGGGTGCCTGTTCGAAATACAATTAAACTCAAATCCAAGACTCACCTCAAAGAGCATTTCCTTGCCCAGCCTTTGTTAAGGTTTCAGTCCAGTAGTCAACCTAAATGTCGTGAAGCAAAATAGTTGGTTCTATTTAAAAAACTGCTAGTGTCATAGTAATTGCTTTGGTCTACTTTCTTCATGCACTCGTGGATATTTGTATCTCAGCCTTTTGACCCATATTAAATGTTTCATCCTTTTTTGGGCAGGACTGCTCCTGGGATAAATGCCACCTGGGCTAACCAGATACACAAGATGGCGGCATAAGTGGATCAGAATGACTGAGAATCTGGGTGCAAGCAAGTGCCAGGTGCTTGAGGACAGACTGAGCTGGTTTATCGCTGGTTGGGCTGGGGAGCCAGTTAGTGAGTGTGTATTCCGGGTGTACACTCAGTGGTCACAGAGGAAAAAGTGACAAAAATCTCTTTTTATGCCATGTCGGCAGGAGGGTTTATTCTGTTTGAAGGGGTGAAGTGAGCCAAGATTTGACAAGATTTAGACCAAAGGTGGTGTGGGTGTGGCTTGGAGCTAGTAACCCAAGACAATTTGTATTTTACAAAGATGGCATAAATGGATGCTGCTTTTTAGTCAGGAGGAAAGGCAGTTCAAATGAAACACAAAACAAAAAAATATTCCTAAAAATGAGTAGAATAAGCCTTATATCCTGATTGTTTTTGTTTTGTTTTGTTTTCTTAAGTTTCTTATACCCTCTGTGAAAGAAATAGTCAGATCTGAGCTAGTTTGAAATGATGCAGTGAGAAGTGTGGACGGCCACGAGCCTCCAGCTGTGAGCTCCTTCAGGCTCAGCCTCACTGCTGGAGCCAAGAGCAACCCCATCCGTGACTGGGCGAGGTGGTGGGACAATTGCCTCAGCACTTTCCACCCAATGCAGGACTCCCCTAATGGGCAATTTTTGCTCTGGAGAACCTAGTTGAGGTGACAAAGGCTATGTCAAGGGCTCAACTGAAGCAGCTCTACTATGCCAAAATCAGGGTCTAATTGGGAAAACCTTGGACTTGTGTATATAATTTTATGCATTGGGATTTTATATATGTATGTGTGTGTGTATATATATATATCTATATATATGTATATAATGTATATACATTGGGGTTGAAATGCCCAAATTACTGTGGCAGATGGCAGAAGAAGGGATTAAAATTCTCAGAGGCACGGACACTCATGTATATTATGTGACTCCAGAAGACCCAACAGATGATCATGTTCCACAGAAAGGCCCAGAGGACAGACACATCATCCACCAAAGGCAGCAGGAATATGCTGGTGAGAGAAGCACCAGCATCACAAACAAGCTCAGTGGGTCAGGGCTGCAGGTCAGGTCAGGTCAGCTCTGCAGGTCAGGGCTGATGGCAGGAGTGGTGGTCACAGAACTTGACTGTGCGATCGCAATGGGGATGATGGGCACCTGAAACAACAGAGACCAGGTAGCAGCACTCTACTGCCTGAAGCCAAGGGGGTTGAATCTTCATAATAACCAAGCAGGTCAGATTCGTAGCCAAGAGGCCCTGATCCATAGAGAGTTATGGAGATGATTAATAGAGCATGGCATTCAAGGGGCAAAGTAGATGGGCAGCCAACAAGGGTATTGCTTACTATATATAATAAAAAAGAGCAAGAATGGTTGAGCAAGAGGCCAAAGACAGTTGCCCCAATGAAAGGTCTTGATCCCTTGCTCAGTTTGTGCATCTGAGTCAGTTTTTCAAATCTGGAATCCATAGACTGAAAAGGTAACCAGGTCACCAAAGGGAAGAATCCTGCAACATCATGACAAGTGTGTACAGTAGTGATTCTCTAAGTCCTTCCCCCAGAAGACCTAGGGTCATTTACTTGATTGACTGTAGACTGGGGGAGGGGAATGCCTAGATATCTTGTGGACTGTTGGACAAGGGGTTTGAGTTAACATTGATACCCAAAGATCCTGTTAGAGTGAAAACAGAGAGGCCAAGGAAACAAAAGGAGACCTGGCCAAGTCCCAGCAGGCCCACAGGGGCTGCAGACCTACCTGGATGTCAGTTCCCAAGTCCCTATATATAATTGGGTTTAATATACCTGACACATTGGGTCCTTGGTCTGTGTGGTAGAAGCTACCATAGCAAGGAAGGAAATTGATCCTTTTACTCCAGCCAAGGTAGTAAATACAAAAGAGTCTTGCATCCTGGGGTTGGGGGAAGAAGGTGAAGATTAGTGTCACTCTTAGAGAGCAGGGGTGGTGGGATCTATCATATCTCCATTTAATTGGGCAAGATGGATCCTAAAGAATAACTGTGGGCTACTGCAAGCTCAACCAAGTAGTAGCTCCAGTTTGCATCTGCTGTACTAACGTGTCTTTGCTGGAGATACTACGTTAGTACAGATGGCTTCAGATACATGGCTTCAGATACATGGCATGTGGCCGTTAATTGGGCAAATGCATTTTTTTCCCTATCTGATTCAGGCATGAGGATCAGAAAAATAGTTCATGTTCAAATGGAACAGACAGCAATATACATTTATAGTTTTGCTGAGATTGGATGGAATGTCTCCTGTAGAACATCACCTTGACTCACAATGTTGACAACGTTGACTGGCACAATGAGGAAGAAGTGGCCAGAGGCCTGGGTGACACACATGTGCTCCGGAAGGTGGGAGTTACATTCTTCAGAGATTCAAGGCTAGTACTTCAGTAACACTTTTAGGAATCCAGTAGTTAGAGACATGCTGGGATCTCCCCTCCAAAGCAAAAAACAAATGGCTGCATCTTGCAACCTCTCTACAAAGAAATTCTTCCCTCTTCGTAGCTTTCTTTGGGTTCTAAAGGCCACGTATTCCATACCTACAAAAACTGCTCCAGCCCACATACCAGGTGACACAGAATTCAGCCAGCTTTGACTTGGGATGAGAGCATGAAAGAGCTTTGTAGCAGCTCCAGACTGTAATGCAAGCAACCCTGCCACTTGGGTCATATGTTCAGTAGGTGCTTTGTTGTCGGAGATGTTAGGGGCAGAAAAAGATGAAATATGCTGTTTATTGCAAACCCCAGTGGGAAAACCATAACTCAGGTCCCTGGAGTTCTGGAGCAAAGTCATGACATCCACAGCAAAAAAATAACACATCTCCTGAAAATCAGCTCCTGGCATGAGAATGAACCCTGTGATGGAACATTTGACCAAGATACAAGTGACCACGTGCCCAGAAATTCTCCTCATGAGCTGGGCCCTGTTGGACCCACCAAGACATAAAGTCAGGGGATCCCAGCAGCAATCTACCCTAAGATGGAAATGGCATATCTGCATATCTTGGACTGGCAATGAGCAAGCTGCCAGACTAGGTAGCCCAGAATCCATGTCACCTTTCAGAGTTATACTGGTTACCCTCCCACAACCCAGATAACACATATGGCCCTATGTGAAGTGCGAGGTGGGCGGTGCATAGGACAAGCTGAAGGAGGACGAAAAAGCCTAAGCTTGGAGCGTGGACGGATTGGCTTGGTGTGTGTCTGCAAGCCCAAAGCATATGGTGGCCACACTACAGCCTCATGCAAGAGTGGCCTTGAAAGACAATGATAGAGGAATATTTTCCCAATGGGTGGACTTGGGGGCATTATATCTTGCCCCCAAGTACTCTGTGTCAAAGTGGTCTGATGTTAGAACATGTACAAATTCGTCGGCAGTGGTGAATCACATATCCAGTTGGACAAGGGCCTGGAAATAAAAAAGTGGCAAGGAGGCCTGGAGTAGAGACATGTGGATAGACAGATGGGAATGGACATGAAGTGTGAAGATCTTTGTGTCCTATGTTAACACCCAAAAGAAAGCATCCACTACAGAAGAGGGACTAAACAACTAAGTAGACAAAATGACTCGGGCAGCTGACGAGAAGCAGCCTTTGTCAGTGTTGGTGTGATGGGCACGTATATGAAGTGGCCATAGCAGCAAGGATGGAGGTTATGCAGGAGCCCAATAGCATGAACTCCTATTTAGCAAGGCTGAGTTAGCTACCCTGGCCTCTGAATGTTCACCCTGCCAATAACAGAGACAAAAGCTAAGCCCTCAGTCTGTCACTGTTCCTCTGGGAGACCAACTGGCCACTTGGTGGCAAAACGACTACACTGGACCACTTTCATCCTGGAAGGGCTAATGGTTCCTTTTCCCAGGAATAGACCTGGACTCTGGATATGTGTATGCTTTTCCTGCCCACAGGGCCTTAGCCAGCACCACTAGTGAGAGGCTTGCAGAATGCCTGATCCACAGGCATAGAATTCCATGCAAAATAGCATCCAACTAGGGAAGCCACTTTACGAAAAAGGGGATGTGAGTGTGGGCCCAAGATTACAGTAGGAGCCCCTGATTGGAGCAGTGTGCCCAGTTGGAGGAATGCATGGGTCCAGGCACCAAAGTGTGGAAGCAGGAGTAGCCCCACCTGCAAGTACTCCCAATGATTATTGAGGGACTTTGGCTTCCCAACCCCTCATCTCTAGGTTGTGCAGTTTGACATTCTGGTTCCCAAGAAGGCATGCTCTCACCAGGGGACACGGAAAGAGTCCCACGGACCTACAAGCTATGGCTGTGATGCTGCCTGGGTACTTTGGGTTCCTTGTTGCAGAGACTAGCAGGAAAGATGAGCCACCATCCTATTAGGAATCCCCGGCCCTGAGAAGCAGGAGGAGGTGGAGCTGCTGTTGCATGACAGGTTCAAGGGGTAAGATGTGTGGAACTCAGGAGACCCATTATGGTGGCTCTTGCTGCTACTCCCTTGCCCAGTTGTGACTGTGATGGACAAGCACAGCAACCCAAGTCTGAGCAGCATATAGTTACCAGGGATTCAGATTCCTCAGGAATCAGGGTTTGGGATAAACCACTTGGTAAACCACTGAGACCAGCAGAGGTGATAGAACGGACAATGGAAGAGGGAGACGGTGGGTACCAGTCATGACTCTGAAACCATCTGCAGTGTCATGGGCTGTAGTTCGTTCCCCTAACCGCCCTTTTCTGAGGTTCCCCTCAGGAAGAGAAGCCTGCCAGAGCCCTGGACGAGCTGGCCCTGATCATGGATGGAGAATTGCATCTACACACGGCACGGAGTGGACTGTGGTACATACAGACGTGCACCACTCAGATCCACCTTCAAGAAAAGAATGCTTTCCAGCCACAAGGAGTATGGTTAGCTGACAGCTCCCAACTGTTGGCTCCTTTGGTGTCTGCATCAGTGTTCAAGCTGAGGTCATGTTCCTGTGTTCCTCCATCAATGACTTGAGAAAAGCTTTGGTAAAAGGACCTAAGTGGGACACCTCTAATAGGAAATCTTTGCTCCAGAACATCTTATTGGGCTTGCAGACTTTGTCAGGGCTACTGCATGGTGTGATGCCCCCTCCTGCCCCATCTTTCTTCTTCCCCTTTTCTTTCACAGGTGTTATTCCCCAATAAACTTTTTTTTTTTTTCCCCAATAAACCTTTTGCACTCCTAACTCCACCTTAGCATCTTCTTCCTAGCCATCTGAATCTGCAACATTGGTGTCTTGGATAAATATACAAGCCCTCCACAACTGATCATTTTGCTTCATTGTATAATCTGCCATGGAGATTCCAGATATTTTTGTAGTGCAGTTGTTTCTACCACTTATCCACTGATTGAATAATGTTCAACCTCCTAGATCTAGCTGGATAAGGTGATTACATCGAAGTTTATGCTTATGTTCTCCCTGAAAATGGCAGTTAGCCATAGCAGAATCCTTGAAATGGATGAGGTGATATAGAAAATGCAATTACGCTCGTGAAGACTTCTCCTGAACAGTAAAGATGTTCACAATGAAAGGGTCTCAAGAGCACCACATCTGGAAGTTTGCTTCTCTTATTGCCTTGGAATCTTCATTCTTGGACACCTGGGTTAACTTTCATGGGTTCTCCTGAAGTCTGTTTTTCATTCTTAAGAGAAAAATGTTTAAAAACCTGATGTCATATTTCTAAAATTTTCATATTTACTCGTGTCATGGTAATAATCGTTTAACGGCAAGCTGCAAGCATTAGGAGTTTAAATTGTAGCACAAATGCTCTAGAACATGTCTTTTTAAAGAATTAATATTATTTGCCTCTAAGTAATTTTCTTTTTGTGCTGATCTTACTCAGTCTAGACACTGGACTCTTAATTATGAGAAAAATGGCATTGGCTCTTTGAAAATCACATTGAGTAACATTAATGTTTATTAACTAGCAGGATTTTCTAGATCTAAGATCTCAATAATAAACGATGCTCAGCTCTGAAATTTAAACAAGGACTCACAGATATTTTCTGAAAGTAACTCTGGTATCTATCTCTAGGCAAGGAGTTTATAATAGCTAATTCTAAGTAGACCAACATAACCAAAAAAACCTCACAATTGGGCTTATTCTAACATCCTTGTTAGCACATTAGCAATAAAGTTGAAAAGGGGCAGGGGGAGTGGAGGGACACTCTATATTCCCTATTCACCAAGTAGCACCAAGTAGTTCTAGAAGAATTTCACTGGTCGGCAAGAAGCAGCTCTGATTAAAGCTCACTGCAGACAATAAACAGAGGGTTTTAGCGCTATTTGTCTATCACTTTTCAAGGGCACTCAGCTAAAACAAATGCTCATACATTGTTAAGGATAAATAATACATATACCTTCTCCTGCAGAGGTGAAATCTCACTCACCAATGATTAAAAATTGCAGATTCCAAGGAAAGAGAGCTCGTAAGACAGACAATATGCATGGCTCATGCAAATCTATTATGTGTTGAATTCAAGTGCCTAGATTTGCATGCCTAATTGGGAAGAATGCCATCTTGGTTGCACTAACCAGGAATCACGTATCAACCCCAAGATCAGTAAAGTCTTTGACTTTGCAGGGATGTGACAAGTATTAAAATCAGAAAAAAAATGTTCTTTTATGTAATTCCAGTGGAGAACAATATGGCAATATCTACCAAAATTACAAACACTCTGACCTTTTGATCTAGCAGTCGACTTCTGGGAATGTGTTCTACAGATTTATTTCAAACATGTAAAAGAACGTATGCTTTTTACTGCAGCAAATTGAAAAAAGTAAAAGAGAGAGAAAGAAAGAGGGAGGGAGATTGGGAGAGAGAACAACAAAAGATTCAAATGTCTATCAATAAGGTATTGGTCAAATAAATTATAAATCACATCTATAGTATAACTGATTCACTTTGTTATAAAGCAGAAGCTAACACACTATTGTAAGGCAATTATACTTCAATAAAGATGTTTAAAAAAAAAATAAATCACATCTATAAATGGAATACTCTATCTTATATTATAAACAAAGGGTAAGGTGATTTCGTATATGTTGCTATAGAGAGATTTCCAAGATACATTGTAAGTGGAAAAAAGCAAGGTGCATGATGGTATATAATACGCTAACTTTGCTGTATAAAAAGGGATCAATAAGTATATTCTCATTTGCTATTATTTGTGTTGACTCGGCAAAGACACACAAAAAGCTAATAAAAGATGGAGTACAGGGGTTAGAGTAGAATTTTCCAGTGTATACTTTGTTTATATTGCTTGATTTTTGAATCATGTGAATGTTTTCTATTTAAAATGAAATACAAATGGTTTTTAAAAGATGTCTTTTAAAAAAAAAAAAAAAAAAGATGTCTTTTTGTAAACAAACTGAACTATAAACCAAACAAAATTTTAACACAACCAAAGCAATTTATAATGTCTTAGTTGTATTCTCTAACAGTGGAATAAGGCTTACATCTGCCCTCAAATGTATCAGGTAGTTCAGAAAACATTGTATTTTTTTAATGTCTGCCTCCTCTTATTCCCATTCGTATTTATTTAACACCTTAATTGTATTACTTATAGTGACTAAGAAGCATTCAAGGATGAAGAGTCTGTGAAAGACTCAGTAAACTGAAATTGCATTGTAACTTTTTGGCAGACCTAGATCTCACAGACCATAATAGATAAACTGCCTCTATTTTGTGAGCAATATTTATATTCCTCACAAGGCTCTGCCTTGAATTTTAAAGAGGAACAAAGTGACAGCCTCAACCTTTCCCATAACAAAACCTCCATTAGATTATCTACTTTTTCTCCCCCCTATAAACACCAAGTTCACTTGAACATGGATGCCTCCTTAATAAAAGTCTGAGTCAAAACTGAGTGACCTGTCTCACCTTTAGTTGTTCACGGAAAACAAAGTGTTAAGGCTCTAGAATGTCCTCAGGTTGAAGACCAAGTGACCGGTGTTCAGTGTCATATTGCAGGTTCACTTCTTCTTGTCAACAGCACCCATGACCAAGTGTCCAATCTGGCTCCTCCCAGGAGAGTAGGGAGGACAATGGATATACACCAATCACAGTGTTACAATTCTGAAAATGGCATGAGGACAAGTTCCAATTTGGATTTAGAGCTATCAGCCGCATCAGTGATTTTGTTATAGAGCAAATCAATTTAGTAAGTGAATATGGATGAACATCTCACTTTAGTGTTTTAGTGAAACATAAAGACTAACAATAATGGTGTAACTGTGGAGGGCTATGGAGGAGAACCTTAGCAGCAGGTAGTATAGTACAGCTCTCAACTGCAGCCAAACTGCTTGGGTTTGAATCCTAGCTCTGCTGTCATTTATCAACGGTGTGACTTTTGGCAAGTTACTCAACCTATCTGTGCCTCACAAGTTAAGAAGATGGGGATAATTAACAGTGCTGAACCACAGGGATGTCGTGAACATCAAAAGGGTTTAATATAGGTAGAGCATCTAGATTGGGCCCTGGCTGATAATAAACGCTCATTGTTAATGTTTAGAAGAAACATGAGAATGAAAATTGTAAGCCTGGATCCCTGGCACTGATTCACACGACCAGCAACTGTGCTTTTGTCTCATCTCCCTCTTGGATTATGAGTTTGTTACTCCCCTCTTGATATGTGTGCCTTAAAACAGAACGCAAATTGCTCAGGTGCCTAAACCACACTGAAGAGAAGCATAAGATGTTCACATGTTCTATACTCATATGTCTAGGCAAGTATATATATCTGAACATTTTAATAGATCAGTTTGTTAAAAAAAAAAAACTACACATTTTTAGTGTTATTCTCAAATTTTTGAAGGAAAAGGATTCAGAAATTCATTATATTTTAAGGAGATATAATATGGTATGCTATCCCTTTCATGTATTAACTCAACTCCTAAATCTTAGTTACATTAAAGACTTAAAAGTAGATGAAATGACTCATGTTAATATCTATCATGACCTATGTGTTTTAAAAGTTATCTTGCTAAATTTGAATCCTGAAATCCTAAGTTGGAGAACACAGATAACTTCTTTTCCAGAGAAGAGCTGGAAAGACAAATGTGACTTCAAGGGTTAACCTCCTTCTTTTATATGCATTCTGGTGGAAGTTATAGCATTTTTCAGTCCAATGGGTATTGGGTGCCTTGACATATGTCTACCTTGCAAGAACTCAGAGACCCTCATAATAAATACTAAATAGAACTTAGCACAGAGGTTAAAACTATAATTTTTTGAAATTTGAAGAGGTAGAAATAATCTTACATTTAAACAGATCGCGATACTTAACGCACTTCTGAAGCACTGAGAAAGAATTTAATAGATTCTGTCTTCTAAATACAGTAATAAAGTATATATAGTTCTTGGACCTTAGTTCTTGGTACAAGGTTAATTCATAACAGATTACCAAGAAATTACTGATAAGCAGATACAGTTCAAGTGTCCCAAACCCTAATTCTTATAGAAAATTATTTTTCAAAGGAAAGAAATGTCACGTGAAAAAGTGTCGCAAATTTTTAATTCATCAAAATGAGATTCTTACTCAAAAACGGGGATGCCGAATAGCTCAAACGTGGGTTTTCATCCTTAAAAGAGCATGTTAGAAGTATAAAACTTTGCTAACAAAAAGGCAATAACATATTTCCTATGAACCTTTGTTTTGCTGTTTTAATTTCTAACTTTGGCAAGATGCCAACTAAATTTGTTAAGCTGGTCAAACTCTTTGACCAGCTTAGGCCAGTTCCCGAGAGGACTCAACCACAGCACTGATGTTGACTTTCTGCTGTATAAAAATAAACATGCACCTTGACCCCCACGACTCCAGGAAAAAATCAGAACACAAAGAGAAAGTGGACTTTTAGATTTTTAATTTTTTTTAAAGATTATCTATATATCTATATATATATATTAATAAAAGTGCAAAGAATAGACCTTCATGTTTAAATTATATTCTAAAATAAAATATATATTTCCATGAACTGCAGGAGACAACTGGCAAGTAAAGAGCCTGAGAGAGTCCAGTCCCTCTCCACCACTACAATGGACATGTATTTGAAGGAAGCACCTATGAAAAATAGTGTTCACAACACACCTGGTAACACAGAGAGCTTCTGGGTGTTCTTGAAAGCAGTTTGTTTGCATGTCAACCTAACATGAAATGAGGGGAAAATCAAATTCATAAACAGAAATGACATTGCTTAGAACAATCTATTATTCTGTACTCTTGTTTTATTTGCCCTGGAGCCTAGCACCTCCCATGGAGCAAGCCACCTTCACACACGCGCTCGTGAAACTATCACCTGCGTGCCTCAAATGGTGATAGTTCCTTGTGCAACAAGTCTTCCCTGTTCATAACACTGCTGATTTAGCAATTTAGCATCATAGCTGAAACATCTGGTTAGAACTGAACGTTCTTCTTTTTTTTTTTTTAAGTAAACAAACTTTTAAAACATAGCATCATAACATTCGGCTCTGTTACACATAGCTCATGTTTTGGGCTTGTTTTCACCAAAAGGTCTTAAAGGAACAAGAGTTATATAATATCTGCTGCTTTCTTATGTATTTATGGCCATGGTGGCAATAGGTTGCAGAAACAATAGAAACTTTCAATAATAAAAAAAGATATATGACTCTGAACTTTTTTTTTCTTTAAAGCAATCTGGGATATTTCAAAAATTCAAATTCAAAAACTGATTTCCACTGTGGTGTCAGCAGCTACATGCCCACATGAAAATGATGCCTCAGTTTTTACTTGGCTTTCTTTTATTACTCCTTTCCTTTTTCAGAACTGACAAAAATTTCTATTTTAGAAAAGATATGTTCTATACACTGTGCCTGTAGCAACATATCTGTAATACTGGCTATGACAGAATTTTGCCTCATGAATGTCAATAATATGCTCTCACTGAATCTGGATGAAGTTAACATTAAAATACAGATAAGCTACAATCAATTATGCATAACTTGTAGACTCAAAAGTCCATGGTCTCTCCTCTCCTTCTTTTTGACCTGTTATAAAAATAATTTTGGTTACAAGTGTCTACACAGCACCAATTTTATTTCAAAAGCAGCATCTTTCCTCAGCCACCCAAATCAGTCTACACGTATACATGCTCAAATATCTTTTCTCATTTACTTCTGTTCTGTAACTCTAAAAGACTGGTAATTGCATTAGATCTTGTCTCCATCAAAAATCATTTAGCAATTATTAAAACAATCAATTACAATGCCCTAAAAATACCCACGGCCACTGAATTAAATGAGAAGTTCCCCGACATGCAACTGTGTAATCGGAGAATTATGCCTGCAGTTGTGGAGCACTGTGGTGTGTAATAGCAGAAGGAACAGGTCTCTAACAGTAAAAAAGCATTTCATAAAACTTTGTCATATATAAAATATCTTATTAATTGTCATCATTCCACTGATGATTAAAGCATAAGTGTTCGCTCTGCTTTCTGCTGTGGGACAGTCGGGGATCATACAACCTCAAAAAATAAGGGGGCATCTGTTTCTCAGGCTGACAAAAGCTCAGTTACACTGTTTCTCTCTCAAACTCGTCTGCACTCACACACACGTACACAAAGCATCCACAGTTTTAATCTTCCTGACACTGTTGCCACACTTTTTTCCCACTTCCAAAAACCTGTCAGGAAAATGTGATTGCAAAATAATTATTCTTGTCTATACCCAGCCTGGATCTCCATTGCTCATTTTTATGATTTTATGATTTTGAAAGATAAAGCAGAAGGAGAACAGGCATCATGCATCTTCCTCAAACCCTTTGGTTTCCACTTTCAATGTTACAGTGAATGTAGATTTGACTCAGCAGGCCTGGGTCAAAGGCTTTACAGATACTGAACCTGAAGTGCATTAAGAGAATAAACATCTGCTATCATGGCATAGGACAATTTAAAAAGTAGCATCCGTGAAGAGTTTACAAGAGTCACCTAAAAATTTCATAAGAAATGAAAGAATTTGTAGGAGGGATGGAATCATGTAACAAAGGTCAAAAGGTCAAATGCAATCCGGTAACAATTACATTCTTTGAAAAATACTTCATGTGCACATTTTCTGCCCCAGGTGCACTAAGTCCTTCTTAAGTCTCCTATCTGTAAACATGGTGGATCCAGAAAGACATATATTAAAGAAAGAGATTACATTGATTAACAAAGGAATAGAAGAACAAACAAAAAGATTTCAGAGCAGGTAAGGGCTACCTTTTAAAGGAAAGTGCTTTAAATATGTTTCTGCAAAAAATATGACTTGGAGGCAAATCTGAAGTTTTGACACTTAATGCTTTACTCAGAGATTAGTCAGAGTTGTTCTTCTGTAGGGGCAACTAGACTGAATGTAAAACAAAAAGAACTGTCCAATTATGACATCACAAAATCCCAGGGAAAAACTAGGAATCAAAGCTCCCTTTGATTAAAAATTCCCACTTCGAATGCAAAGTGCAAGAGCAAAAGCTTCAAATGATGACAGGCAGGAAAGTCACAGTACTCGCTCTCCCGTACTCCCCCCCACTTGACTCCCTCATGCACACTACAGAGAGTTTATTAGCTAATTCTCAGCTCTCCTGGCACATATATCCATTGCTCTGTTGGATTCTTCATAAAGTCAGGCCTCCATTCCCAGTAGTTTAAAGTAATGAAAAAGATAGATAGATACGAAGAAATACATTCAAAAAGCGAAGAACTCTGGAATGTGACGTAGCTCATGTCAGTAATGGCTGATATACTGTGGGAGGAACATTAAAATTGAGATAGTTACATACAGAGTGGTCAGGCTGCTGTGCCTGTGCTTCCTGGAATTCTAACACTCCATCTGCTCTTCTTCCAGACCCTAACAGAGCTATAGGTTCTAACTGAGTACCTGAGATCAGAATCAGGTTGACAAATGCTTGACACACTTGAAATTATTTCAAAAGGGAGAAATGAAGAAAAAAGTTACCCAAGTTGAAAAATAAGGAGTTCATTATGGACAGAATAAAACTAAGGTAAACATGTATGGACACAAGTCCAAATGAAAAACTGAACCCGAGAAGGAAAGGAGAGAGAGGGAGGGGGAAAAAGGAGGAATTGGGAGAGAGATGTGCTGGCCCTTCCTGGAAAGATTCCTTGTTTCCTGATTTAAGTGCAAGATGCTCTTCTGAGGGGACAAGGCTGTTCACGCCATCGTCACAAGTACACCTAAGTGGTCACGAGGACCAAGCGGTAGACAGATCCCAGTGAACACAGTAAGAAGTCGGCGGCTGCCTGGTCCCCTCTCATGAGGGAGGGCACAGAAACTGGAGATGTGGCCAATTCTGGTGGCGGAGTAGAAGGAATCTGTGGTAGAAAATACCAAAAACAGCCCCCTACCCATTCTAGGGGGAGATATACAAAACCCCCCTGAAACCTAAACAAAAGAAAAGAAAACAAAACAAAACAGAGCAACCTTCTCCCTCCTGAAGGAAACCTCATGGGAACAAATGCCCTGCGAGTCCTAATGTGTGTGTTCTCACAAGGCTGGCGGAGGTTATTTTGTTTTGGATTCCACAAAAATTTTGTCTCCATCCCTAATGCCAAAAGAATGCAAGGCTCGAGAGCTGTACTTCATCTCCTCTGGGCCAAAGGGCGTTTCATGGTCAAAATAGTAGAGAAGCATGTTGCTAGTGGGTAATTGCACTAGAGTTTTTAATTGTTTCTTTAGTTCTGCAACTGTTTGGTCCAGACGAATGGTCATTTCTTCCACCTGGTCGTTAAAGTGGACTTCTACTTTCGCACTGCTCTGGGGTCTCAGGTCCACTTCCGCCAAAGGCTCCAACTTCCCATATTTTGTGACTAGTTCATGATACCTAGGAGGATAAAAAAACAAAACAAAACAAAACAGTGACAACTTAAGCCACTAGCGCATGAACTATTGACTTCTTCAGAACTACAGGTAAACTACACTGTTATTCTCAACATCTTTCTAATATCCTAGTCTAATATCATATCTACTTGCCTGCCTACCTACCTATCGGGTGACTATTGTGGAATCTGTGATCTGAAATCGTTGCCCTTTTGAGGCCACAGTAAAACCCCATTCTTGTGGATCGGGGAAGAGAGTCTCCTAAAGATGGCCAACATGCCTGCTGCTAATCTTTATATAAGAATCAGCTGAGAAAGGAAAGGAGAACTTAGAAGAAAAGTAGACACTACAAAGATTATAGAGAGAAGTCTAATCACTCTGTAGAGCCTGCTTGCTTGGGCATCATCATCAAGGCAGGCAGATATCTAAGCACGTGTTCCTTGGTAACAGATGGGAAGACGGATGTAGGCCAGCAGTTTCTGACCCCTGGAGAAGGCATAAGTTACAAACAAAAACATCTAGTTGTATGTTAGCTGTTAACTCAGCTTTTTCAGTGATGCTTTTTTGAATGTTCCAGCCTAGCCTAGTTGACTGTAACACAAGGAGTTTGTGGAAGAGTCAAGAATACGTTCTTGTAAAAAAGTGGTAAATGAGGGACACAAGTTCCTTGATCAAGGCAGGAACAAACAGCCAAAGACACCAAGAGGAAAGTGAATTATAGAGGTGAGACTAGGGCCCAGGAGGACAAGTTTCCATGTGGAAAATCTTGTCTCCGCTGCCACCCTTGGAGGATCTAGGTTTGATTTCATTGAGAAAGCTGAGCAGTTTCCTACAAACCAGAGAGGGGGAAAATGCTGAAAAGATCTAATACTAGCTTTATTATAACCAGGATATACTGAGGTTAATTCGGGATCAGAATACAATGGTCATAAGATTACCCCCGCCACGTTCTCCACCCTACTTTTGGCTTTGACTCAGTTAAATCAGTGTTATAATAAGGTTGGTAGGAACACGGAAGCTGTAGTAAGACATCTGTGGTCAGGGATGGAAGTAATCATGTCCATGAAGGGGAGTACCAGGTATGGTAAAATAGCACTGGCCTTGGAGTCAGAAGACCTGACTTCAGAGTCTTGACTCCATCTTATAATTAGCTGTGTGACTTACCAACTCACTCAATCCTTTTGGATCTCAGATTCCTCACTAGTAAAACTGGGATAATAAGTCTGCCCTTCCTACCTTATAAGACAGTCATAAGAATCATATAAAATAACAGATGAGTAAGCACTTTGTAAGTTCTAAGTTCATATGCAAATAAAAAGTATTAACATTACATTCCTGCTGTCTGGGACTTACATTATTAAAACACACACACCACTAAGAAAATATATGCTTGAAATCTACTTAGGTAGGACTTCTTGGAAAAGGTGATGGTACGATGAAACAGATTATAGAATCGTCTTCTCCCAGGACTTGAGCCCCAAATGGTATTCTTTTAAAAGGGTAAAATAATACCAGCAGCAACTAATACAGGAAAAGAGGAAACTGCCTTATTGCCATAACCTTTTAAAAGGAACCCAAAGCTCGGTACCATGTGGTTCTGTTAAGCAAGGGTCCTACCTCAACCCCCAGAAGCCATTATGGAGAAAGAAGGTAAGGAAACAAAATCCTGAGTGTACTGACCAATACTTCCTAATCTAGAGCAAACTGGGCTGGGGGGTAAGGAGTCAGCTGGGAGGAAGACTGAGGAAACACCTTTGGGACCAGAAGTCTCTATATCCCACTGCCAGGATGTCAGGATCTTAGCAATGGCAAACAAAACAAAACAAAACAAAACAGTCCACACAAACAAAATACAAAACTACCAGGACTTGAAATTTTCCAAGGCTCCAAACTGAAAAAGTGAAAAGATTCAAAGTCCAAAGGTATCTTTCCTTCACCCAATCTCCTAGCATATGCCTTTAAGTAAGTGAAAGTAGGTTATGATAATTTAATAAAATCTTGGAAAAGACAGCAGAACCTAGGGGTCAAATAAGCTGAACCCAATTCTACGGATATTTTCCCTTCAGACTACAGAAAAGTAGATAGAATTGTAATACCTCAGGCTCTCAAGCTCTGCCCAGGAGGGACAAAAGGAACAATGGCAAAGGGGTCAAGGAGTTTACTTATACTATGTTTCAGTAAAGAGATGGTGTAGATAGAGGTATCCACTTTTATACATAAGCAAGAACATAAGACACAAAATGGCAACTAAGCACATACCACTGCAAAAGGAATAAAAGAGAGAAACACATTAAGTAAAAGGCAGAGGCAGAACTCAATCTGAAAGAAAACATAACTGAATGAAAAGAAAATGCCCCACAAATACTCTAAGGTCTAGAAATTAATAAGTGCATAAATATAATAAAACAGGAGCTCAAAGATAAATGATAAACAGCAGAATGAGATGAAAAGGGAGATTTCAGCACCAGTGAAAGAAACAGGAGCAAAATAACACATTACCTACCAAATAAGTAAATTAGGAAGTATGACCCAGGAATATTATACCTCACCAAGTTTTTTTCAGAGATAAATTTAACAAGCAAATATTCTGAAACAAGAACTTAGGGAACAGGGCACCCATGAGTCCTTCTGAAAAAGAAAAACACTACTCAACAATGAGATTAAAGAACTAGTGTTAAGCCCTGAACCTATTTAAATATAAAACTAAAACTTAAAATAATAACTGTATAATCCTAGACTTATTTATACTTGACACTATAGTCAACTGAATTTATCTCAAGCACAAACATATCTGTACACAAAATTATGGTCCCTGTGCAGAAACTAGTCTGCAACTGGTCAAGGCTAGCTACAAATTAAATGACCTATAAATTAGGACACTCTAAAAGGTCTTACAGTTTTCTCAAAATCAACATGTCCGGAAATAATTCACTGTTACTCCCCGACCATCTCCTCTAGTCTTCCTTATCTCAGCAAATGGCACCAGAAACTGTCTAATCAGCCGAGCCAGAAACTGAATAGTCATCCTGATTCCTTCCTATCTCTCCTCTCCACTTCTCCCACTCAATCAATTGCCGTGTCATACTAATTCTATTCCTAAATATTTCATGAATCTATCTTCATCTCTCTTGCCCACTTGTCTTGTAAATTCAAGCCACTATCATTAACAACCTGGATTGCTACAGCTTTCTTTGGATGCATAAGCTGGGTACTTTTCCTCAGTATTTGTTTCAGCCTCCTCCTAGAATGCCTTTCTGTGCTGCAAAGCTGAAAAGTAC